>NC_046156.1:58898952-59198952 GCF_011064425.1 Rattus rattus | reverse complement strand
TAGGATGAGCCGTGCAGTACCTGCAGTGACTACTGATAAATTACAACAGTGTTTCCTAAGGTGCTTGCTCCACTCTTCCTTCCCAGCAGAATTACAACGCAGAAGCCTTACTCAGACTCCATGTCTACAAACACTTGATGCAGTCAGTGTTGAACTTTAGCTCCCATGCTGTGCATGCATCTCACTGGTATAACCAGCCCTCCTGCCCATGCTGCACTGCATCTCACTGGTATAACCAGCCCTCCTGCCCACACTGCACTGCATCTCACTGGTATAACCAGCCCTCCTGCCCACACTGCACTGCATCTCACTGGTATAACCAGCCCTCCTGCCCACACTGCACTGCATCTCACTGGTATAACCAGCCCTCCTGCCCATGCTGCACTGCATCTCACTGGTATAACCAGCCCTCCTGCCCACGCTGCACTGCATCTCACTGGTATAACCAGCCCTCCTGCCCACGCTGCACTGCATCTCACTGGTATAACCAGCCCTCCTGCCCACGCTGCACTGCATCTCACTGGTATAACCAGCCCTCCTGCCCACGCTGCACTGCATCTCACTGGTATAATCCTCCTGATAATGGTGCTGCCACCTTTGCCCATGGTCTTTGTGCGCATACCTGTGGTGGAATGTCTAATTAAGTCTTTTGCCCATTTAAAGAACATGTTGGGTTATTTATCTTATTGTTTAGTTCATTGTATACTAGGTTTAAATCCACTGTGAGGTGTTTGCCCAAGGGCTGTTTCTAAGCACATTGTTTTCCTTTTGAAGGGAAAGGTGACACCATGTTTGATATATATATATATATATATATATATATATATATATATATATTTTTTTTTTTTTTTTGGTAGTTTATGGTTCACATCTCTAAAGCCCCTGAGGTTTGCCTCTGATTCTTCAGAGTCATGCACCTTCTCTTTCTTCTTAAAAATGTTGTGCATAATGGGTGTATACTCCTTTAAGCAGCAAGATACAGACTCTTTATTATTAATTATCATCATCATCATTATTATTATTGCCATATTTTAAATCTTTTTTTAATTACTCTCTTTGAGTCTTAACTTTTAATTATTTTAGTTTGGTTTGGATTGAGCTTTGGTAAAATATGTTTCAAAGATTCCATCTGTCTTAGCTAAGTTTCAGGGCTCTGATAAAACCTGTGACCAAAATCAATGTGGGGAGAGAAGGGTTTATTTCATCCTCCTAGTTACAGTCCATCCCTGTGGGGAGTCGGGGCAGGGACATGAAGTAGTGGCCATGGAGGCATGCTGCTTACCTGCTTGCTCCCCACGGCTTGCCCAGCCAGCCCTCCCCTCCTTCCCTCCCTCCCTCTCTCCCTCTCCCTCTCCCTCTTCCTTTCTTCCTTTCTTCCTTTCTTTCTTCCTTCCTTCCTTTTCCATAATAAAAATCCTTATCCCATGCTATTTTTTATCTTTTTATTGATTCTTTGTGAGTTGACACCATGTACCCCAATCCCACTCCTCTCTCCATCCCTTCATATTTACCCCTGTTACCCCTGCAACCTCCTCCCCAAATTAACACACACACACACACACACACACACACACACACACACACACACACACACACACCATATAAAAGATCTCCTCGTGGAAGCTGTAGTGTGTCACAGTGTCCCACAGTACATCCCCCATCCATATATCTTTACTTGTGTATGTTCAGTACAATGGTCTGGTTCGAGGCATCTGGCTTCTGTGACACCATGGATATTGGATCCTCACCTGGACTACTCCTGGTTGTCCTGATGTCGCTCAGTGTCATGGAGATCCTGCAGCTTTGAATCAGCAGAACTGGCCCTTTTTTGTATCCCTGCCACTCACAGATGATAGAGATTTTGGGGGAATTGGGGGTAGGCCAAGTGAGAGCTCTGGATTTGGGCCTGGGTGGTAGCTAAGCTGGTTAGCCTACAGGGTCTCCCTTATCCACATCACCAGGGCTAGCGCTTGAGCACTGCTTTGGCTGGGCCACCAGTGCCTCCATCTGCAGGAGGCGGGATCACCTCTCCTGTTCTGCACTCAGCTCCACTGTGCTGCCTGTGCTTCCCCAAATGCTGCAGCCATTAAGGGGCAAGGCTAGCACGTCTGTTGTCTGTTCTCGTGCCCTCTGCCAGCTCTCCTGACTAACTGCAGGTGGCTGGGGGCTTGGGGGCAGCGCGTCACACTCAGCTCACATACTCAGGCTGGCTCACCTCCACTACCACCACCAGGATCAGCTCTGCTGTTCAGCCTGCTCTCTCAGAATCCAGGATCCACAGTGGGCTGGTGTCCTCCCACATTAATATTAATATTAATTAAAAAAAAACCCTACCAACACAGACTTGCCTGCAGAAAAACCTGGTGGTGGCATTTTCTCACAGGGCTGTGGTTTGTGTTGAGTCAACAAAACAACTAGAAAGACCTGCGTGGCACTTTACCTAACTCTCCACTAATAAGTTATTTCCTGAATAGCTAGGACATGTATGCTCATTTTTCTTCTTGTATCTGCTAGTGATCATTTATTCCTTCTCTCTTGGAGAAGAATCTGTTTGGATAGAATTCATTTTCTCACTCTCATAGCTCAGGCTGCCCTGGGAGTCCTTGTGCAGCCCATGCTGGCCTCCAACTTAGGGCAGTTCTCCTGCATCACCATTTAGATGCTGGATTACAGAGTGAGCCACCAAGCCGACTCTTTTCTTCTTGAACATATTGTGGGTGTGTTAAACAACTCTGATAAAGTAGAGGCCACTTGACCTTCCAGTTCATTGCTTAAGTTTTCCTTTCATATTTGTGATGGTTTCTGCCATTGTAACTTAACCCCCTGCATGCCAGCAGCTACGCCATGGTTTTCTTACTTTAATCCCTTTGGCATCAGACTGTATGAGGCCCTGCTATTATTATAACTCAGACTTAAATAAGAGAATGAAGTGAGAGAGATACAGGAAGGTGATTGAATTGATTTATACAATGTTCTTGGAACAGACTGAATATATAACCTGCTTCCTCGGCCTCCACAAACATGTTTTGAAAATACTTGCTGCTCTTGCCTTTTTGCTGTCCCTCTGTCCTCTTACCCCTTCTCCCTCTCTTCCACTTCCCCTCCCCCTCTCTCCACAAGCGTATGTCCCACCCTCTGCTCCTTCTCTCTCTCTCTCTCTCTCTCTCTCTCTCTCTCTCTCTCTCTCTTTCTGCCTTTCTCTTTACTACCCTCTCAACTCCCCTCCCCATCCCCTGAATAAACTCTATTCTATACTATAAAAAAAAGAAAATACTCGTCAATATTTCCAATATTGTATGTGTTAAGCTACATAATTGATTTACATATATATAGAGGACCAATGAAAGTTTTATGACTATTAATGTTATAAAATGGTGTTGATATAGATTAGATTGATCTTGATTTTCAAACAGATAAAGAACATCTCAGGCGGGTGTTAATGGAATCCATTTTCCATGATAGGGTTCGTGTCAGGGTAAATGTAAAGGGGTCAAATATGGAAGCCAGAATGTGCTTCTAAAGGGCATGGCTTGGCCTGGGTCGTTTGCCTGCACAGTGCTGCTGTCCTGAGTCCCACTTCTTTTGTCATGACTCAGACCCCTGCCAGAACGGAGGCTCCTGTGTGGACAAAGTGAACACCTTCTCCTGCCTGTGCCTTCCTGGCTTCGTAGGGGACAAGTGCCAAACAGACATGAATGAATGTCTGAGTGAGCCCTGTAAGAATGGGGGGACCTGCTCTGACTACGTCAACAGCTACACCTGCACGTGCCCTGCGGGCTTCCATGGAGTCCACTGTGAAAACAACATCGATGAGTGCACTGAGAGGTGAGGGGGGTGAGGGGTAACAGCACAGCACAGCAGCCCACAGGGAAGGGGAGGGGGAGTAACATCACAGCACAGTGAAGGGAGGGGGTAACATCACAGCACAGTGAAGGGAGGGGGTAACATCACAGCACAGCAGCTCACGGGGATGGGGAGGGGAGTAACATCACAGCACAGTGAAGGGAGGGGGTAACATCACAGCACAGTGAAGGGGAGGGGGTAACATCACAGAACAGGGAAGGGGGGGGTAACATCACAGCAGAGCAGCTCCCAGGGAAGGGGAGGGGGTAACATCACAGCACAGTGAAGGGGAGGGGGGTAACATCACAGAACAGGGAAGGGGAGGGGGGGAACATCCCAGCACAGGGAAGGGAAGGGGGGGTAACATCCCAGCAGAGCAGCCCACAGGGAAGGGGAGGGAGGGGAGGGGGGTAACAGCACAGCACAGCAGCTCACGGGGAAGGGGGAGTAGAGAGACAACACAGCACAATGCTAGGATTGTAGGGCAGGGAGGATTGAGACCTATTCCACAGTCCTCTCTCATTGCTCAGTTTTTGAAAGACATGTAATTGGAAGGTCAAAGGTCAGAGGTTGAAAGGTTAGTGGGATAGACCATCACTTATTTCTTGCCGTGGAGCAGAAGAGCCATCAGTTCTGTTCTGTTGTCCTGTCTCTTTGTTCCAGATGGAAGACTTCTCTTTCTTTGTAGATCTGTTACCACTGTCTAAGTACTTTTTAGACAGTTTGTTTGATTTCTTCTTATTATTTTAGCAATGTGTTTATTCTTTCATAAAGAAATCTAAAGTGAAAAGCTATTTAGGACTTTTCATGTAAGGGCACTTAATCTAATGATAAAATATATTATGGAAAACAACTCTTTAGGATTCTTGACAGCTCAGCCATTTAAATGCTCCTAAGTGGATATTGGAAAGGAAGTTGATGCTGTAATCTTTGACCCCCAGTCTAGTTTAGAAGACTTTAAAACTTACTGGGGGTAGGCATTGGCATCTCGGAGGTGATTGTCCAGTCACATCCTAGATTTCAGCAGCCAGACTTTACAGCAGCAGCTCAGGGCCTCAGCTCGCATAGCTGATGCAGTCTCTCATTTGCTCCTCAGCTCCTGTTTCAATGGCGGCACGTGTGTTGATGGGATCAACTCTTTCTCTTGCTTATGCCCTGTGGGTTTCACTGGTCCCTTCTGCCTCCATGATATCAATGAGTGCAGCTCTAACCCGTGCCTGAATTCGGGAACGTGTGTTGATGGCCTGGGTACCTACCGATGCACCTGTCCCTTGGGCTACACTGGGAAAAACTGTCAGGTAATCAGCTTCCCTCCTGCTCATCCAGCTCCCCACTGTAGCCGAGGGCTCTGTCTAGTTTCTAGGCAAGACGGACCGTTTGAAAAGAGGACTGTGCGTCTCAGGTGGTCCCTGAGGTGAATCTGAGCCACCTTCTTGAGAGCTAGAAGACTGCAGACTGGTGACACCAGCAGTGTGGTGTGGGTTGTTTGAGGAGGATGTGACTGACAGCGAGCTTGCTCTTCTCGCTCTCACATGCCTCCCACAGCCAGTGTGCAGGAAGAAAGGTTGTTAGCCTTTCACTGCTAACCTGAAAAAACAAAACAAGCAAAACAAAAAACCAGCAACAAAAACAACTCAATAGGAAGCTTATTTGGGTTTGTGGATTTAAAGATTTTGGGCCTCGCTGGCTGCTTTTGTTTATGGGCCTGAGACCAGGGAAGTGTCATAGTGCCAGAGCTGGTATAGGACTCCTCTCATGGTGGCCTGAAGCAGAGAAGGACAAGGAGAAGAGGCAGGGGAGGGAAGGGGAAAGACAAGGGAAAAGAGAGAGGGGGGACAGAGACAGACAGATGAGGCAGGGAAAGCCAAGAACAAGATGTAGCTCCCCCAATGTAACCAGTGATCCACTTTTCCAGCTGGCACGTCCTCTAGTATTCACAGTGGTTCAGTATGACACCATCATTGAGACCAAACCCTCAATACAGGAGCCTCCGAAGTCATTTCATAGCCAAACACAGGACAGAACAATCAAAATAAAATCAGTAAATACCACGTATAGCCAACAGGGTAATAATGCTTTGCAGTGTTATAGCCATAGCAAAACTGTGTATCTTTAAATTCCAGATATATAACTATAAGTCTGTATGTAATCTTTTGATGGAAGGAGTCCTCATAGGAAACTAACTTTCAATTCATGGAGGAGAAACAGCCTCTGCCTGATCCCAGAAATGATAGTTTCTGAACTTTCCAAGGTCACATACAAATGGTAATTTTGCTGCGTTACATCTTCTGTAAGAGGAACAACTCAGAGAGCTCATGAATAACTGACTAGTTACAGAGGGCATTTGATGACAGTGGACGCAGAAGCAGCCACCTCCACATGAAGCAGCTTGGTGCTGTGCTCAAGACAGCATTCTCTGCCAGGCAGCCCAGCTGGTCTTGTCCTCCCCTCACTGACCATCTTCCAGCCAGCAACAGTCCGTCAGGAGTGTTATTCATGAGCTGGTGTTGAAGTAAGGTTTTGAATGGGATCGTTTCACCATCTTCCCATTGCTGGGCTAGTCAAGGTGCATGTGGTCCTGCAGGGCTAACAGAGGAAGCATGGACCCAGCAGCTACAGCCCTTGCCAGCCTTGCAAGGAGGCCATATATGCTCACATAGTCATGTCTAACGCTCTGAGGATAATGCATACCGAGCCTCTGGTGTTGTTAGATTTCTAGGATAAGGGCTTTTAAAATGACACGAGCCAGACAAATGAGGCTATAAGAGTGACAGAGTGTGTCTAGGACAGTGTGCCCAGTGAAGGCGTATGGGGAGGCGTCCCTTTGTCGTTAAAGGCAGTCTTTCCTTTGATGTAACGCACTGTAACTTAGAGGCTTCACCTCTGAGATCCGGATTTTGACGCATGTATGCCCTTGCCTCCGCTTCAGACCCTGGTGAACCTCTGCAGCCCCTCTCCATGTAAAAACAAAGGAACTTGTGCTCAGGAAAAGGCAAGGCCACGCTGCCTGTGTCCGCCTGGATGGGATGGCGCATACTGTGATGTGCTCAACGTGTCCTGTAAGGCGGCAGCCTTGCAGAAAGGTGAGCTCCGCCCCTGACATCAGGTACTGACATACATGCTGCGTCCTAGGGACAAGGCTCTGAAGAAAGGCTAGAGAAAGGTGACCGAAATGAAGTTAAGACAGATTTCAGAACTTGTTTATTTTTGAATGCAAGTCAGTTGCTGAGGGTCGAGGAAAACTAGACACAGATATAGAGAATCCAAGAAGAGCCACCAGCCAGGCTCTCTTGCGTTTGGGTTGAACCGGCCGTGTGTCACGCTCTCTCTGATGCTTCTCCCTTCACCTGGTGTCCCAGGAGTACCTGTTGAACACTTGTGCCAGCACTCGGGTATCTGTATCAATGCTGGCAACACGCATCACTGCCAGTGCCCCCTGGGCTACACGGGGAGCTACTGCGAGGAACAGCTTGACGAGTGTGCATCCAATCCATGCCAGCATGGTGCCACCTGCAGTGACTTCATCGGAGGATACAGATGTGAGGTGAGAAGGCGGCCGAGCTCACAGAGCTCCCGAGAGATGGTGCCGGTGCTAAAAACACTGGTTACTGAGTTCAGCCGTTAGTGTCCTGCAGAGTATCAATGTCTACCTGTCCTTATGGTAGTGTTTAGCAGTCAGCGTTTTTATTTTCAGCCATGCTTTCCCGGAGCTCTGGTAAGATGTCTTCATAGAGTCTGGACCACCCCTCCTTAACTGGCTGGCTCTCTATGTTGGCATCTTCCAGGCTAATCTAGTACAGTCGTCCCCATGCTTCCTGACGAGCAGCACAGTTCCAGCCAATGAGTAATTCTCTCAGACCAAAAAAAAAAAGGGTCTCACCTGCTGTACCACAGCACCATGTTCAGCCTTACTGTGCGTAATGTTTAAGTATGCGTCTTTTGTCAATGCCTGGGCTGACAGAAGTTAGAGCCAGATGTTAACCAAACACCACACTGGGAACCTGAAACCCACCAGACCACCAAGCAACAACAGAAGACCTCTCTCCTGCTGCCTTCAGTTGTTTATCTCAGAGCAGGCCTGGTCTGTTAGTTCAAAAGCCTGCCGATGCTGCACTCAAACTTTTACACATCCGACTGTTTTTAAATGAGCAGAATTACAGCCGTTTAGTATTGCCTGCCTGGTGTAGCCCACAGAGTAAGCCGCAGTGAGTGTATCCTAGGTAAGATCAGCTCTGGAAGCCAAGGAGTCTGCACTCCCTCGGGAGCTCGCTCACCAAGAGACTGTTGTTGCCGGGTCATTAAATGTCACCACACAGTTTTAAGCTCCCGCCCGTGGTATCCCCTCTTTCAAAGTTTGCTTCTCCCTTTACTCTGTAGTCCTGTGCTGTGAAGGAAGGACTTCCTCTGCAGGCACTGTTGGCATTGTGGCGCCTAAATGAAACTTCCCCACAGTTGTCTTTTCCTTATCAAGTCTTGTTTCTTCCAACTCCTCCTGTATCGTCCACCGCCCTCCAAGGCCCACCACCCCCATGGCCCGCTGCCTTCAGCCTCCTCATTTGCCCCAGTTGTGCAATGGGCGCAGGCTCTTTACTACTGCAAGCACGTACTGTTTGAGCCTCTGGCTGCTTACCACCTGTGAAGGGGTGCGCAGTACACAGATGAGGAGATCCTTACCCGAAAGTTTTACTCGGGGGTCTCATGGAAGTGGCCCTCAGAACCTACGTCCTCGCTCTCCTTTAAAGTGACTTTGGGGGCGCGGGGCAGGAAGAGTGATAGGTAAGCGCAGCCCTGCACCAGGAAGTAGCGGAGAATGCCGTGGCTACAGAGGGATGGGTTCTCAGTTGCTCAGTGGGGTGGAAAGCAAACCACGGTGACCTGACCTCTCACTCACCCATGGTCCGTCTCCAGCAGTGACCGCATTCTCCATGTCCTTCTCTCCTGGCAGTGTGTTCCAGGGTATCAGGGTGTCAACTGTGAGTATGAAGTGGACGAGTGCCAGAACCAGCCCTGCCAGAATGGAGGCACCTGCATCGACCTCGTGAACCATTTCAAGTGCTCGTGCCCACCAGGCACCCGGGGATGCAGTCTCTTCTCTCTCCCACCCAGGCCGCTCCCACAGTTGCTCATCTGTTCTTAGTGCTGAATCAGCTTCTGAAAACTGAGACAATTTAAGGAAGAGCAGCTTCATTGTAGCCACCTGCCTCTTCACCCCCCACCTCCACCCCTAGTCTCCCGCTGGCTTGGGTTCAGGTTTGGTTGTTTCTTAGCTTATATTCCAGGAAACAGAATGCAGAATGGACATAACCCCGACTAACAGGGTTTTTGGTGCTTCAAGTGAAAATGAACCAACAGCCTTAAAGAGCAAATTCGCATAGGCCTGCTTTTTAATTGTTTAAGTGAGCCAAGTCTTGTGTCCATAGAGCAAGGGAATCAATGGGATGTGTTTGGCTGCCGTCCCAGGAGGCTGCAGACAGAAGGCTGCGCTCCTGCACCTGCACCCCTAGATTGTGGACAGCAGACCCGTTAGTGTGCTCTGGGAATTGACACTTGCTCCGACGTCTCCTGGAGAGAGCATGGCTTGTTAGGGACCTCTGGATCTGAAGGTTCTGCGTAGCCTGTGAGCAGGATGGCAAAGATAGCAGCAGTCGTACGTTTAGGCAGCAGTCCGTCAGAAGAGACCCTCAGAGAACGCTCTGTTCTCTTAGCCTTCCACACCAGTGCATTTGGGTAACTTTTCTTCCTCGAGATAAAATTTGACTAAATTAAGACAGAAGAATACTCCATTAATAGTGCAGAATGAGTCTTAGGGAAGAGAGCTGAGGACCAGCCTGCAACTGTTTTAAAATTCTTTACATGGAAAGGAGGGTTGGTTCCTAGTCTAGAAATAGGAAGTTCCATGGTAGAAAGAGTAGGACTCCGTTCCAGATGCTTACTAGTGTATTCACCCATCTACCCACCCATCCATCCACCCACCTTTCCTTCTATCCACCCAACCACCCATCCATCCACCCACCCATCCACCTACCCATCCATCCACCCACCCACCCACCCATCCCTCCACCCACCCACCACCTATCCATCCATCCACCCACCCACCCATCCGTCCATTCAGCCATCCATCCATCCACTCACTCACCCACCCATCCATCCATCCATCTACCCACCCACCCATCCACCCATCTACCCATCCACCCATCCACCCACTCCACCCATCCACCCACCCATCCTTCCATCCACCCACCCTCCATCCATCCACCCACCCACCCATCTATCCATCCACCCATCCATCTACCCATCCATCCATCCATCCATCCATCCCATCCATCCACCCATCCATCCATCTACCCATCTCTATCATTCATTATCCATCCATCCACCCACCCACCCATTCGCCCATCCATCCATCCATCCACCTACTCCACCTGTCCACCCATCCATCCATCCACCCACCCACCTACCCATCCATCCACCCACCCATCCATCCGTCCATCCACCTACCCACCCATCCATCCATCTATTTATCCATCCATCCACCCACCTATCCATCCACCCATCCACCCACCCATCCATCCACCCACCCATCCATCCACCCACCCATCCATCCATCCATCCACCCATCCATCCATCCATCTACCCACCCACCCATCCCATCCATCCATCCACCCATCCATCCACCCACCCATCCACCCACCCATCCACCCACCCATCCACCCATCCACCCACCCATCCATCCACCCACCCACCCACCCACCCACCCACCCATCCACCCACCCACCCATCCATCCATCCATCCACCCACCCATTCATCCATCTACCCCACACCCATCCATCCACCCACCCACCCATCCATCCATCTACCCACACACCCATCCACCCACCCACCCATCCGTCCATCCATCCATCCACCCATCCATCCATCTTTTGTGACAGGGCATTTTTGAGTAGTAGAGTTAAATTCATAAGGTAAGAACCAAATTGACTCTGTCTTCTCCTTTGGGAGGTTTATATCCATATCCCCCTCCCCACCATCTGTTCTCTTCTCTCCCCATCTCCATCTCTGTCTCCCTCTCTTCTACTCTCTCCCTCTTCCCCTTTCCTTCATTCCTCATTCTTCTTCCTCTTCCCCTCTCCCTTTCTGCATCTCCCTCCCCTTCCTCTCCCTCCCTATCCCCACCTTCCTCTTTCCCTCTCCATTTGTTCCCATACCTCTTCCCTTCTCTCCCCAGCCCATCTCTCTTTCCCCATCCCCCCTTCACATCTCTCCCTCTCCCCCATCTCTCCCTCCCTCTTTCCCTCCCTCCCCCCTTGTCCCCTCTCTCTCCTCTTCTCCTCTCTTTCATCCCTCCTCTCTCTTCTTACCTCTTACCCTCCCTCTCTCCTTCTCTCCCCAGAATCCCAAGTCGCCTCAGCCTCAGATTCACTGTAGGCGTGTACTTCCATGCCTGGGTAGTGAGGCCTTTAAACAGTGGTGTTGGTCAGGCGGCGACGACCCTGGTGGAGCTAATGATATATCAATAGTAATAATCACGTCTGGACGGCACAGCAGTGGTCTGAGGCTGTGTTTGCTGCTCTGGCGCTGACTCGCACAGGTGTGCGTTTGGTGCTTTTCTCTGTGCTTTTGGTCCGTAGCCTCCAGGGCCGTCACAGGAAAGGTGGAGAAAATGTACAGGGCTGTGCGGAGGCTTTCCCTCAGTGTGGAAGTGACGCATGTCACGTCCCTAAAGGTGTGTGTCAGAGCCACTCACTAGTGTTCTTCCATAACCCGTGGAGGCCAAGAGCTAGGAGACGGCGTGGGTTTTGTACTGTACCACAGATGCATGCGGTCCCAGAGTGGAATGTCTCCTAAAACTATGAGGTTTTTATCTTTTCTAAATCAATTGATCGATCAGTCAATCTCTTTCTCTCCCCGATCCTTTTCCTCTTCTTCCTTCTCCTCCTCCTCCTTCTTTTCTTTGTTTGGTGGTGGTGGTTGTTGTTGTTGTTGTTGTTGTTGTTGTTGTTGTTGTTGTTTTGAGACAGGATTTCTCTCTGTATCCCTGGCTGTTCTGGAACTCATTCTGTAGACAGGCTGGCCTCAAACTCAGGAATCTACCTGCTTCTGCCTCCAAAGTGCTGGGATTAAAGCCACGTGCCACTGCCTGGGCCCTAAATACTTGTTGGTGGCAGCTTAGAGTGATAATGTAGTGTATCTGTCTACCTGATGACGGTTTCCGAGCCAGCTCTTCAGATGTGTCTTCTCACTGACATTACACTGTGGTCTTCACTGAGAACTTGGCAGTTGGTCTTACTAATGACCTCTCACGATACCTGGCTCTCCTTCAGTTTCCGAGATGGCCTTTAATGGTCTGTTATAGACTGTGCTTCTCTTCCAGTGCATCCTACCTGAATGCTTGTTGGATTATACCTGTGTGCGTGATGTTTCCAGGTACCTGAAACAGCGTATATTTGTTCTGACTTTTCCTCTCTGGCTACCCAGCCTGTCCATCTGTGACTGTCCCCAGAGACTCTGGAGCTCTCTCACAGCACAGTGCTTGTTGTCAGCACTATATTCCCAGGTGCTGCCTGCTGACACCTCCTGCTCGCCAGAGCATAGGTCCCTGGAGCACTTCTGTCATCCTGCTGTTGCGTCGGGCTTAAAGAATGGTGTGTGCCACTGATAGCTCGGTCCACTCGGAAGCTTTCTGTTTATTTCACTCATGACGCCAAATATCAAGTATCCTATGCGACTGGGCGCACGGACTGGCTTTGTCTGCTTCCACCTTCTGGTTCCCAGTTTAATCTGTCAATAGTTAAGGTGATGCGTGCATGTGGACAGGGATAAGTATGTCCACATGCACAGAAAGACATGCATAGAGATGCACTCCCAGTGCACGTGTGCACCCCAACAGTGCACTCCCCTCTTCACGCACACTGCAGACAGTCTCTTGTGTGTCTTTGGAGGATTGAAAAGGCTGTCTTTCAAAATTGCATTATGTGTGTAGGAGCCAAATACAAAGATAGTTTTTATTCCTTCCACTTTTAACTCTGAAGATGGATCAAAGGTGCTGTTTTTCTCTTGACCTTTTTACTTAATTGGAATATTTTCATATCAAAATAGGGAACTTCCTCAGTATTTTCTCAAAGCTTCAGAATTCCCCTTTATGACAACATTATGTAGTGTGCTTAGCTGGTCCTGTAGTGATAGACATTGGGTTTTTAAAGCACACATAAGTGCATGTTATAGAATGCGTTTTAAAGCACACATAAGTGCATGTTATAGAATGCGTTTGCAGAAAGTCTGCCAGGCTGTCACACCAAGCTGTCACTTGAGTGACAGGACTGGCTGCGTTCCTCTCTGTGCAATTCGGCATCTAGCACATTTACTGTTTCCCTCTGAGATGTATCCCTCCTTCTTTCCCTGTTACACTGTCTATCCTTGCTGTGTGCAGAAGTCATTTGTCTTTGCTGCATGATGCGGGTATTTTCCCCATGTACACTGGTTGTAACCTTTCAGACGTCTTATTCTGAGGTCGGAATCTTTCGTTGATTTTTCTTCATGCAGAATATTTCTAATCATGTTGAATTTATCCCTCCTTTTTATGGCTGCTTGCATCCGAGTGGTAGTCGGCTTTATCTAGACTCTGAAGTTGCCATGGAACTGGATGGTTGATGTTTTCTACAGTGACTTGAGATGGAACTCCCATCAGATTCTAAGCTCCAGTGCACAGTTAGGTGCTGGTAGGAGCACCCTCGTTGTTGCTGTTGTCCTGTCCGGTCAATTCACGAGAAACTTTCAACCATGAAGGCCTCTTCTTTGTGCTCTCCTGGCTGTGATTTGGTTTTTCCAAACCATTTTTGAGTCAGTTTGCCATTAAAAAATACTGCTGATATCTTTTTAAGATCACATTACATTTATATATACTATAGTGAATATGCCTTTACCATGAAGAGTTGCGTAATCAGATACCGTATGTTTCCATCTGTCCACGTCTCTGTCTGTCCTTCAGAGCACTTGCCTATGAGGCTGCATATGTGTTTCTGATGCGCTCGGCCATTTGCCTTCTGAAACTGCTAGTGATAACGAGGAGCTTCTGTGTCTCCTTCCCTTTTATGTCGTCTCTCTCAAAGTATGCCAATGGGTAAATGGTGAGGACACACAGTGTTTTGTTTTTAACCTTTTCAAGTTATTTTCATGGCATAGTCATTGGTTTTGTTGTTTCTAACCATCCTCACAGTTATCTTAACTAGATGGCTTCAACTCCAATGTGTCCTTTAGCTGGAATAATCTTCAGATTCATAGCAGGATATTTCTTTCCACTCTGTTGTTGTTGTTTTAAATAAAAAGAAATTAGTGGGGCTGGGGATTTAGCTCAGTGGTAGAGCGCTTACCTAGGAAGCGCAAGGCCCTGGGTTCGGTCCCCAGCTCCGAAAAAAAGAACAAAGAAAAAAAAAAAAAAAGAAATTAGTGTGCACCTATACTCTTTTAAAGGGAAAAAGTCATTGTTTATAAAACATAAAATACTGTTGCCCAAAATCTAACCCCAACATAGTCTATGTAGTAACTAGGGAGTGTTCTTTTTTGAACTGTGTTCATATTTTGGTTGGAGTTGATAAATGGTGGAAAACTCACAGAGTGTCTCCTAAGCTTTGGCCCCCGTGCCCTTGAGATGGGACAGTTGTCCCTGCTGCTCTGGGTGGAGAGAAGAACGAGTGGAGCCTCAGGTGTAACTTCCTCTCATGCTGCTCCTCAGAAAGCTGCACGGACTGCATGCAGCTGGCATAGACTAAGCGCCTTTCGCCCAATTATAAAGGTCCCACTGTAGATTGAGGAATATAATCTAGTGAATCGTTAAAGACCACAAGGGCATTTATCTCTTGCTAATGGTGGGTTCAATAGATTTTTGTAATTTGTGACTTTCTTCTCTCCCATAGGCCTGCTTTGTGAAGAGAACATTGATGACTGTGCCGGGGGCCCCCACTGCCTTAATGGTGGGCAGTGTGTGGACCGGATTGGAGGCTACAGTTGTCGCTGTTTGCCTGGCTTTGCTGGGGAGCGGTGTGAGGGGGACATCAATGAATGCCTGTCCAATCCTTGCAGCTCAGAGGGCAGCCTGGACTGCATTCAGCTCAAAAACAACTACCAGTGTGTCTGCCGCAGCGCCTTCACAGGTGAGAGCCTCTTGGCCCTTGCTAGTCTCATGTACAGGAGGCCTGAGTAAGCAAATCAAGATCTATATGGGAATGTCAGTAGCATTCGGCACACCCACACTGCAGTGACTGCAGTAGCACTCGACACACCCACACTGCAGTGACTGCAGTAGCATTCGGCACACCCACACTGCAGTGACTGCAGTAGCACTCCACACACCCACACTGCAGTGACTGCAGTAGCATTCAGCACACCCACACTGCAGTGGCATTCGGACACCCACACTGCAGTGTCATTCAGCACACCCACACTGCAGTGGCATTCGGCACACCCACACTGCAGTGGCATTTGGCACACCCACACTGCAGTCGGCACACCCACACTGCAGTAGCATTCAGCACACCCACACTGAGTGCTACAGAGATCACTGTACACTCTCAAACTCTTAAAATACAAGACATTTATTTTCAGGAGCCATTTATCTGACCCTGTGTGCACCTACCACCCTGCCCCTTTTGACACCTGATGATGAATTACTTTGCAATGTCTGTGCCTGTCATCTTTCTAACTCTGGGAGGCCTGTTAGGACACTTCGAAGATCAGGTCCAAAAGGCAGCTGATGCAAACCGCAGGATAGCTGCCGTAGGCACAGTCCTCTTGCGTGGCTAAGACTTGGCTCTGCACCCAGCCTGTTCTTCACAGAGGTCATGAAGAGAGCCAAGTGCTGCCCCGGAACAGAAGCTCTGTCAGCCACCTAGCCACTTCCAGTGACTTGTGGAGCTAAAGTAGTTGCCAGTATGTAGATGTGACATGGTCTTGTGCTTTCTGGGACCTGCTTGGACTTTTATGCTGGGCGTGTCCTCACATGCTGGAAGCCTGGTAACTTCCAGTCTCTTGCTAACTGATAGTCTCCTTTGGGACGCTTTTTTTTGCTGAGCCCTGTCCAGCCTGCCTGCCTTCTGTTATCTTTTCTCCCCCTCTTGCCTTCTCTTCAGTCTGAAATGTATGCTACCCTTTAAATGCTTGGAATTTTACAAAGAATGGAAAGGATTTCACAGTTTGAAAGCTGCCTGGATGCAGTAACCCCAAACAAGAAATTGTCCTTTCCAGCTGGTATGGCTCTTGGGGCAGAGTGGGCTCCCGTTTCTTTCATTGCCTCTGAGGATGCCCGTATCTCAAACACTGACCAGAACTTAAAAAGAAGAAAAAGGCAGAGGGTCAGGACAGGGAGAGGTATAGGGATACTTGAGTGAATTTCCCAGTCAGGAAATGCTGTCTGCTCATGTCCATGTTGGAAGCAGCTCACTGAGCAGCGCTGTGAAGTGTCCCCTCTAATGGTCAGCGGGGCCTCCTAATGCCACTGTCCACATTGGCCGTTTTACCTTAGTGTCTGCTGAGAGGCCCAACATCTCAAATTCTTTTTTCTAAACTCTGAATGGCAAAAAAAAAAAAAAAAACTACATATAAAGTTTTTTAATCTGACCACAGGACAGATGGGGCCCTTTTCCTACTGTTTGCCAAGAGACCCTAGCCAAGCCCGTGTTCTCTCTGTGATTCCAGCCACCTGTTCAGTTTATCAGGGAGAAGCAGCCTGCAGGGGTTCTCTGCCTCAGACCTGGATTTAGAGGAGATGAGCGCTGGACAAAGTCAGATGTGTTTTAAAGCAGTTTGGTCAGACTATACAAAGGCAGAGTAGCCAAGAAGATGAACATTTTATCTAAACTATCAGTCCCGGTTGGGTGCACGCATTGGCCTAATGCAGCTGCGTCTGTGAGGTAGTCAAACAAAATGCTGCTGACGATATTCTTCAGCTTAACAAATGCGACATGTCCTAGTGCAGAGGCGTGACCTCCCTTTGTCTCAGAGGGTTTGAGTTTTTGTTTTTATTGGAACTTGTGTCACTTTTCTGCTTGTCACTTTGGGGGTTGGTCTGGGGTAGGTAGATCTTGTGTACTTGCTGTCTTGGTCTGAGCAGAGATGGCCCTTTGCGCCGAGGCCCGCAGAGTGCCCTCTCCCTATCCTGTAGGCTCAGAACTGACCTGCCCTGCCTCTTGCTGCCTCTGAGGCTGGGTAGTGTTTAGTGTCTCTGAGTTAATAGCTATACCTTTTATGTTTATGTTCTCTCCTAAGGCCGACACTGCGAAACCTTCCTAGATGTGTGTCCCCAGAAGCCTTGCCTGAATGGAGGGGCTTGTGCTGTGGCTAGCAACGTGCCTGATGGCTTCATCTGTCGTTGTCCCCCGGTAAGTGGCCTGCTGCTGATGTAAGGGACGCACCCTCTTCCACATTCTCGACGGAGCTGAGATTGAGTCTGTTTTCTTCGTGCCCACTAGGAGAATGCTAGGGTGTCAGTGCCTGAAGATGGTCTGGGTCTTCCATGTTTAGTTGTTTGGGCACGCTGAGCAACTAAGCTTCCCAGTCAGCCTGTCAGCCTTCAGAGCACGAGGGGAAACCACAGTGGTCTGCTGCCCCTCGAAATGGGGCCACTCCTCCTGGCTTCCCAGTCTTGCCCTGGTGCTGTGGGAGCCTTGCTGCTCACGTTACGTCAGCAACATTCTGCTCCTGTTCTTTAGCGGCGGCCATTGGCAAGTCAGCGCCTCTCAAACTAGAAGGAAGCTTGATTTAGTTTTTGGCTGTGCAGATACCTTTGCCAGTGCCAAAGGCCGAAAGTTCCCTGACACTGAGAGTGCCATGTGGGGCGATACTTGGAGGACACCTGTCTAGTAAGACCGTTAAAGTGATGGCGTGCCACATTCACCCCATGAGCTGTCAGCCCTCGCCCGTTGGCTGATTTTAAAAGGTCATTTCTAGAATGCAGTGCCCAGTGTTTATCTCCCTAGGAGTGTGGGGTAAAGTGGGACAAGCTCTTCAGTCCATCCACCATCCTCATTACCCTGTCCTGCAGGGGTTCTCCGGGGCAAGATGCCAGAGCAGCTGTGGACAAGTGAAGTGCAGGAGAGGGGAGCAGTGTGTGCACACCGCCTCGGGACCCCGCTGCTTCTGCCCGAACCCCAAGGACTGCGAGTCAGGTTGCGCTAGTAACCCCTGCCAGCACGGAGGCACCTGCTACCCTCAGCGCCAGCCTCCTTACTACTCTTGCCGCTGCTCCCCACCGTTCTGGGGCAGCCACTGCGAGAGCTACACAGCCCCCACCAGCACCCCTCCTGCTACCTGTCTGAGTCAGTACTGTGCCGACAAGGCTCGGGACGGCATCTGTGATGAGGCCTGCAACAGTCATGCCTGCCAGTGGGATGGAGGTGACTGTTCCCTCACTATGGAGGACCCCTGGGCCAACTGCACCTCCTCGCTTCGCTGCTGGGAGTACATCAACAACCAGTGTGATGAGCTGTGCAACACTGCAGAGTGCCTGTTTGACAACTTTGAATGCCAGAGGAATAGCAAAACCTGCAAGTAAGAGCCCCAGGCCTTCGGAAGCCGAGGGGGGCTGTCACTAACACACTCGGTCTCCTGTTCTTGCTCCTAACCACTCCAGTGCCTCGGCCCAAGCCGCCTCTGCCTTTCAGATGGTGCCAGCCTTGTCCCATCACACGCTGCCCTGTTTTCCCTTGCTGACAGAGGGCCAGGACTGCTCACTGCATAACATCCCTTCTCTCTGCCTATCTCTGCCTTCTCACATGCTGCTCTTGCGACCATGGGGGAAATAACCTTGGAAGTGGCGTTGCCACTCACAGGCAGCCTCCAGCCTAGCCTGCTGCAGGATGGATGGAAAGGTCTGTACCACTCTCTCTCTGCTCATTCCTTTCCTTAAGACTAGTGTTTTTCATCTAGTTAGGAAGCATGAGTTTAGGCATGAGCTCAGGCCTCTCAGCTCTCCTGGTCACCAGTGTTGCAGATCCGGTCCATCGGCTCCGCTCAGTTTCCTTTTTGATCCTTTCGTTTAACCCCAGAGAGCCTCAGCAGCTCTGTGAGGCATAGGTGTGGTTAGCGATCTTCCCTGGAGGGCAAAGAACTGGCCAAGAACACACAGCTGTTTGGAAGGCCTGTTTTTAATCAAGCAGATGGCAAATTCCTCCAAGTGGTACAAATAACAAAGGTTTGGGGCAGGCGAAGAAAGGAGGCGAGGGAACCAGTTATGCCACAAAAGGACCTTTGGAGTTTTCGTTCTTTTGCCTGACATTTGTGTATATACCTCTGTGTGTGTGTGTGTGTGTGTGTGTGTGTGTGTGTGTGTGTGTGTGTGTGTGTGTGTTAAGGCAGGGTCCCATGCAGTATAGACTGGCCCTAAACTCCTGAGTCTAGAACTCCTGATCCTCCTCCTCCTCCTGCCTTTAGTGCCGACATTATGGGCGTGTTCCACCACACCCAGATCTTTCTTGGCATTTAAACATCTGTATGAACATCTCCCTGCCCCTACCTTCTGTTATTGTCTTACTCTGGAAAGAGAAAGAAGCAGACCATTTTGGCCCACTCCTCTGAATAGCACTTAGATGGGTAGAGGTCTGGGGCAAGCGTGGACATCTTCTACTTCTAGAGCCCTTTGCTCTTACTAAGTCAGCGAAGGAAGGGCGAGTGTGAGCCACATTGACCTTCAGAGATGGATTCTTATACAAAATTCTGCCCTCATAGTGTGATTGGCTAAGTGGGACCCACTAAACTCACGTAGGATGGTGAGTGTAACGTTCTCCATCCCATAGGCACAGGGTAATGTTGAGTGGCACAGCTGTATAGTCCACGGTGTTGGGGTACATGATTTAGGGGAAGTTTCCCTAGACATTGGGGTGCTGAAAATGGGCTGGAAACAATGGGTAGGAAAGTCCACGGTCATTTGAGGCTCCAGCCAGTGTGTTCTGATGCCTTCCTCCTCTCTCCTGACTAGGTATGACAAATACTGTGCAGACCACTTCAAAGACAATCACTGCGATAAGGGATGCAACAACGAGGAGTGTGGCTGGGACGGGCTGGACTGCGCTGCAGACCAGCCTGAGAACCTGGCGGAGGGCATCCTGGTCATCGTGGTGCTCCTACCCCCTGAGCAGCTGCTTCAGGATTCTCGAAGCTTCTTGAGGGCCCTGGGCACCCTGCTCCACACCAACTTACGCATTAAACAAGACTCTCAGGGCGCCCCAATGGTGTACCCCTACTATGGGGAGAAGTCAGCTGCCATGAAGAAGCAGAAGGTGGCACGCAGGTCTCTTCCTGATGAGCAGGAGCAGGAGATAATAGGGTAGGTTTGTGTTTCTGGACTTAGGAATTCCCAAAGGACCAGTGCTTCCCAGCGAATTCATAAAACTGGGGGCTTTCATCCATAGCACAGACATTCAGTCCATCAAAATGAAAAGCTTAGAGAACCCCTTCATTTAAAACTAACAGCCCAGCCTCTTATATGTAAGGATGAAGATCTGCCTTGATAAAAGGCTCCTAAAGATCAGCTAAGCGAGAGAGAGGCAGGTGTCAGAAAGGCCTTCTCAAATCTGGGTACCGTGCTGTTTCTCCAGAGTTGCCAAGAGCCTTATTTGTGTGGTGTCTTTTGGACTCATCATTGCCTCATTTTCAAGGTCCTTCATCTTCATGCCTGTGCTTGACATGAGCAGTACCCCTCGGTGGGCGGGTCTGCCCTTCACATCCCGCTGAGTGTCGATGGCCTGTAACTGTCAGCCTTTTCCTTGCTGAGACATGAGTGTAGACACATAGGAGAGCCAGCGAGGACTAAGCAGCACTGAGCTGTCGGGGCTGGGGACCACTAGGACCCGCTTCCCCAGCTACTATGTGTCATCCAGTCAGAGGCTTGTGTCAGCTGGACTGCAGATCGTGAGTCCTCTCATGCAGAGTCCATGTTCAGCATCTAAAACATCTACTTTCTGAGTTCTTTCTCCGACAGGTGGAAAGCTTGATGCTGAAAGAGGGAAGGGTGGGCCATAGGAGCCTTTATGACTGGGCCCACCAGACCTGATCCTTCACTTCTTCCCCCATTCTCCCTCTAAGCTCTAAGGTATTTCTGGAAATCGACAACCGACAGTGTATTCAAGACTCAGACCAGTGCTTCAAGAACACAGATGCTGCAGCTGCTCTCCTGGCTTCTCATGCCATCCAAGGGACCTTGTCCTACCCTCTGGTGTCTGTTGTCAGTGAGTGGCATTAGTGTTGAAGGGGGGAGGCTGAGAAGGGACCTCACTGGGGCTCACCCTTGCTGGTAGGAAGAGGTTGCTCTGTCTCCATCACTGTCCCTGTCTCTGAACTTTCAGGTGAATCGGAGGATCCAAGGAACACTCCGCTCCTCTATCTGCTTGCGGTTGCTGTGGTCATTATCCTGTTCCTCATCCTGCTGGGGGTCATCATGGCAAAGCGGAAGCGCAAGCACGGCTTCCTCTGGCTGCCTGAAGGCTTCACACTTCGCCGAGACTCCAGCAATCACAAGCGACGTGAACCTGTGGGGCAGGATGCCGTGGGGCTGAAGTAAGGATTTACAATAAGCCAGTATCCACAGGGAGAAGCAGGGATGAGCAGAAGGGCATAGTATGGAATCAGAACCTCAGATTTTCAACCTCCCCTTATTCGCCCTGACCACAGCTCCTAGTGGCTTGTCCGAGTCTGTGAGCATTGTGTGTACACATATTGCAGCCACACTCAGCGTCTGAGTGGGGGAACACGTTTGATGTGGTTTCTTAGTGAGAAGAGAAAGGATGAGTGCTCAGAAATGTCACATCAAACATTGCCCATCAGGGCTGGTGTGGTGGCTCAGTAGGTGAAAGTCTCCCCCGCCCCCACAAGCCTGCTGACCTGTTTGATCCCCGGTACCCGCATGGTAGAAGGATGGAGCTGACGTCATGTTGTGCTGTGAGCGTATGATGTACTGAAAGGGGCTAGAGGGATACCTTGGTAGTCAAGAATATGAACTGACCTGGGTCAGCTCCCAGCACCCATGCTGGGTGGCCTGGCTGTAATTCCAGCTGCAGGGGGATCTGTAGACACCTGAACTCACGTGCTCATATACACACAGACATGCATACTCAATTTTGAAAAATATTACTGTAATTTTGAAAAAGTGCTGTGCATCCTATCCCATTGGACCAAGTCAGAGGCTAACATGAGAGTGTGCGGTGAAGTACAGAAAGCCACCGCGTTTGCCCAGCCATAACCTGTACTCTTGTCTCTCCCCTAAATAATCATCAGGAATCTCTCAGTGCAAGTGTCAGAGGCAAACCTGATCGGCTCCGCGACAAGCGAGCATTGGGGTGATGATGAAGGACCCCAGCCAAAGAAAGCCAAGGTAAGCTGTCCTAGGAAAGCCATATTGCCAGCAGTCCTGTGGTCACACTCTCAGTTTATATCTTTCCCAGAGCCCCATGACCAGCGGGGCCACCGAGCCCCATGACCAGCGGGGCCGCCGAGCACTGACAGCCCTTGCTGCTCATGTTTGTTCTTGAAGACCCTTTAAAACCGTAAAGCAAGCCGCTGTGCCTGGCTCAGGGCCGCGCCTGTGTTCATTGAGTCAGGACTGATGGTGCGGTGCTCCCAGTTCCATCTACTCATACATCTCCGCTGCTTCTGTAGGAAGACATGGAGTTACCCAGTGAGGAAAGCCAAGACCGTTAACTTCTTGGGAGGTCACCGAGCATGACAGTTAGAACATTGCTTTAAACCAGCATTCTAGAGGCTGAGTCAAGGGAATCCAAATTTAAGGCCAGCCTCAGCTACCTCTAAAACCAAATAAAGTAAACGAATGAAAACGTATTGCTTTTGTCACCCTGGAAACATACAGATAGCATTACAGACTGAGCGGGCTGTATTTAGGGATATAGACACATTTAACAACAATTAATAATTAAAGAAACCTAGATTTGAAAGAGAGCAAGGAGGTGGTGTATATGGGAGGATTTGGAGAGAGGAAAGAGAGGGGAGAAATGGTGTAATTATATTATAATCTCCAAAAAATCAAAGAGCCATTGCTCTAGTCAGGCAGAAGCCTCGTTGTATTTAGTATTCCGTGTGCAAGACCGCAAAGACAGCAGCAGCCGCCGCAATGGCTCTCTCTCCGAGTTGCTGATTCTCCCCATGCTCTCCTCAGTACTCACTCCGAGTACTGTCTTAAGTGCAGCAGGCAACCTTGGACAGGGTTTATCCCCCTTCTTGAGAACCTTCCAGGTGAGAGAAAAGTAAAGTAGCGTGTGCTTTCTCTCACGTGGGGCCTGTATTTAACTATGTACATAGATAGACAGAGCCGATGCACAGGGGACCGTCTGGAGGGAAGACGGGAAAGGGGCGAGAGGTGACTGTGCCAGCCAAGTACAGTGGCAGGTTTGTAATGGACCTGTCGCTCTGCAACTAAATTCTTTTAAAGAAGGGAAGATGGCGTCTGGTTGGCAGGTGGTGATGCAGTGCCAGGTAGCACTTACCACGTGGTCAGCTGAGGAAACAGAAACCATTGTTAAAGGCCAACGAGACTAAAATCTCGTTTTATTTGAAGAGCAAATAGGAGTCAAACAAGACGCAGGCGACCACCATAGGCAGGTTAGAAGAGATGGTGGAAGACTGCCGCTCCTCAGCCTCGCCAGCGTAACCCGGAGGGCTCAGGTTAATGAGGGGAAACTATTTTCCCCACCCAGGCTGAGGATGAGGCTTTGCTGTCAGAAGACGACCCTGTCGACCGGCGCCCCTGGACACAGCAGCACCTTGAAGCTGCAGACATCCGCCGGACTCCATCCCTGGCGCTCACTCCTCCTCAGGCAGAGCAGGAGGTGGACGTGCTGGACGTGAATGTCCGAGGCCCAGGTCAGTGCTGGGCCTTACCATCCTGAGTTCTGTGTGGTTGGTGAGCATTTCTCGTGCTGATTCCAGACACTAAGTGAGTGAGGAAATGAATGCATGAGAAATACAGCCATGTGGGGATTATGAGCCTGGGGACAATGACATTGGCTGCCCAGTGGGTAAAAGTATTTGCCGTGGAAGCCTGACCACCTGAATTCAACCTCAGAGTCCGTGTCAAAGTTGGACAGAGTTGTCCTGTGGCCTCCATATGCATGTTACAGCACTTATGTGCTTGTGCACACATGCATGTGTTCACACACACACACGCCATACGCATATGTGTGCATATCATCCACATACAATGAGATACATAAATATTTAGTATTTTTAAATTACGGGCTCAGTGGTTAAAGAGCACTTGTGGCTTTGACAGAGAACCTGGTTCCAGTTCCCAGCACCATATGGTGATGTACTTCTTCAGTTCCCAGCACCATATGGTGATGTACTTCTTCAGTTCCAGTGGCTCCAACACCATTTTCTACCCTGCATGTGAACCATGCGCATGGGTCAGAGATCCATGTAGGCAAAACACTCATACTCACTGAATAAATCCTTAACTGTGTTTCCCATTGAAAATGCAGATTTCAAAGAAAGGGATTTTGCAGTGTTTCCTGTACAGCATACTGAGGGCAAGCAGGCTAATTAAACAAGTTAGATTCTGGGGGTTAGAAAAATACTATCTGTCTCCATCACGGGTTCCTTGCTGTAAAGAGACACTGTGACCAAGAGAGGGAGACAGACAGACAGACAGACAGACAGACAGACAGACAGACAGACAGACAGATAGACAGACAGACAGGGCCTGGCATGGGCTTTTGAAACCTCAAAATTCACCCCGCAGTGACACACGTCCTCCAACAAGAGCACACCTCCCAATCCTTCTAAGTAGTGTCACTCCCTGTTAACCAAGCATTCAAACCTATGTTTGTGAGGGCCATTCCCATTCACGCCACCGCTGCACCCCACAGCAGAAGGCGACTGCCATCCCTGCTTTACATCACTGCACAGGTTTATTTATGTTTCTGTATAAAATGCTGTCTAGTTTGAAATGTCCTAATTCCACTTAAACCCAAGCAGAAAAGCTTATCAGCTTAAGGAAGAGCCCCAGGCAAAGGCAGCTGCTTTCCCACACTCTCCACACAGCTGGCTTTGTCACGTAAAACCTGGCATGGTTACTGCAAGCTTGGAGAGTTCCGTCCCACAGCAGGATGGTGGCCAGCAGAACTGTTCCAGTAATGGGTTAATTTGGATATATTTGGGACCTTCCCTTCCTGCAGATGGGTGCACCCCACTGATGCTGGCTTCTCTCCGAGGAGGCAGCTCAGACCTGAGTGATGAAGACGAAGATGCTGAGGACTCTTCTGCCAACATCATCACGGACTTGGTCTACCAAGGTGCCAGCCTTCAGGCACAGACGGACCGCACTGGTGAGATGGCCCTGCATCTTGCAGCCCGCTATTCGAGAGCTGATGCTGCCAAACGCCTCCTGGATGCTGGTGCAGATGCCAACGCCCAGGACAACATGGGCCGCTGTCCTCTTCATGCTGCAGTTGCAGCGGATGCCCAAGGTGTCTTCCAGGTAAAGGGCCAGAGTTGGTTTGAGTGGGAAGAGTGAGGTGGCTCACTGGGTACAGGCATGTCGTAGTTACTTTTCTATCTGTGGTAAGATACCATATTCAAGGCAGCTAATAATAGGAAGAATTTAATGGAGCCTATGCTTCCAGAGGATCAGAGTCCATAATGGTGGAGCAAAGACATGGGGGCAGGAACAGCTGAGAGCTCACATCATGAACCACAGACAGGAGGTGGAGAGCTACTGGGAGTGGCACCATCTTTTTCAAACCTCAAAGCACACTGGTGACATACATTCTCCAGCAAGGCCATACTTCCTCGGTCTTTCCCAAATGGCCATCAGCTGGGGCCTAAGTCAAAGGCTGAGACTTATTGGGAACAAGCATCGCATTTAAAACACCACAGGTGTTTGCCACCAACCCCAAGACCCCGAGTTCAGTCCCCAGAACTCACAGAGTAAAAAGAACTGATTCCTGCATTGCACGGACCTGCCTGCACACACACCAAGTAAAATAACTATTATAGGCCTGTGGAGGCTCAGCTTTACCAAAGCACTTACCAGCTCGTGGAATTCACTGGAACAGAAGTCTTTGAGAAACAATTATGCTGGGCAGAAAAAGGAGGAAGCCCAGCTGACCTACTTTGAGTAGCCAGAGAATGATTCAGTCAGCCACAGGGCTCTGAATCTTAATGAGCAATATTTTGATATGCAGTGATGCCTTGCAACTGCACAGGTCAGATGGGAGCAGGAACTGGTCCAAATCCTTGGATTAGTGTTAATTCTCTATAACTCTGCCCGTCTGTGGGCCTACAGCTGATCCCTGACATGAGTGGGTAGTGTATTACTCCTCAATTAACCTGATGAGGAAATTGGAAAATTCTAGCTGACCTGTGATTGAAGCTGTGACACTTGCACACACATTTCCCTTTCCTTAGAAAGCAGAACATCGTCCTAATGGGCCAGAGCATCCTGATCATCTACAGTGGTGCGAAAACTTACTCAACAAATACACAGTGAAGCCACTATAGCTTCTAGCGCATAAAGATCGCATGCCCTGGGACACCTCAGTCTGAATGCTCTTGTCTCATTCTTCTTCATCTAAGGGACGCTTTCCTCTGCCTCTCTTCTAGATTCTGATCCGCAACCGAGTGACGGATCTAGACGCCAGGATGAATGATGGCACTACCCCCCTGATCCTGGCTGCCCGCCTGGCTGTGGAAGGAATGGTGGCAGAGCTGATCAACTGCCAAGCAGATGTGAACGCAGTGGATGACCATGGTATGGACGAGGACTTGGCTCAGTCTGCAGAGCATGTCTCTAAGCAAGAGGATTGCTACACTCCCCTGAGGACGTTCTCAGATCTGAAGCTGGAGAGTCCCTTACTCTTTTCCCGTGTCACACCCTTCCTTCAGTATGCTGGGCTCAGAGAACTGAGGCACTAGGAGTCCCCACATTAAGATGAGAAGGGTTTTTGGTTTTAGTGTTTTCAGTATGAGGGTTCTTGGACTTCAAAGAATGTTCTGGAAAGGTTTGCCTGTGGGTTCCTAGCCGTAACCACTCTTACTACGGGAGTGGGTTCCCTGGGGATTACGAGACAGCTTAAGTGTGCATTTGGCGTATAGCAAAACGCTTCCTGCCTTCAGTGTGTAGAACTGGGGCATGTGGAGGCCATGAATGTCACACACCAGGGGTCCTGTCACCTAAAGGCTCCCAGCCTGTGCTGAAATGTTCTAAGAACACAAGGAACAGAAATACAAGTGTGCTTTCCTGTTGGCTCCCTTGGCCACTGACGTCTGTCCTGCTGCTGTTCTCCGGGAGGTTAGGGTTTCCTAGAAAACAAAAACAAGATAAAAATAAATAAATAAACAACACAAAACTTTCCTTAGTGCCATACTTATAAAATGTTTCCCCTGCAGGAAAATCTGCCCTCCACTGGGCAGCCGCCGTCAATAATGTGGAGGCAACTCTTTTGCTGTTGAAGAATGGGGCCAACCGAGATATGCAGGACAACAAGGTACAGCTTTCAGCTCAGAGCCTGAGCATGCTCGCAGCAGTGTCTCCCTTAGGAGGCCACCTGGGAAGCTTGTTGGGGGAGCCAGGGACAGAGACCCTGAGGGAGGATGCAGCTTGTTGGGAGGCAGCCCCTGGCTGTTCACCTCTGTCCTCACGGTCTTCCCCTTCCCTCTGTGCAGCAGTTGGTTTCTCTGTTCTTGGATACCAAAGTCTACTTGGGTTGGCACTACCTTTTGTGGTCCCTCCTGACACGGCCCCTCCTTTATTCCTCGTGCATTTACTTCTTTCCTTTGTTGTACATCTTTCCCTCAAGTCTCACCCCCTCTCTTTCGTGTTCTGAGTTCTTTGGATACTTTGGTTTCCCTACTCTCTTTCTTATTGGTAGCCCAATTTGCTGTCCACTTGATGTGAAGTTCTGGCCCTGAGGCCTGCTTCATGTCACTGACTCCTGTCTAAGAAGCTGGTGCTCCTGGGAGCAGAGTGAGTTCTTTGGGAGAGATGAGATCTCTGTGGAAGTCAAAGTACATGGCATATAGGAAGAGATACTGTCTGTCCATGGTATTTCATAGAAGAAGCACTTAGAAAACGTACTAAAAAGATTATAAAAGAATAAAGGTTAGGAACATTTCTGTGTGCTCTGGGTATTAAAAATATGTTCCACGGTCTTTCTTCAGGAAGAGACACCTTTGTTTCTTGCTGCCCGAGAGGGAAGTTATGAAGCAGCCAAAATCCTGTTAGACCACTTTGCCAACCGGGACATCACAGACCACATGGACCGCCTTCCCCGGGATGTGGCTCGGGACCGCATGCACCATGACATAGTTCGCCTCCTGGACGAGTACAACGTGACTCCCAGCCCTCCGGGGACTGTCTTGACTTCTGCTCTCTCACCTGTCCTCTGTGGGCCCAACAGGTCTTTCCTCAGTCTGAAGCACACCCCAATGGGTAAGAAGGCTAGACGGCCCAACACCAAGAGCACCATGCCCACAAGCCTGCCTAACCTTGCCAAGGAGGCCAAGGACGTCAAGGGGAGCAGGAGGAAGAAGTGTCTAAACGAGAAGGTCCAGCTCTCCGAGAGCTCAGTGACTTTATCCCCTGTCGACTCGCTCGAGTCTCCTCACACATACGTTTCTGATGCCACGTCTTCCCCCATGATCACATCCCCTGGGATCTTACAGGCCTCACCCACGCCTCTGCTGGCTGCTGCCCCAGCTGCCCCAGTGCATGCTCAGCATGCACTGTCTTTCTCTAACCTTCACGAAATGCAGCCTTTGGCTCCTGGAGCCAGCACCGTGCTCCCCTCGGTCAGCCAGTTGTTATCCCACCACCACATTGTCCCCCCAGGGAGTGGCAGTGCAGGAAGCTTGGGCAGGTTACACTCAGTCCCTGTCCCCTCAGACTGGATGAACCGAGTGGAGATGAGTGAGACCCAGTACAATGAAATGTTTGGCATGGTCCTGGCTCCTGCAGAGGGAACCCACCCTGGCATGGCGGCTCCCCAGAGCAGAGCTCCGGAAGGGAAGCACATCTCCACACAGCGTGAGCCCTTGCCGCCCATTGTGACTTTCCAGCTCATCCCAAAAGGCAGCCTTGCTCAGGCAGCTGGGGCTCCCCAGACACAGTCCAGCTGCCCTCCAGCTGTGGCAGGCCCCTTGCCCTCTATGTACCAGATCCCAGAGATGGCCCGTTTGCCCAGTGTGGCTTTCCCACCTACCATGATGCCCCAGCAGGAGGGGCAGGTAGCTCAGACCATTGTCCCAACCTATCACCCTTTCCCAGCCTCTGTGGGCAAGTACCCCACCCCCCCTTCCCAACACAGTTATGCCTCCTCAAATGCTGCCGAGCGCACCCCCAGTCATGGTGGTCACCTCCAGGGCGAGCACCCGTACCTGACACCATCCCCAGAGTCTCCTGACCAATGGTCGAGCTCTTCACCGCACTCTGCGTCTGACTGGTCAGATGTGACCACCAGCCCAACTCCTGGAGGGGGTGGAGGCGGTCAGCGGGGACCTGGAACACACATGTCCGAGCCACCACACAGCAACATGCAGGTTTATGCATGAAGAGTGCCTCAGTTAGAGATGGACGTGCCATCACACGCACTCCTGAGGGACGAGTGAAGGTTACCCAAGAGAAATGAAGAGACCTCTGTAGCCAGCCTCTGGAGGCAGGAGGAAAGACGCTCCTGACTTCACACCAGCATGAGCAGCATTGTTTTCATCTTCACTGAGTATCTGTGCAGTTTTAGGGAGGACTCAGCTCCTACTGACCTTTGCCCATCCTGCAAGTCCATGGAGATGCAAGATGAATGCAAGCCTTGGGGCCCCTCGCTCTCTTCTTGGAGAGCACAGTGGACGCCTGTTGTCACCCAGACGTCCTTGCAACTTGAATACCATACTAAGCCCTGGAGGCTTCTGCCTCCATGTGGAGACTGCTCTAGAGGTGGACTGAGAGTCATGCCCTGGGATTCTGTCCAATCGTCTCAGCCCTGGAAGTGGCCTTGATGTCACTTGGTGCTTTCTCTCTGCGCCTGTCTGATTGATCCCGCCAGTATGTCATGGGCAGACGTTTGTGCCCTTAATCATTCCTGACCTGGAAAGCAGCTTCAGCCTCCTGTCCCCACATTCCCAGCACCCGAGGGGCCTCACAGGGTTTGCTCTGGTCATGGGTCTCAACCTTGGCCTCTGAAGTACGTGCCTATGAAAAATGCACACACTGCAGCCTTCATGTCTCGTTCCTAGAAGGAAAGAGAGAACAAAATATTTGGGGAAGAGAAGCTTCCTTCTGAACCTGCACCTTAATTTCTCTCCCCTGCCTCTGGGGCCCCATATATACTCACCAGGGGGAAGGATATGAGTTCTTTTGTTTGTTGGCCTGGTCAGTATAAAATTGTACTCTAGGAGGCTTAGGTACTATGATATTCTCTCATTTTTTTTGTAAAGTGGGAAAAGTGGGTGAATGTTGGGATGTCCAGGAAATAAGCTAGCTTGCCCAGGAAGCAGTTACCCACTTACAGGCCCAACATTGATCTCCACTGTGAAGCACATTCACCCCCAAATCTTAGGACCCATTGATCCAGCAGATGAAGGTACTCTTGGCTGCTGCACTGCTCCTCAGAGATGCCCGCAGAAGAAAATGTCTCTCCATTTGCCCTTGCCACTTAGGACAGAACTTGCCTGGGGCACAGGGGACCCAGTGACTGCCAACTTCCTTAGGACCACTTTCCTCTCAGATCAGAAGCCAGCTTATCAGTTTCCCTCCACACCGTGTGCTGAGTGATTGGTGTACACCGCAGGTTCTCCGTGACGACATGGAATCCGTGTTTGGGTTCCAGACGTGGAGAACGGACAGTCTCCTGAGCACACATGAGGCGGCCTTTGCTAGTCGTTGCCGCACTGTCTTCCTTCCTAGAGTCAGATGATGATGACTCCTCACTGTCCTCGTGTTCAGACTAAGATTGTACCTCATCCAAACCTGCTTCCTGCATTGTGGTTTCAGTGATGTCCCGGACTCTCAAGAGCAGAAACAACTTCATCTGTTGTAAATCTAGGATGACAGTTTCCTCCATCTTCCCCTCAGCCAGCTAATAATTGGCCCTAGGGCCGTGCCATCATTACTTCCTGGTGTCATGATGCCTGTGACACCGGAAAATGAGTTCTGCGGGAGCATTTGTGTATAATATTAGGTGGATCACCTTGAGGGGGTGTTTATTTGTTGTTTTAGGGGTTTTGTTAAATTGTTGTTTTAATAATAGTCTTTATTCCTGCAATAGCTGAAATAAGTGTCCCTCCACTCATTCATCAGCCTGACCTTAGGAACTCCGTTACCATGGCAGTGAGGATTTTAGTCCCATCCAAGGTCACTGAATCAGCAAAAACTATCTGTTCTGTCCTGGTATATGGCAGATTAAGTTTGCTCATTTGACTTTATTATCATGTGGCAACATCATCCTACCAGCCCCTTTCATGGAATATAGACGTGTTATTGCCCTAAACGGTGACTGTGTCCCCATGCCCATCAGTTAGTCCCAGATAAAGAGAACCTCTGTGTGGACCTCCCTGCCTAAAGCCTTAGTGCCACTGCCTACGAGCCATGGCCAAGAACCCAGCCACTGGGCCTGTGGTCACTGATCCTTCCCCAGACACAAAGAACAAACTTACCGTTTCTCCGTCAGGGATCCCTCAAAGAGGATCCTTTGGGTTTGGGAGGAGGGATGTGAAAACTGCCATTACAGACAACAGGCTACAGAGATGAAGACAACACTGCCAGTCAGACATCCGATGGGTCCCTTAGATGTTAGAATTCTTGACCTGTGTGGTGTCTAGGAAAGGGGAGAGGGACGGGCACTCCCTTTCTCCTGGGATCTGAGTCAGAGGCTAAGGTTGTAAGGGCATGTCCTTCATTCCATACACAGGTCCCGGTCCCTGTTGGACTTACTTTTATTCATATGAATTCTCCCTCTGACTCCTGCCTGCTTTTGAAGATATTTTTTTTAATTTGTTCTTTTTTGTTTTAAGCATCGTTTTCTTAGGCGATGGTGGGGGGATTGAAGGAAAGAAAGACTGAGTTAGAGATTTTAACGAAAGCCGACAGTTGGTTATATCTTTTTGTTAAACTTGGCCACTTGAAGTCTTGCATAGAAAAGAACCAAAGGTGTAACGTTCTGTTCGCGTGCGATTTCAGGACCCGGACTCTAACCAGCGCGTTGACTGCGAGGACTGTTTGGAAGGACACATGTCCATGTCCTGAGGCCCCAACCTTAACTGTCGTGGTACTATGGCAACGTCCTTGTGTACATTTCCCTGAAAAGTGACCTTGTATCTGTATGAGAAACTCAGTAACCAGAAAATGACTGCATGTTCCTGACTAAATGTAGAAAGGAGTATGCACACTGTTTTTACTTTTTAAAGTTTCATTCTAAAAGTAGTTTAAGATGAAATTTATATGAAAACATTTTTATCACAAAATAAAAAGGGTTCCCTGTCAAAGCTCAGTGGTCTCCTCCTCTGCCCTTCTCCCCTGCTGTTGCCCTGGTTCCACAGTGAGCACCGCATGATGTCATGGTTGGTGAGAGAAACCTAAATCTTCCTCATCCTGAATCTTAAGCCCACCCAGTACTGACGTTCTTTCATTTTCTCGTCTAGTTTGATTATAAATAAATGCTTCTGAAGGGAAAGTTTTCATCCATTCAGAAATACCATAATACGGAGCCGCTCCTCCACACCCTAACCATAGGAGTGGCCAACAGACAGCTGCTTGGGACCAAGCGGCTCCCACAGAAGCGGGGAATGTGTGCTGTGCAAGAATTGGGGTAGAAGAAACTTACTGGTTCCCTTACCCGAGCACTGCTGATTTGTGTGGCTGTGTGAAGGACAGAATGTACAGTAAGATGATACAGTGCTTTCGGGGCATAGATTTGCTAACAATCAGTGGGGGCAGGGTGATGTCAGCAGTCTCACAGCAATCTCACCTCCAGCTTATTTTCATGTCCCAGTGTTTTATTGACACTTCTAAATCATGTTGCATAATTACAAAAACTAAGTTTGGGTTGTTTTTGTTTTTGTTTGTTTTTTCCGGAAATGACTTAATTTCAAATCTTGGGAGATGCTTTGGTTAAGAAAGCGTCAGAACGGGCTGGGATTTAGCCCAGCGGTGGTAGAGCGCTTACCTAGGAAGCGCAAGGCCCTGGTTCAGTCCCCAGCTGAAAAAAAAAAAAAGAACAAAAAAAAAAAAAAAAAAGCGTCAGAACCTCACAGTTCATTAGCACACATCAGTTAGTCCTCAAGTTTTATAATTGTGCATAAGACATGTTGGCCTCCATGTGGCTTTTAATTGGTGTATGGAGAGAATTAATAAGAGCCTCAGAAGGATGGCCCACAGGCTGTTCTCTTGCTTCTTGCAGACCTCTGTTGGTGCCAAATCTTCCTTGGAGAACACGTCCTTTCATGGATCTAGGCTGGAGGTCACTGGTCTACTGATCTCCTACCCTGCACCTGGGAACCTTACAGCCCTGCCCTCATTTGTAGGACTGGATACTGCACCTCATACAAGGAACAGGAGTGAATAGTCTCCCTCGGTCAAGCATCAGTCAAGCCTCACAGCCGAAGAGCTGGGGACTGGCTCACATCAGAATGTGAAGAATAAAATAAAACAAGCCTCCTGTAATACCAGCACACTTTCCAGGATGTGGAGTGTCAGGATCTGTGAGCTGGTCCCAGCCTCTAGCACATGTCTCTGCTGTGGTGCGGGTGAGGGATAAGGAAAAATTACAATGTTCCTTTTAGTATAGAATAATTAACGTATATTAACAGATGCCAGTATTCCAGCAGTTTGGGAATGAGGTCAGGAGGATCCCAAAATTTAAGATCATCTTCAACTACATAGTTCAAGATCAGCTAGGGCTCCACAAGACCGTGTCTTAATAAGGGAGTGTTTGCATAAGTGTTAGAAGCACAACATGGAGTGCAGAGACCCCTGGGTAGCATTGACCAATCTACTAATCTTTACTAGAAGGAATGGAAGCCAAGAGCAGTTACTGGAACCTGGAGAGAAAGCTACCTAGCAGATTCCTGTCAAGGCACACCATGAACCTTGCATTTCTCACCCTACCCTGAGAGATGGCTCAGAGCCCTGGCCAGAGTTTGAGTGGGAGGACGGCATATCTGAAGACACAGATCCTTCCTCAATTATTGTTGTCCAACTACATTTTTGGGAAACTTGCGCTGCTGGCCTGTGACTGATGGGTTAGTCCAGGAATCACAAAGTAAAGGGGATACTGTGTTGATAATTCTGACAAAACTGTTTCTCTGGGCCTACTACTGGGCTTCCTTAGCTGGGGGTGGTGCAGTCTGGAGACAACCCAGCAGCAGGATGGATAATGGAAGTCCTTCAAGCCCTATAAAGACAAAATGGCCCAGTGGGTAAAGTTGCTTGCCACCCAAACTGACGACCTGAGTTCCGTTCCAGGGACCCACATTAAGACAAAGGGAACCAAGTTGACCTCTGAACTCCACATGTGTGCCATGAAGGAAAACATGAAATGAAGAAAGTTATAGATTCATCTTACTTATAGATACAAAAATCTAAATCAGCTGTTACCAAACTAAAACTACAGTAGTGTCTGTTTTGCCTTCTATCGCCGTGGTAAACTCCATAATCAAAAGCAACTTGAGGAGGAAAGGATTTATTTCTGCTTACAATTCATGACGGGAGGGAGGGAAGGACAGGAACCTGGAAGCAGGAACTGAAGCAGAGGTTGTGGCCAAACACTGTTGACTGGCTTAGTCTTTGTTACTTGCTAGGGTGGCACTCTCCACAGTGAGATGGGTCCTCTCACATGTTATCCATCAAGGAAGAGACCCATAAACTTGCCCACAGGACAATCCAACAGCAAAATCTTTTCAGTTAAGTTTCTTCTCTGATGACTTTAGCTTGTGTCAGGTAATAAAAACCTAAACTGGCACAAATGAGTGTTAGAACATCCCATCTTAGCCAGGAATGTTCTCCAAAGGAAACGACAAAAAAGAAGTGTATTTCTGGGAATGAAGAGATGCTTGTGGTTAAGATCACTCGTTCTTCCAGCGGAACTGGATTAGAATCCAGCATCTGCCTAGCAGGAGGCTCACAGCGCTCTGAAACTCCAGTTCCAAGGGATCTAATGCCCTCTCGTAGACTATGGGGACCCTGCACACACATACTCAGGCAAAACACCCATAACAAATAAAATAAAAAAACATTTTTAAGTATATCAGTAGATGCTGCCACATCAAGAAAACTCACAATCATTGCAGGGAAATCAAGGGTGTGCTGATAAAATTACACGTTCACAAAAAAACTATGCGATAAATTATGCCAGGAAACACAAGGTATCAACTACCATCTAAAACAAACGCTATGCTCAGTGATGAAAGAGTAACAAAGAGGTTAAACACAGGTTCCGGCTGTCCCTTACGCCTTGTACTCAACGAGCTCTTGAAGTGGTACCTGTGTCAAGAAAAACAAAAAGAATTGACATCAGTTGGTTATGTACATTTGCATAGAGATGACCATAAACCACACTCCAACTATTGACATCTGTCTCCCCTGCAGAGAGTGAACACAAGAAATGCGAAGATGTGTGGTCTGTGGAGTAGGAAGGCTGGCTTGTGGCCGAGCAAAACTTTGGAGCTATCTGTTAACAATCTGAGAAGACTGACAGTCAGGAACATGAGTTTGAGACTACTTTGGGTTACACAGTAAGACCCTGTTTCAAAAGCAGAGGGGTGGCTGGAGAGATGGCTCAGCGGTCAGGAGTACTCACCACACACAATCGTGAGGCCCAGATCAGGATCCCAGCACCCATAAGCCAGTATGTGCCTGTAACTCCAGGCGTGAAAGGGTGGAGACAGGAGCTCCTACCTGAGAACACACCAGTCGGAGGTTTAGGGAGAGAGCCTATGCCAGAGAAACAGGTGGACTGCTAGAGGACACCCAGTGCCAGCTTCTAGCCCTGGCACACAACGGCACATGTGCAGGTGCACGCAGAGACATACACAACACACTTTTTAAAAAGATCTATTAAACATTTTTGCTGAGTAAAAGATCTGTACAATAAGAACTTCAAGACTCTGAAGAAAGAAATTGAAGAAGACCTCAGAAGATGGAAAGATCTCCCATGCTCATGGATTGGCAGGATTAATATAGTAAAAATGGCCATTTTACCAAAAGCGATCTACAGATTCAATGCAATCCCCATCAAAATACCAATCCAATTCTTCAAAGAGTTAGACAGAACAATTTGCAAATTCATCTGGAATAACAAAAAACCCAGGATAGCTAAAACTATCCTCAACAATAAAAAAGGACTTCAGGGGGAATCACTATCCCTGAACTCAAGCAGTATTACAGAGCAATAGTGATAAAAACTGCATGGTATTGGTACAGAGACAGACAGATAGACCAATGGAACAGAATTGAAGACCCAGAAATGAACCCACACACCTATGGGCACTTGATTTTTGACAAAGGAGCCAAAACCATCCAATGGAAAAAAGATAGCATTTTCAGCAAATGGTTTTGGTTCAAGTGGAGGTCAACATGTAGAAGAATGCAAATTGATCCATGCTTATCACCCTGTACAAAGCTTAAGTCCAAGTGGATCAAGGACCTCCACATCAAACCAGATACACTCAAACTAATAGAAGAAAAACTAGGGCAGCATCTCAAACACATGGGCACTGGAAAAAATTTCCTGAACAAAACACCAATGGCTTATGCTCTAAGATCAAGAATCAACAAATGGGATCTCATAAAACTGCAAAGCTTCTGTAAGGCAAAGGACACTGTGGTTAGGACAAAACAGCAACCAACAGATTGGAAAAAGATCTTTACCAATCCTACAACAGATAGAGGCCTTATATCCAAAATATACAAAGAACTCAAAAGTTAGACCAGAGGGAGACAAATAACCCTATTAAAAATGGGGTTCAGAGCTAAACAAAGAATTCACAGCTGAGGAATGCCGAATGGCTGAGAAACACCTAAAGAAATGTTCAACATCTTTAGTCATAAGGGAAATGCAAATCAAAAAAAACCTGAGAATCCACCTCCCACCAGTCAGAAAGACTAAGACCAAAAATCAGATGACAGCAGATGCTGGCGAGGATGCGGAGAAAGAGGAACACTCCTCCATTGCTGGTGGGATTGCAAACTGGTACAACCATTCTGGAAATCAGTCTGGAGGTTCCTCAGAAAATTGGACATTGAACTGCCTGAGGACCCAGCTATACCTCTCTTGGGCATATACCCAAAAGATGCCCCAACATATAAAAAAGACACGTGCTCCACTATGTTCATAGCAGCCTTATTTATAATAGCCAGAAGCTGGAAAGAACCCAGATGCCCTTCAACAGAGGAATGGATACAGACAATGGAATGGACACAGTGGAATATTACTCAGCTATCAAAAACAATGACTTTATGAAATTCGTAGGCAAATGGTTGGAACTGGAAAATATCATCCTGAGTGAGGTAACCCAATCACAGAAAAACACACATGGTATGCACTCATTGATAAGTGGCTATTAGCCCAAATGCTTGAATTACCCTAGATGCCTAGAACAAATGAAACTCAAGACAGATGATCAAAATGTGAATGCTTTACTCCTTCTTTAAAAGGGGAACAAGGGGTTGGGGATTTAGCTCAGTGGTAGAGCGCTTGCCTAGGAGCGCAAGGCCCTGGGTTCGGTCCCCAGATCCGAAAAAAAGAAAAAAGAAAAAAAAAAAAAAAAACAACAATAAAAGGGGAACAAGACTACCCTTGGCAGGGAATAGAGAGGCAAAGATTAAAACAGACACAAAAGGAACACCCATTCAGAGCCTGCCCCACATGTGGCCCATACATATACAGCCACCCAATTAGACAAGATGGATGAAGCAAAGAAGTGCAGGCCGACAGGAGCCGGATGTAGATCTCTCCTGAGAGACACAGCCAGAATACAGCAAATACAGAGGCGAATGCCAGCAGCAAACCACTGAACTGAGAATAGGACCCCCGTTGAAGGAATCAGAGAAAGAACTGGAAGAGCTCGAAGGGGCTCGAGACCCCTTATGAACAACAATGCCAAGCAACCAGAGCTTCCAGGGACTAAGCCACTACCTAAAGACTATACATGGACTGACCCTGGACTCTGACCTCATAGGTAGCAGTGAATATCCTAGTAAGAGCACCAGTGGAAAGGGAAGCCCTGGGTCCTGCTAAGACTGAACCCCCAGTGAACGTGATTGTTGGGGGGACGGTGGCAATGGGGGGAGGGTGGGGAGGGGAACACCCATAAAGAAGGGGAGGGGGAGGGATTAGGGGGTGTTCGCCCGGAAACCGGGAAAGGGAATAACACTCGAAAGGTAAATAAGAAATACTCAAGTTAATAAAAAAAAAAAAAAAAAACATTTTTGCTGGCACTCTACTAAGCTTTATCAGTAGCTGGAAAGAATTTTAAGAGTGAGACCTTTTCCCAGCTCCGAAAAAAAGAACCAAAAAAAAAAAAAAAAAAGTGAGACCTTTTCTTTGTTGGCTCTAATAGCTCCATAAACAAACTCTTCCTGCACTATTCCAAGTGGGTTCCCAAGGGCCAGGTTCCCAGAGTGTTTTCTTTTAAAGTGTGTATGTGTGTGTGTGTGTGTGTGTGTGTGTGTCTGTGTCTGTGTGTGTGTGTGTGTGTTATGTGTATGATGTGTGTGGTATATGTGTGTGATTGTGTGTGTGTTATGTGTATGATGTGTGTGGTATATGTGTGTGTGTGTGTGTGTGTGTGTGTGTGTGTGTGTGTGTGTGTGTGAGGTATATGTGTGTAAGTGCATTTGGAGGTCAAAGCAGAATAGGAGGCATCTTCCTATCTTTCCCTGACACCTTATTACCTTGAGGCAGTGTTTCTTCCTGAACCATTTCAGCCAGGCTGACTGGCCTGCAAGCTCCTACCTCTCAACGCTGGGATTACAGGGAAACAGCTGTGCCAGCTTTCAACGTGGATGCTGGGGATTGAGAGTCAGGTCCCCACGCTTGCAGGCTCACACACCGAGCCTCTCCAAGCCCTCAAAATGTTGATATTTATGACAACTAAAAGCATATTTGCTTCCACTTACTAAATATACCCCACCTTAATAGCAATCCAAAAATATTGAGCTATATTCTTTTTCTAGCGAAAACCTTAGCTGTTACGCAATGTGGAGAATGGCTCTCAGGTGCCCATGCTCTCTCAGGCGGCAGATATTGACTGGCACACGCTGCTAGTTAGATGGTCTTAATTCTAATATGTAAAATCCAAGCGCTCGGTGTGGCTTCCTTTGTAAAGAACACCATTTTTAAGGGTGAGTCAATAACACTAATCAGTATGAACACTTTCCCTTTCTTTGATCTACTCCTTTACATTCTAGCAGTCTGACACAATAGAAATAGTTTCAAGGGGCTAAAATGTGTGTGTGTTTATATGTAAACATACATCTTAATTGTTGTAAAGCACGTATTTGTTCACGCTCACTAGCATAATACAGGAAAGCTTTAAAACAGGGTAAATGTGAGGTTTTTGACTAGCATAACTGTGGCACAGGAGAGAAACTGTCAAGTCAGAGGGTAGTGCATTCTGCTAGAATGTTGGGGTCATCGAAGTAAATCTAGAAAATTATGTGCACTATGTGTTGTCACTGGGAGGAGCCACTCTTTTTTTTTTATCTTGTCAAGCCAGGAGAGGAAGAGAGAGAGAGGAGAGAGAGAGAGAGAGAGAGAGAGAGAGAGAGAGAGAGAGAGAGCGGAAGAGCCGCTCTTGCAATAAGGTGAACAACATGCACTATTTTCTAGATTTAAGTCACTTTCTAGAAAGGGCTTCAGAGAACGGGGTAGAGAAGGCAATGGAATGGGTGAAATAAGGAAGGGTGAGGGAGACTTACCAGGAGCAGAAACACCATGGAGAAGTGGGGCAGCAGGGAGGTGGGGGTGGGGACGGCCATTGAACTGAACTAGTACATTTCAGTCATTATTTCCTAACATTGTATTTATGTACCATTTATATAAGTATAAAAATAAACAATAGACACTCTACTGAGAGATGACCCACATATAAATTGCTGCACATATTTAATATTCTATATAGAGACTCATGTTCATTACATATTACATACATACATTACATATTACATACATACATTACATATTACATACATACATTACATATTACATACATGTTCGAGATATGTGTGTACCGGTAAAGCTGTCACTGTTAAGATCATTAGCAGAGCCACTGCCTCCCCAAAGTTTCTTCTGCCCCTTTTGTCATATTTGTGGGGAAATGCCTCTAATAATCAATCATAAAGGAAAGGTTTATTTTGACTTATGGGTTTGGCCTACTCTGGTCAGCAAAGAGTGTGAGAAGCTGTCACCTCATGGCTAGGAAGCAAAAAGGAAGAGGCCAGGGTCGAAATATCCTCTGGAAGGGCACACCTGGATGATGCAACTTCCTCCAGCTAGACCCCACGTCTCAAAATTCCAATACCCTTCTTGCCTGATGGGGTAGCAAATGCGTGTGTTCCCCAGAGGACCCACAGACTTGAGGCCTCACTACAGTTACATAGTTACATAGCAAGACTCTGTCTCTGAAAATGTACACTTTCTGTATTCCTCAGGATGGAGGGGGCTTGGGGAGCAATAGTCAGGGGGTAATGCAGCCTTTCCTCAGCTACTCCCTGTCTGCTGGCATTGTTTGTGTCCTTACAATGTTCTGCAGGACTTTCACAGTGGAGGAGACACAGGTTCTCTCCTATCTCCTGGGTCCCCTTCACCACCTCCTCACTCTCCCTGTAGAGGCTGAGCTCGCAGAGCATGTTGGAACCCTGCCCTGATGGTCGCTCACCTTCTCACCTCCCAGTGCTGTGTCCCATGTCTCCTGCTGGGTAGTCCCACTGCTGGAGCATCCCAGCCCTTGAAGGCTGACTGGGCACTCTGTCTGGCTTCCCACCAGCAGAGGAGAATGGTCAGAACTGTGTCCTCTTTACCTTTTCTTTCTGTCACAGCATCCACACCAGCTTCCTCCTCGTCTTTTCTCTCCGCCTTGCCCAACTTCTTGAAAATGTGAGCTGGCTTTGCTAACGAATCTCCAGTTTGTATACCTAGATCCCGGTATCTGCTTTAGCTTCTGAGCTCTCTCCTGAACCAGTTCACATAGTCTTCGTTTGGCTAAGTTCGGGGTTCCTGGAACTCTGCTCAGCTCCCTGTTTCAGCTTGCCCTTCCTTTTCCAAACCCAATCCTCGGAACACCACAAGCCTCTTCTTTTAGCCTGACCATACATCCTAGGTTTCCTGAGGTCTCTTGTTTGGTCTCCCTGTCTCCTTTCCCCACACTATTCCATGGAGCACTATGCTGATGGCGTGGGGATGGACTTAACCCGGGTTATGTTACCCTAGGAGGTCCACCTACCCGACCACATTTAAAATTCTATCAGGAAAAGAGGATATCATTTGAAATGTAAACGAATAGAATGAATTTTTAAAAAGTCAAGATGAAAAAAATTCTATCCTTAAAGGTGACTAGCCTGTGCGTGCGCACGCGAGCGTGTGTGTGTGTGACACACACACACACACACACACACACACACACACGCACCCATGCACGCACACAAAACCTCACAGCTGGACTGTGTAGAGACTAAGAATATATGGGGTGCATGCCCCACACCACCCTTCATGCTCAGGGGTCCATCTAGGAAGAGAGGGTGAAAAGACTGTAAGAGCCTCATGGGGAGGAAGACCAAAGTGAACGGCATCCTCTAGGCATAATGGGATCACCACAATTATGAGCACAGCGCAGCTGTGGTTGCCTGCACAAGACTGAGCCAGTTAACCGTCCAGCCTGGAGGGAGGAGGGGCTGAAAGCTGCCACACCTGAATATGGCAGCATCCAGGGAAAGCACTCCTGATGCTCTCAGCCCTTGCCTCCCTTCCTCCTATCCTCCTCCTCTCCCTTTCCTTCTCAGCCAGGGGCCATGAATTCTGCCCACAGATAACATGTCTGGATCATCAAAAGCTCACTCCTCACTTAATGATGGGTCTTCATAGTTTTTCCATGGGAAGCAGCCTGACTGAATTTCCTAAGACTAAAACTGAAAACGTTTGTCTTCAGTCTTCTGTCATTCCTCCGGGGTTGTCTGTGGATGTTAAGCCCTTCTGGCCTCTGAATGAAGGACATTTTTCTTCGCCAATGACACATCACCTGTCACCTGCACATATTTAAATTAGTTATAAGCCACAATGTCCCTTTCTCAGAATATCCCTGGGCTTCTCCTGACCCCAACAAGTGCTCATTGTGCATGGCTACACCAACCTGAACATTCCTGACCAGCAGCAAAAGAGGCAAAATGATTGTTTTCTAGTTTGGCTGAAGAGATCTGAAAAGCCAGCAGCTGGAAGACCCTGGGGCAGAAGGGTGTGATGCGGAATCTGGGACTGACTGGTATCTTCAGCTTCTTGGAGACAGCCACCAGAAAATGGGGCACACTTACCAGCGAGGCGAGGGAGGCGCTATAAAATGTGTGTGTGGGGGGGTAGTGATGGTTTTGTTGTTGTTTGTTTGTTTGTTTGTTTGTAGACAGAATTTCTCTGTGTAGTCCTCCCTCACACTGGAGACCAGCCTGGCCTCTAACTCACAGAAATCCCACTGCCTCTGCCTCCCGGAGTTTTGGGATTAAAGAAAGGCATGTGCCACAACCACCAGGCAAAGCACGTGATTTCTTCCGTTCTCCTGTAGACAGACTCCATAATAAGTTGTCTCTGAGCCAATCTCCCTATTCCGTCTCCATCTCTGAATCTACAACCGCCCCTCTGCATCCCTCGTGTTTAGAACACGCTTGGGGCCGCTCCTTATTCTATTGTTCGCGCGCTCAGGTTTTCCTCTACTCTTAAGCGCGAGCTTAATTTACTGCCCCGGGCAGGGGTGGGGGGTGGGGGAGGGAAACGAACTGGATGCGTTGGGTAGGGGGCGCCTGGGGAAAACCCGCCATCTAACTCCCAGGAAAGCCTGCCAGGGGAGCGGTGCGCCTGCGGCTCCTGTCCTCGTAGTGGAGTCCCATGGAAATCTGATGCCCAAACCAGAGGCTGGAGTTGCTCCTGCAACTCCTGAGTCTAGAACAAACCAAGTGGGGATAAACAGAACCGATCATGAGGTCAGTGTGGGCCTCCCTCCCCCAACACCGCTGGCTGCTTCTGGCGATGCTCTTTCTTGAGGCTATGGCCGAAGACCTACTATTTGACCCTGACTGGGGCTTCGACTCGTATGAAATCACCATTCCCAAAGTACTAAGCTTGAGGAAAGAGGCGCAGGGTGTCGACAGTTCTTTGTCATACCTCTTACATATAGAAGGCAAGGAGCGCGTGGTGCACTTGCGGCCCAAGAAGTTACTGCTGCCCAGACACCTGCCAGTTTTCTCCTTCACCAAAGAGGACAGTCTGATAGAGGACTACCCACATATTCCAGACCAGTGTAATTACGTGGGCTTCGTGGAGGGCTCTCAAGAAGCCGAATCTACTCTGAGTACATGCATGGGGGGTCTGCGAGGCGTCTTGAACATTGACTCCAGATACTACCAAATCGAACCCCTCAGGGCCTCTCCCCGTTTTGAACATGTAGTGTATCTCCTAACTGAGGACAACTCCGGCAATGAGACCTGTGGTGTGGTTGATGAAGAAACAGATGGGCCAACAGCCGAGGAAGAGGAAGTGGCTAGGATAAAAAACTTTCATCAGTCCTACAAGCACCAAAGGTACTTGGAATTGGTCATGGTCTTTGACCTGAGTAGATATGTGTTTACCCGAGGCAATATGACTAGAATGGTAGAGGACGCCATTCTCTTGGCTTCAATTGCAGACACCTACTTTCAGGATGTCAGCTTGAAGATTCAACTGAAGGCGCTTGAAGTCTGGACGCAGTTTGACAAAATACATCTTTATTATTCCAGTTTATCCCAAGTGTTAGGCCAATTCGTGCTTTACAAAAGAGCTTCGCTGCAACACCGGCTTCCTGCGGACTGGACACATTTATACATTGCAAGGAGATACAGTGATGCTACTGCGTGGTCCTGGGGAAGGGCATGTGAAGAATTCCATGCTGGATCCGCAAGCAGCTTCCTCAACGTTAATCTCCTGGGACCTGCCACTTGGACTGCTCACGAAATGGGCCATTGTGTGGGGATGTATCATGATGAGGAATTCTGTCAGTGCAGAGGCAGGAAGAGCTGTGTCATGGGTACAGGACGTACAGGGTTTAGTAACTGTAGTTACCATCAGTATTTTTTACACGCGTCTTACAAAATGTCCTATTGTCTATCTGACTTCCCAAAGCTGCATATAGTAGAGAGGTGTGGAAATAAAATTGTGGAAAACAAGGAGGAGTGTGACTGCGGCTCCGAAGAAGAGTGCAAAAGCGACCTGTGCTGCGGGCCAGACTGTAAGTGGAAAGAGGGCGTCAACTGCTCCTCCGGGCTCTGTTGTCATAAGTGCAACTTTCTTCCATCGGGCTATGTGTGCAGGGAGGAAAAAAATGAATGCGACCTCGCAGAGTACTGTGACGGGCTCTCAGGTTTCTGTCCGAAAGACTATTACAAGCAGGATGGGACTCCGTGCAGGTATGGAGGCTTTTGCTTCAATAAGGGGTGCAGATCCAGGTCCTTGCAGTGCCAGGCCATTTTTGGACGTAGAGCCAAGGAGGCCCCTCGCCAGTGTTACGATGCAGTTAACATGATAGGTGACCAGTCTGGGAACTGTGGCATTGTAAATTTTACCCGATACACCAAGTGTCATAGAGACAACACGGTCTGTGGTCGGCTCCAGTGTGTAAACATTAAAGCCGTCCCCATATTTCCCGATCACACCCTTCTACTGAGCACCCACCTGAAGAGAGACAATCTCAAGTGCTGGGGCACGAGCTACCATGGGACCATGATACCGCACGGGGTACCCGACATAGGTGATGTCAACGACGGTACCTCCTGCGGTTCTAACCGGGTGTGCCTTAACAGGACTTGCGTTGACTACGCCACCCTGAAGTTCGACTGTTTGCCTAAAAAGTGCAATAGCCGGGGTGTTTGCAACAACAAAAAGAACTGCCATTGCACGTATGGCTGGGAACCCCCATTCTGTGTGGAGGTAGGGTACGGTGGGAGCATTGACAGTGGGCCCCCTGGACCCAGGGCGAGACTCGAAAAGGTTCACTTGCTGTATGTGCTGCGTACTATTCTGTTCATCTTTTCTGTATTTGTTGTGTGTTTTACGCAGCGAATGAAAAATTTGTTTCGTAATCGCCAGCAAAAAAAACTAGCTGAGACTCAGGGGAAGAAGAGGTGAGGGGGAGGGGCTGGGAGGTGAGGAGGGAGGGGGGGAAACTGTGATCAGGATGTAAAGTAAATCCATTAATGAATGAATGAAAAAAGAATAATCCCTTTGTTTCGCATTCACACAGGGGTGACTTGGGCATTTCTGTACTCATGGCTCATGTTGAAGTCCTACTGGCTGCCATACATTGTAGTGGGACTCCCTGGATCCACTGGTTAAATGCTGACACAGAGACTTACGAGCTTTTATGATAGTTTAGGCCTTTAGCTGGGCAGACGCTCAGCTCAGTCTAAATCGATGTGCCTGTCCTAGCCCACGACCTGTGCCCAGTCAACTCTGCGTCTGCTCACATCCGGCCGCCTCTGTGTCCCACTCGTGAACCCCCACTTCTAATTTTGTCCTCCTGGAGACCCTCTCTCAGCTCAGAAGTTCCGCCTTCCCCTGTCTGCCTAGCTGTTATCCATCAGCTCTTATTAAGCCATTCGACAAGTGAGGAAGGTGAATGTTTATGAACTATGAGGCCATAAGAACAGCAATTCTCAGCTCTGTGCTGGCACAACCATCAATGGTGGGATAGACAGAGGCAACCTTCACACAGTGCACCCCGACAATGCACAGTTCTTGCTTAGGGTCCTTATTTAACTGTCCAATCAGTGCTATACAGCTGGGTCACAACAGTAACTTGAGATTCCTCTGTTTATCCCAGATGCGTTTCCTAGGCTTCCTTCTCACAGACAAAACTCTTAAAAACTCCCCAGGAGCAGAGGGTAACAGAGTGAGGTTAAATCTGTACCACATTCCTTCCTAATGTACTTACATTAGCTTTACTTAAGCCATCAAAATATAAAAGATGGTTCAAATGTTTAAAAAAAAAATAAAAGCAAAACCAAAAACAAAACAAAACAAACAGTCAAGACTCTATCTAAAACAAAGAAATGTCAGGTCACAAATGTCACCAGCAATCCTGTCACCTAATACGTTTGGTCATTTAACAAGTTCATCACTTATTCAAATGACTCTTTGTTCTTTTCCCAGAATGATGTCACGTAAATTTCCCATACATTTCAAATCAGAAAAAAAAAAAAAAAAAGAAATGATGTTATTGTTTGAAACAAATCAGTGCAATCTCCCCCAGGATGAATTTTCCTTTCAGTTTGGGATCAAGTGTTGGATTACCTGAAAAGACAGCTAATAGTCCATCTGAGTGTAATCCGTGTCAGAGGACAGCTGTGGTGTTCAGAGTATAGCACTGTCTTAAATTCCGGATGAAGGAAGCTCATCTCTCCCCTGTGTACCTTTCAGCTTCTGTGGTGCTAGCATCTGGCCTGCTGCATGCCCCTGTGCATCTGCTGCAGGATACTTGGTGGTAACACATTTTATAAGTTAAAAAAAAAAAAACCCACAGGTTACAAGGGTTGATCCTCAGTGAGACTTCCTGGCCTGTCTCTTCTGGTGGGTACAGACAGCTCTGTCTGTCGCTGTGTGTTTCTGATGTGGTGTTTAAGGTAAGCAGGGATGGGTCCATTATCCTGAACTATCACAACACCTGTGTTCTGTGTAGCCTATAAAAGATGTCAGCCCTCAGCAGTGTCTTAGCATGGCTGCCAACAAGAAAATGACGTTTGCTGCGTGGTTTGGGCTACTTCTGTTTTTTTCATCAACTTGACAGAAGCTGAAGTCTTCTGTGAAGAGGGAACCTCTGTGGAGAAAATGCCTCAATCAGATTGGCCTGTACGTAAGTCTGGGGAACATTTTTTTGATTCAGGATTGCTGTGGAAGGACCCTGCCCACTGTGGGTGGTGCCACCCCCTTGGGCAGGTGGTCCTGGGTGGTACAGAAAAGCAAACTGAGCCAGGCCTGAGGAGGGAGCCAGTGGGCAGTGCTCTTCCATGGTCTTTCAGGTTCCTACCTTGAGTTCTGGCCTTGATATCCCTTCGTGATGGATCGTAAAGTGTAAGCTGAAATAAATTCTCTCCTTCCCAAATTGCTTTGGGTCACGATATGGTGTTTATCATAGCAACAGAAAGCTAACCAGGACAGAGGGTCTGTTTCACAGGTAGGTCGTTTTGAGCAGCCCTGGGTTTGTTGCACTCCTAAGTACTGCTGAAGAGTGCCTTTTCCCTCACCCTCCACACCCCACTATTCTTCAAGTCTCCAATCTTTCCCCTGACACGGTGCTGCCGCGCCAGGAGAAGTGGAAGACTAATTTCCCCAAGGAGTCATTGTCACATCTACGTCCAGGGAGAGGCTGGTCCCACCTCCATACTTGGGCCAGCCCAAGTGGTTGCATACTGCTCAAGGTTGGATCTCCCTGCTGTCCCTGTCGGCAGCGCCGAAGCCTCCTGCACCCTGCCCCAGTCCTTAGCCACAGAGTTAGAAACAGGACAGACACTCGAAGGTTTGTCATCTATCTAATCTACTTTCGATTTGTTTTCTTGTAAAGAAAAAAATGGAAATCACTTTAGTTTTGTGATGATCATAATTTTAAACATGTAAGAAGCCTGGCCAGTCATGCAATGTCCTATAACATACAAGGACACTGAATCAGACCCCACTGACAACGATGGACATTACTGAGAGCCCACTAGGTGCCAAGCAGTGGTCTCAAGACTTCTAACTGCATTATCGTGTGTGTCTCTTGTTCAAAAGGGCTCTGTTGTGGGTGTTTTAAAATGACTTTGAGATTTTTTCATTTATTGATTGATTGATTGATTGATTCACTTTGCATCTCAATTGCAGCCCCTCCCTCCTCTCCTCCCAGTTCCACCCTCACACATTCCTTCCCCCAATTACCTCCTTTCCTTCTCTGAGGAGAAGGGGAAGCCCCCACCATGGGTACCAACCCACCCTAGCACGTCAAGTTGCAGCAGGACTAAGCGCATCCTCTCCCATGTATACGAGGGTTTGCATTAATGTGTGTGTGCGTGTATGTATACTACCTGCATGCCTTGATACTCGTCATGGAAATAAGAGAGCACTGGTCCTCTGTTGCTGGTTATTAGCCAAACCACCTTGTGAGATTCTCTGTAAAAACAACAAGCGCTCCTAACTGCCAAGCCACCTCTCCATCCCTGATGTTTATTTTCAATAGAAACCAAGTCACAACAATGTTAAAGGACATCCATAGGCCTCCACAGTAATAAAAACAGCATTACTTGGGGAGAGAAATGTATCTAAGTATTTCTAAGTATATATGTCTAAGTCAGATAAGTTTAGAGATGACTTACTGAGAAATCTTAAAGTTATTTAACGTTTCAGTGAATATACATATATATATTCATATATACATATATATATCATGTTAACCATTTCATGCTCATTTTGTGGTAATTAGGATATTTCATTTATGTAGATGTTCTATAGAACTCTTTTTTGAGATACGGTCTCAGTATGTTGTCCCCATTGGCCAAGAACTCTTTCCGTTGACCAGGCTCTGTGTAGACCAGGCTGGCCTCCAACTCATAGAGATCTGCCTGCTAAGGGACTAAAGGCTTGTCCTAGTCCACCCGGCAAGACTCTCTTTCTCTTACACAAGTAATACTGACTTCATTAAGCCACGCCCCATTTTCTCCCCCCACGCCCACTGTCTGCCTTCAGTCTGTGAGTCTTAGTGAAGTAAATCCCTCAGAGAACTACATTTGCGTGGGGGTTTGTTTTTTGTTTGTTTGTTTTTGCTTTTGTGACTGGCTTCGAGAGTAGAGTCTTCAGAGTCTATCTGTGCTGTAGTGTGTTGATGAGAGACACCCTGACATGCCACATAAATGGTTTACACCAAATGTTCTCGGCTTATAGGTGTGAAAGGCATTTTTCTAACTGCTTTGTAACTCAGTTGCTGGCAGCTACAGAAATGTGTCCAGGCCCTGGGCCATTTCTATCGAACATCAGTGATGAGAGCAAACCCCTTTACTTCAGAGATGGCCTCAGTCTCCACAGCTTTGACTCAACTATGTGTCAGAATTCTCTTTCTTTATAAGACTGGATGACTTGTCAAGGTGTCTATATACTACATTTTCTTTTTTAAAAACCGGCTGTCTGTTATGTTTTAAAATTGAAAGTCTTATTTTTTGAAAAATTTACACCCCTACCCAAGTACTGTATTTATATCATAGCAATTCACTCGCCTCTGACCCACCTGCATTCCTTAGCTTCCTCTCCGATCCGTAAGCCCTGAGGTGAGCATGCTATACTGAGTCCCGGATGTACTCCTGTTGAGGCTCACCGCTTAGGAATGGCTAACCAATGGGGGGCTCGGCCTGAGAGAAAACTGATCCTGCCTCCCTCAGCAGCCTTTGCTTACCCAGCTCCTCATCTAGTGGGTGGACCCCTGTGAGATTTCCCTCTTCCCTTTGGCAGGTCAGCTGGTGGTGTCCTTGCACGGGGCTTGCTTCCATGGACATTTTGTTAAGCTCTGTATTTCTTTCACCATTCAGCTTTAGTTGCTTCTACCTTTCTTCTAGTCTGAGTAAGGCTACTGAAAGCCTTGGTGCAGAAACATTTTTCTCTGTGTGTGTTTTCAATTCTTTGGGGGAACGTCTGAAAGTGGAATTGCTAGACCTTATGGTATTTATACTTTAATTATTATTTTTTGAGCTGCCTCACTATTTTCCATTTGTGTGGGTACCTTTTCATATTCTGGCTAGCACTGCCCAGGGGTTCCAATTCCTTTCTTTTTAAAATCCCCTCTCTGTACATACATACATACATACATGCATGCATGGATACATACATACATACATATTACACATTCACACATCACATACACACATGTGACTGTAGAGTCATGGTACACGTGTAGAGGTTAGAAGACAACTTCAGGTGTTGGTCCACCCTGCCATCGTGTTTGAGACTGTCTCTCTTCTTCACTGCTACACACGCAGGCTAGCTGGCCTACAGGGTTCCAGATGTCTCCCGCTTTTCTTTTCCATCTTGCCACAGGAGTGCTGAGACTACAGGCGCTACTCGGCCCAGCTTTAAGGTAGCATCTGGAGATCTAATCTCAGGTCCTGATGCTTCGTGGAAAATGCTGGAGTTGCAGAGGCATCTCTCCAAGGGTTCCAATTCCTGCCCATCCTCGTCATCACAGGAAATTTCTGACTCTCAGTAATGGCCTTTCTATGCTTCTGAGGAACTATCCCATTACAACTTTGACTTACTTATCTCCTGATGATCGGGGATGGTCAGCATCTTCTTATACACTTATTGGTTATTTGTGCTTTCACTGCAAATATGTATTAAATTCTCTTGCTCAGGTTTTCATTGCTCATTTGTTTTTGTGTTTTAATTTGGTGTTTTCCAAGAACCAACTAACGGTTTCCCTGACCTTGGTCAACTGCTTCTCTGCTTTCTACTGTTCACTGACCTCCATTCACAGCTTTATTGTGCCTTCCCATCTGTGACCATAACTTAGCTCATTTTGTTCCTATTACCTTAAGATGAGTTTATTTAAGATTTTCTTTGGGGGGGGGGTGTTGGTATTGGGGTTTCAAGTGAATATATAAATAATTTATTTTTTACAAAAAGAAGAAAGATTTTCTTTCATTCAGTGTGTTGATAACTAAAATTTTCCTATTGGGACTATTAATAAATTGGGTTTTTATATTTTTTATGTGTATGGATGTTTTGCCTGGATAAATGTCTGTGAACCACATTCATATCCGGTGTCCATGATGGGGTGGGCAAAAGAGGGCATGAGATCCTCTGGAGCTGAAATTACAGATGGTCCTGAGAGGCCATGTGGGTGCTGGGAATTAATTGAACCTGGGTCCTCCGCAAGAACAGCTTGTAGTTTTGACCCCTGAACCATCCCTCTAGTACCTGTGTTATTAAATTTGACACCTGGTATTTACATTTTTATTTATGCCAAGGTACTTTTTAATGTCCTCATAATTCACTGTTTAGGCCTGGGAATTTTCCAGTTTCCGCTCTGCTGCGATTTCTAGTTTCATTCCATTGTGACTGGCAAAGATGCATCATGTGATTTCTTTTCTTTCTCTTTTCCTTTTATTGAAAGTAGATTCCTTTTCCTCACTTAATATATCTGATTACAGCTTCCCCTCCCCCTACTACTTCCAGTTCTTTCCCATTCCCCCTACCATCTGGATCCATTTTCTCACTAGAAAAGAACAACCTTCTAAGAGATAACAAAATAAAATATAAGATAAAACCAAAGCTATCGTACCAAATTGGACAAGGCAAACCAACAGAAGGAAAAGAGCCCAAGAGAAGGGACAAGAATCAGAGACCCGCTCATCCACACACTCAGGAAGCTCACAGCAACCCTACATTGTAGGACATAACACGGAGGACCTGGTGCAGACCCGTGCAGCCCTGTGCTTGCTGCTTCAGATGAGCTTTGTTCGTGTTGATTTAGAGCATCTTCTCAGTGTGCTCATTCCCTGTCACCCTCACACTCTTCCACGGGTTTTCCTGAGCTCTAAGGGGAGGGATTTGATAGAAATACGACATTTGGGGATGAGAGTTTCCAAGGTCTCTCTCTACACGGTGTCTGGCTTTGGGTCTCTGTATTTGTTCCTATCTGCTGAGGGAGGAAGCTTCTCTGATGATGGCTGAATAAGGCACTGATCTATGAGTATTGCTGATATCTTTAGGAGTTGTTTGATCACGACGTTTTCTTTTTCAAACAGCAGGGTTTGGTTTCACTCTAGATGCCTGGGCTATGTGATCCAAGCAGTGTTGGGTATGGGTTCCATCTTGTGGAGTGAGCCTAAGGCAAATCAGATAGATATTGCTTGGTCACTCCCACGGGCTTTGTGTCCTAGTATATCTTGCGAGCAGGACACCATTGTAGATCAAAAGGTTTGTGGGTGGCTTAGTGTTTATGTTTCTCTTTTGGTAGTGAGAAGAGTGCCTTCCTGTACCAAAGACACTAGCATGTAGTGGTGAAGGCTCTCCATGTTCATGTGTTAGGTAGGTGTCTTCATCAGCGGGGACTTGCTATTAGTTTGGGGAGAGCAACCTATTATTTTGGTAACAGCCTGGGTTGTTTGGGGGATTTCCACAGGGCCCCTTTGGCCAACAGCTCAATTGGCTATAATCCAATTAGCATAGGAACCTTCATTTGCTAACAAGAGATGGCCAAATGGGACTGTCTCCCCCATTACTTGGCAATTTCACACCTTCATATTTGTATATATATTAAGAAGCTTCTACTATATTAAGTTTTTATGCCATCTTTCAAGTGTCCCTTAATTTTAACTGTCTCTCCCTCCCTTTGTCTCTCCACTCAATCCTCCAATTCTACCTGCCCATTCATCCACCCATAATTATCTATTCTATTTCTTTATCCTAACATACAAGATCTATCTATCTACCCTCTGATCCCGTACTCTATATCTGCCCTCTGGGTTCTACAGATTGTGGCTTGGTTATCATTGATTTAACAGCTAATATCCACATATAAATGAATATATACTATATTTGTCTTTCTGGTACTGGGATACCTCACTCAGGATGAGTCTTTTTCCTAGTTCCATCCATTTGTCTAAAAATTTTATGATTTCATTTTTAAAAAATGATGGAGTAACACTCTATTGTGTAAATGTATCACGTTTTCTTTATCCATTCTTCTGTTGAGGGACATTTAGGTTGTTTCAAATTTCTGGTTATTATGCATAGATAGGCATTGAAATGGGTAACCAATCGTCCTCTTCAGGCTTGGGCTTGGGGTCAATGCACCAAGAAGGTCAGGATTGCCCTGAAATACGGGACCCGCTATGGTGCCTCCCTCTGGAAAATGGTGAAGAAAATTGAGGTCAGCCAGCACGCCAAGTACACTTGCTCCTTCTGTGCCAAGACCAAGACGAAGAGACGAGCCGTTGGCTTCTGGCACTGTGGCTCCTGCATGAAAACAGTGGCCGGTGGGGCCTGGACCTACAATACCACTTCTGCAGTCACAGTGAAGTCTGCCATCAGAAGACTGGAGGAACTGAAAGACCAGAAGAAGCCCTACCGTCTGAGACCTGCCAGGCCTGCACTAAATGGGCTAATTTACAGGAAAGGGGAAAAAAGAAAAAGAAAAAGAAAAAATGGTTAACCAAGTGTCTTTGTGATAGGATGGAGTGTCCTTTGGATAAATGCCCAAGAGTGGTATAGTTGGGTCTTGAGATAGATTGGTTCCCATCTTCCTGAGGAACCACCTTCCCAGTTCCGCAGTGATTCTACCAGCTTGCACTCGCACCAGCAATGGGTGAGTATTCTCCTTACTACATATCATTGCCAGGATAAGAAGAAAGATAATTATGTACCAATTTCCCTCAAGAACATAGATGCAAAAATATACCCAATAAAATACTTGTAAACTGAATCCAAGAACACATCAAACAGATCATCCACAATGATCAAGTAGGTTTCATCCCATAGTTGGAGGGATGGTTCAACATTTGTAAATAAATAAATGTAATCACAATACAAGCAAACTGAAAGACAAAAACTACATGCTCATCTCATTTGATGCAAAAAAGGCCTTTGACAAAATCCATCACACCTTCATTATAAAAGTCCTGGGGAGATCAGAGATACAAGGGATATACTTCAACATAATAAAGGCAGTTTACAGAAAGCTCATAGCCAACATTAACTTAAATGGAGAGATACTAAAAGCAATTCCCCTAAAATCAGGAACAAGTCAAGGCTGCTCACTCCATACACATTCATTATAGTACTTGAAGCTATAAGACAACCAAAGGAGGCCAAGGGGACAGAAAGTATAAAGGAAGAAGCCATCTGTATTTGCAGATGATATAATAGTCCACATAAGTGACACTAAAAATTCCACCAGGAGTAAACTCTTCCAGCAAAGTAGTTGGACATAGTATTAACTCACAAAAAATCAGCCGCCTTCCTATATTCAAATGACAAATGGGCTGAGAGAGAAATCAAGGAAACAAAACCATTCACAATGGCCTCCAATTATATAAAATCTATATTATGTCTAATATAAATTACAGATTCAATGTAATTCCCATCAAAATTCCAAAGCAGTTACTCACAGATTTTTGAAAAGACAATTTTACTTTCATATGGAAACACACACACACACACACACACACACACACACACACACACGCACACACACACTTCCCTTTATCCTCCTATCATGTGCACTACTAAGATCTTAAGGTCTCAATTCTTCTTCACCCCATGGCCCTTTCTAGCTTCATAGGTGCTACAGACATTCTACGTCAGTGGTTCTCAGCCTTCCTCATGCCCCAACCCTTTAATACAGTGCCTCATGTCCTGGTGACTGGTCCAACCATAAGACTATTTTGTTGCTACTTTGTAACTAATTTTGCTACTGTTATGAATTGTAATATAAATATCTATGCTTTCCAATCGTCTTTTGGGGAGTCACATCCCATAGGTTAGGAACCCCTGCTCTCGATATTTCAGTTTCAGGTCTATGTTAGGGTCCTTGATACATTTGGAGTAGATTTTTGTGTAGGACAGGAGATAAAGGTTTAGTTTCGTTCTTCTGAGCGTAGATTTCCAGTTTTCAACATTTGTTGAAGATATTTTTTTCTCTATGTGTCTTTTGCTCATCTTTGTCAAAACCCAGGTGGGTGTAGTTGTAGGGCACTCCATTCTGTTCCACTGATCTGGGACTGGTTCTGTGTTTGTTTTGTTTTAATTTTTTAAATTTCTGTGAAGAAAGTCAGTGGTATTTTTGTTAGGATTGATTACACTAAATCTATAGATTGCTTTTGCAAAGTAACCATTTTCATAATATCAATTCTTTCCAAACCACGAGTATAGGACATCTTTCAATTTTTTAATGTCTTCCTGTAGGGGGTTGGTCTGGTGCTGCTATTTATTCAAATGCTAACTTCTGGTCCCCTAAATACTGCCTCCCCCCAGGAGATCCTCACATATATGTAAACCTTGCCCCACCCCCAAGTTATCCCTGATTGGTTAATAAAGCTGTCTACATCCCTAGGCAGAAGAGAGGGGGTGGATTTGGTACCTTAGACTTGGGGAATCTCAGGCAGGGATCACAAGGAGAGTGGGAAGGTAGAAGAAGGAGATTACTGGGGCTGGAGAGATGGCCCAGTGGCTAAGAGCACTGACTGCTCTTCCAGAGTTCAATTCCCAGCAACCACATGGTGTCTCACAACCATCTGTAATGGAATCTGATGCCCTTTTTCTGGTGTGCATGAAGACAGCTACAGTGTACTCATGTACATAAAATAAATAATTCTTTTGTCTCAGGGTATCATGAATTGTAAATGCATGACCTTGAGGACTGGTCTGATGGAGCTGGAGTGTCCTAGGTGGGTCCTGGGAAGTGATATCTTGGGGATCACCACAGGGAAGTAGACAAAATAGCACAGAGGTTGAGATCTGCCCAGCTCTAATGACTTTAAGCTTATTATCTAAATCAGAAATGGAAAGGAAGTACACAACAATGGACCTCAAGTTGGGGGTTAGCTCATACTTCAAAACCTGTCCTCCACAAAATCTGTTGTGGTACTCTGTGTAAAATTGTGTCTCTGTCCTTCCTCACCTACCTAAGGCATTCTCTGATTGGCTTTCACAAAAATCTGATAGCCAATTAGCTGGGCAGGAAGTGGAAGGTGGGACTTCTGGGAAGAGAAAGGAACTCTGGGAGGAAGAAGGAAGGTTTTTTACCAGGAGACATTAGAGACATTGGAGGAGATGGCTGTGACTATGGGCCTGGAAGGTATAGCTAGCCACATGTCTTGATGGAGCTAGGTGGTTGGGTTAACTTGGATGAGCGAGTTGAGAGTCTGCTCAGCTAAGGTCTAAGGCTTTGAAATATTAAAAGGTCTCTGTGTGGTTATTTGCTGGGGGTGGGGGGGAAGTAGGTTAAGGACTACTATTGTACTAATTTCCAGCACTAATCTACATAGAATATAATAATCATTTAACTTACATAAATCTAAAAGAAAGGGATTATCTTCTCAAAAGATACCACTTACCAAAGTTAAATAAAGATCAGATAAGCAACTTAAATATAACCCCAAAGGAAATAGAAATAGTCTTTAAAAATTATTCTAATGAAAAAAAAAGCCCAAGGCCAGACAGTTTTACCACAGAATTCTACTAGACTTTTAAAGAAGAGCTAATGCCAATACTCTTCAAATTATTTCACAAGATAGAAATGGAAGGAACATTGACGAATTCATTTTATGATATCAAAGTTACCCTGACACCCAAACTATCCAAAAACTCAATAATAAATAGAATTACAGACCAAATTCCCTTATGCACATTAATACAAAAATACTCAAAAACCCAATTCCAAGAACACATCAAAAAGATCATATAGGTTTCATCCCATAAATGTAGGGGTGGTTCAACATGCAAAAATCTGTCAATGTAATCCACCATATAAACAAACTGAAGGAAAATAAACCACATAATCATCTTATTAGATGCTGAAAATGACTCTGACAAAATCTAACATCCCTTCATGATAAAAATCCCTTCATAGATTGGGGATACACGGGTCTTAACTAAATATAATAAAGACAATTTATGGCAAGCCACCAATAGCCAGCATCAAATTAAATGGAGAGAAACTCAAAAACAATTCCACTAAAATCAGGAACAAGACACAGCTATCCACTCTCTCCACATCTATTCAGTATCATATTTGAAGTTCTAATAGAGAACTAAAGGAGAGCAAAGGGATACAAAATGGAAAGAAAGACATCAAAATATCAGAAAATGTGGTACATCTACACAATGGAGTACTACTCAGCTATCAAAAACAATGACTTCTTGAAATTTATAGGCAAATAGATGGAACTAGAAAATATCATCCTGAGTGAGATAACCCAATCACAAAAAAACATACATAATATGCACTCACTGATAAGTGAATGCTAGCCCAAGAGTTCGAGTTACCCAAGATACAATTCAGAGACCACATGAAGCTCCAGAAAAAGGGCAACCAAAATGTGGATGCTTCAGTCATTCTTAAAAGGGGGAACAAAAATATTCATAGGAGGAGATATGGAGACAAAGTTGGAGCAGAGACTGAAGGAATGGCCATTAAGAGCCTGCCTTACCTGGGGATCCAGCCCATATACACACAGCCACCAAACCCAGACAATATTGCTGATGCCAAGAAGTGCATGCTGACAGGAGTCTGATATAGCTGTCTCCTGAGAGGCTCTGCCAGAGCATGACAAATCTAGAGGCAGATGCTCACAGCAAACCACTGAAATGAGAACGGGGTCCCCATTGGAGAAGTTAAAGAAAGGATTGAAGGAGTTGAAGGGTTTTGCAACCCCATAAGAACAACAACTGAACAACCAGAGCTCCCAGGGACTAAACTACTACTCAAAGAGTACACATTGACAGACCCATGGCTCCAGTTACATATGTACCAGAGGATGGCCTTGTTGGGCACCAATGGGAAGAGAAGCCCTTGGTCCTGCCAAGGCTGGATCCGCTGGGAATGGGTGGGTGGTTGGGGAGGGGGAATACCCTCCTAGAAGAAGGGGGGGAATGGGATAGGGGGTTTATGGACAGGAAACCAGGAAAGCAGATAACATTTGAAATGTAAATTTAAAAATATCCAATTAAAAAAAAGAAGTCAAAGTATCACTAATGTCTTAGTTAGGGTTTTACTGCTGTGAACAGACACCATGACCAAGTCAACTTTTATAAGGACAACATTTAATTGGGGCTGCCTTATAGGTTCAGAAGTCTAGTCTATTACCATCAAGGTGGGGATAGACTAGAGTTTAGCAGGCATGGTGCAGGAGAAGCTGAGAGTTCTACATCTTCATCAGAAAGCTGCTAGCAGAATACTGATTTCCAGGTAGCCAGGATAAGGCTCTTAAGCCCATGCCCTCAGTGACACACCCACTTTAACAAGACCATACCTCCTTGCCACTCCCTGGGCCAAACATATACAAACCATCACAATAATTTACATATGATGTGATAGTATACAGAAGCAACTCCAAAAATTCTATCGGAGAACTATAGCTGGTAAGCACCTTCAACAAAGTGGCTGAATATAAGATTAACTAAAAAAAAATCAGTAACAATCTTATACACAAATGACAAATGAGAAAGAAATCAAGGATTTCTTTCCACCACCATTTACAATAGCCACAAGTGATATAAAATATCTTGGGGCAACTTTAACCAAACAGGCAAAAGATCTGTATGACAAGAACGTCAAGTCTTTAATGAGAAAAATTGAATGAAGAAGATATCAGAAGATAGTACGATTTCCCATGCTTATGGATCAGAAGAATTCACACACCAAAACGGCCATCTTAACAAAAGCAACCTCCAGATTCAAGGCAATTCCCATCAAAATTCCAACACAATTCTTCGCAGACCTTGAAAGAACAATACTCAACTTTTTATGGAAAAACCCAGGATAGCTAAAACAATCTTGTACAATAAAAGAACTCCCAGTGGTGTCACCATTCCTGACCTCAAGCTTTATTACAGAGCTATAGTAACACGACCATATGGTATTGGCATAAAAACAGGCAGTTTGGACAATGGGATCAAATCAAAGTCCAGATGTAAATCTGCACACATATGGACACCTGCTTTTTGATAAAGAAGCCAAAACTATTCAATGGAAAAGAGAAAGCATCCTAAACAAAGGATTCTGGTCTAACTGGACGCCGGCATGTAGAAGATTGCAAACAGATCTTTCATCCTGCACAAAACTAAAGCTATAAAAGCTTTCTAGAATTCAGTGAAAAGGAATGGACAGCTTATGGGACGCCATGCAAGCCGTGCCAAGAGGAAAGTTCATAGCACTAAGTGCCCTTCATAAAGAAAATGGAGATATCGCATACTAGTAACTTAACAGCACACCTGAAAAATCTGAACTTTCCACGACAAAATAGACTAAAGGAATTCATGCCCTTTAAGCTAGCTCTTTGGACAATCCTTGAAGTAATCATACAAATTAAACTAAAGAGAAAAGCAAATCTATCTATGAGGCTACAGGAAAGAACACATTATGTTGGAGTAATAATTAAATATAGGAGGAAGCAAACAAGCAAAAAAAATCACTATAAAATCAAGAAAAAGCCAGGAATCAACTCTACATTTGACAGAGGGCTAATATCCAACATATATAAAGAATTAAGAAACTAGATATCAACAAATCAAATAATCCAATTTTAAAAATTGAGTACAGATCTAAACAGAATTCTCAACAGAGGAATCTCTAATGGCCAAGATAAAGACATGTTCAGCACCCTCAGTCATCTGGGAATTACAAATCAAAACTCTTGAGACTCCACCTTACCCCTGTCAGAATATGAAGATCAAAACCACAAGTGAGCATGCATGATGGTGAGGATGTGGAACCAGGGGAAACTCTCCTCCATTGCTGGTGGGAGTGCAAACTTGGGAAATTAATATGGTTGTTTCCCCCAAAAATTGGGAATCAATGTACTTCAAGACCCAGCTATCCCACTCCTGGGCATATCCCCAAAGGGTGCTCCATTCTGCCGCAGGGACGCTTGCTCAACTATGTTCATAGCAGCCTTATTCATAACAGCCAGGAACTTCCTATGACGGTAACATGTAATTTTGATTTTTCCAGAGCATTCTGTACATCTTGGAATTCTCGCTAGCACAACAACAACAACAACAACAACAACAACAACAACAACAACAACAACAACTACTACTACTACTACTACTACTACTACTACTACTACTACTACTACTACTACTACTACTACTGCAATAAAAGTGTTGACTGTATTGCTGGACTGTCTGGTTCTTCCGTCCCTAGGCTCGGGCTCTCTGTCATCTCCTTGCTCCACTCTGCTGCTGATACTCCTCCCTGGTTGGCTGTTTTGGTTTTGGTTTTTATTCTTATTTGGATTATTCACTTCTAGTGTTCTAGACTGGTTTTTCCTCAGTAGTTCTCTTCGTTGGATTCCTCTTTCATGCCATCCATTGCCTTCCTTACTTCATTCAGCTGCCTGTGTCTTTGAACGTCCTATCACTGAGTTCTCTGGGATTCCATCCGGCTCACTTCTGGTAGGAGCCACTGCTATAGGATTGATAGTTTTTGAAGGAATATGTTGTCTTGTTTTTTCATGTTTATTGTATTATTTCACTGGGATTTATGCATCTGTATAATTCTTTGTTTGGCTTGTTTTATCTTGAGACGTTTTAAAAATGCATTTTTGATAATTCTTTGAGAATTTTGTGTTTCGATCTACTCACCCCTCCCAGAGTTCCTTTTAGATCCCCCATTTCCCTAGTCTCTACCCACTTGACTTTCTGTCTTCCTTTTTGCCTAGTTCATGAAGTCCAAAACGTGATGGGATAGCCTAAGTTTTATCAGTTACGATCTTTCTATTGAAGTGTTTATAATGTTCACAGGACTTGGATGTAGTAGTGTTGAGTGTATAGTTCAGAAGATAGTTAGACCCGAGCCCTGGATGCCTGCTCTAAGTTCTGTATTACTTAGTAGGATTTTAACTGGGACAGCAACCTCAGTTATCTGACACTGCCACTAAGCCTCTGGAGTACTAACCAATTAATAACCGTAGCCGCTTGGGTTTCAAACGCTGTTAGAGAAAGCTAGAGAGATGGTGATTAAGAGCATGTGTTGCTCTTCCAGAGGACCTGAATTGGACTGCCAGCACCTATATCAGGCGCTCACAATTTCTGGTAACTGAAGGTCCGGGGGTATTTGGCCTCTGTGTATACATGCTCAAACACACACACACACACACACACACACACACACACACACACACACACACACACACGCGCACACGCACACGCACACATAAAAATCTAAAAACTGTAGAAAAGTAAAAAAAAAACAAGGGTGGTATGAAATATACTTGGATTTTAGTTAATAGGATTAGCAATGAAGTGGGTAAAGATAAGGATTAATCATTAGATGATCCTGTAGAAAAAAAATAAAAATCAAGGTAGGTAAAGTAGCTAAGGGGAAAGGTAGGGTACCGTTCGGGTCTGCAGATCTTAGAGACTGTTAGAGCTGTGGGAGGTCATGTTTAAGAAGCAAAAGGAGGAGGAGATGAGGGTAAAAGAAGGATAAAAAGACATGGGAAGGGGAAGGATATATGAGGGAAGTGTGACTAAAGAGTAAATAATGCCTTATGGGGCACTGAGTGGAAAAGCACAAAACCCAACTGAGAAACAGACAAACAAAAGTCAAACCACCGTGCGTGAGACACACATGTACAAGCGGGAGGTAAAACGTGGAAGAGACAAAAGATGACTTATGGGCTGAGTTGCTGGCCCAGGTGGGCTGAGTTGAAAGGTGACATTCCGAGAGCCATCTGGCACTGCTAGGTTCCATGTGGTAGTGTGTAACAGAGGAGAGAGTGAGAGCCGTTGCTCTCTGCAGCCTCGGACTTCTTGGGAATCTCTGGGGCTCTTGGAGTCAGAGACCTGCTTACTCAGCATTCTCTGGTTCCACACCGTTCTCTGATTCCTTGTGCTCCTTGGCTCCTCAATGCTTTCTCTGTAACTGGTTTTGTAATTGGCAGCTGGGAAATGTTAGAGGAGTGTGGTGGAGCAAACGAGAAGAGACCGAGACTCTTCCAAGTGCAAAGCCCTTGCAGGTAACTCCAGGAAGGACGAAGAAACTGGTCTCAGAAATATAGACGGTATTAGGAATATCAATTCTATTGGAGAAAATGGCTCCCTCGTTATGCCAACACCGAGAAATAGTGACTGTGCCCTTACTACTCTGAAGAGGGCTGAACCAAAGTGATGATCTAAGGTCTCTGTTGGCAAAACTTCCAAAACGACATTATGCAATGGGCTGTGTGGATGGTTTTGGCTGAGTTTAGCAGGATTTGAGAGCAAAGGGAAGCATAGCAAAACGCTTTGGAAAAATCTCAGCCTAGCCAAGGAAAACAGAAAAGTGTGTGTCAGAAAACAAAGCAGTGTGGCAGAGTGCCTGTCTTCTAAGGAGACTGGCGTGGACAGAGGGCACAGCTGCTTTGTGCCAGGACAGCAGGGAGGAGGTCTGAGGGCGTCTTACAAACTCTGAGGCTACCACTTCCGTGACAGGCCTGGAGCTCTGGTAGGCTGGAATCGTTTCAAAGAAGGCCCTAGAACTCTACTTTGATCTGCGCTGGAACCTATCCTGTTTTCAGCGGGAAAGGGCTCTGTGGCCATTCTGACCACTGTTGAAGCAGGCTGGGGTACAGCTCACACAGGCAGCTGACACGTGTGCATATGGTGAGGGTCTTCTTGGTATACAGAATGCAAGAGTTGTGGGTTCGTGGGGGCTTCCACTGAGGTTTCAACCCAAAGACTGAATGGGCAGGCAGAAGTGTGCCTCGTGGTCCGAATCCCTGCAGAGACCTTTCAATACTGAGTGAAGCCATAAGAGTGGACCACATTTGGATATCCCAGAAAGGCAGAATGGCCAGCAGCATGTAATTGAGAAAGCCACCAATGTCAGAATGCAGTCAAAGAGAGCGAGAGGGTCAACAGCAAGGCCTTAAAGTGTCACTACTTAAGGCATGGGGTTCCCCCTTTCCAATGTGCACAGAACACAGGGCTTTGGGCTTACATTTTAATGCTTTCCTGCTGGGTTTCTGTCTTTTCCCTTCTACCTCCCTATTTCTCACCTTTGAGACATTACTGTTCAATCTATCTCTGCCCCAACCCTGAATCGTAGCGGCAGGTATTCGGTTTTTATTTTATAACCACTGACATCTGAGTTTACATCATGTCTCAGATAAAATTTTGAATGGGGACCCTTGAGTGGTTCTGCAAAGCTCTGGGTCCAAGACAATAAAATAAATGTATTTGCATTGAGAGATGGACCTGAGGGGCCAGAGAAAGAACACTATGGCTTGGGCACGGGTTGTCCTTTGAAAGGTGAATGTGCTGGGATTCTGTGTAGGCTTAGAAAAGCTACTTTAATAAGGGTTCTTAAATGTTTCAACCTCTGTTTTAGCCCACCACCAACCAGAGGTAATAGGAAAGGGAGGTTATTAGGACACAGGGGAAGTGGACCTGTTTAGAACTAGTTCTTTCGGGCAGTTCCAGTCTTTGTTGTCAGGATATCAGCAGATCAGTTCACAGGAGTCAGCAGCGGCAGCTTGATCCAGAAGAAAACTGAGGCTCTTCTAATTGTCCTGAGTCTGCGGATACAGCAAGAAGCTGCTGGAATATCCCGAGAAGTTCTTTGGCGCCTTTCTCTCCACAAAATCACGACAAACGATGAAGGCAAGGTGAACCAACACCACACAGTGTCCTCACTGAAGACCAGTGTCAGCAAGGCCCAGGGAAGACCAGAGAAGAGGCACTGAGACTTTTACAAGGTGGGACTCAGCAGGAGTCATCTAAGGCCCTTCTTTGTACGCTGGCTTCCTGTTGCAGGGTCTATTGTTTCCTGTTTCTTTATCCTTGCAAAGAGTTTCTAGTTCACTGGTCGGCATGCCGAACTGCAGCGAAATAAAACCTTTCTCGGTGGTCCGCATGTGAGCAAGGACAGGCTGCTCACTCCCCGAGATTGGTGAGCCTCGTGGCCGCTGGCGTGTTAACGATAGGTGGCGCCCTGTGCCCAGATTTGCATTCATTCTGCGGCAGACAGCCTTACTAAACAGGCTTCTGGTGGGTAGGCAGAGTCACGGTCACTGTGGATGAATCCAGTTCCCCTTCCCAGACCCTGTAGTTGCTCGCTATTTTGTGAGTAACTCTTGATAGACGCATTTACTCTTCTAGCTGGGATTTTGGCAGTCATTTTTTAGGCCTGGGTGCTGTTCCAACAAGGCTCCTTTATACCTAGCCAGGAAATTGACTTTGTAGCAAACCACTCACATCATGAGCTCAGGCTCGCCGGAATCGGCAGCCTGCCCCTCAGAGGCACAGCCTCCCACGGTCTAAGCGCCTTGCTAAGCGTGAGAAGCCAAGTAGGTCTGGCTTCTCACAGGTTCCACCACTCACTGCAGCACCATCCTAGGGACCAAGCCTTCTACACAGACTTTGGGGGTCACCATGTATATCAAAAGCAAAAACTCTGTGTTCTCGTTTGGTTTGCGGGTCATTTTACTAATTGCATTTAGGCTTTTGTGCTGCCCTTTAGCTTACTGACATCTACAGAATCCAGGGATCTGGGTCTCTTCTTGGTTGGTTTTCCACACCTTGATTTTGGTCCTCTGAATGGGCACTGCTTCCTGCTTCCTGTTTCTTTACGAGTCTTATGGTCTTATCATTGAAAATTGAGCATCAGGGTAAACATCTGCTGTCCTGACTTTAGGAACTGGCTCCCTGAAAGGACAGAACTTGACTGACTAGCCTGCTCTAAAATCTCACGGTCCTCTCAAAACATTTCTGGGAATAAGCAAGTGCGTGCGTGCGTGCGTGCGTGCGTGTGTGTATGTGCTTTTTCAAGACAGTTTCTCTGTGTAATGGAGCCCTGGCTGTCCTCTGTAGATCAGGCTGGTCTCGAACTCATAGATTCCCCTGCTTCTGTCTTCCCAGTGCTGGGATTAAGGAAATGTGTCTCTACACCTAGCTAAACATTCTTTCTAAAGAGGATTTAAAGTGTTCTCACTTTCCTCAGAGCCTCAACTCAGCTGCTTCCATTAGCACAGACAAGGAGGCACTTCCATGATGATGATGATGATGATGGTGGTGGTGGTGGTGGTGGTGGTGGTGATGGTGATGATAAGTGTGAGACACCAAGAATTGAATTTGCAATGACATCAGATACCTCTTTTCTGATATCAGAAACACTGGGTACTGAAGTTGTTACATGGAACTTTCCCATAGAACAGCAGCTGCCTCTAACAGGTTTGCCCTCAAAAGATTACTCCTTGTGTGATGTTAACCTAAACATAGGTCCAGGGCCACATGGACACATGAAGTTTTCTCTTTCTGTAGGGAGGACTATAAATGGGTGAAGGGGTGGGTGGAAGTGGGTGTGTTACACTCTGAAATAATTTTCAATAGGAAGTTAATCTCTCTAGTTTATTTCTGTGTTTTAAAGACTCTGAAGTTCTTACTACCATACAGATGTCACCCATAACTTGAAATAGTCTCGAGACATTAGTATTAGATACATTCTTAAAGGTTTTGATAAAAGTAACTTTTATTGGCCAGATGGAATTGTCACATCGGAAGCTTACTGCTGAATAAACTCACCCTTTATAGCTCTCTCTCTCTCTCTCTCTCTCTCTCTCTCTCTCTCTCTCTCTCTGAACTCTGGCTAGCTGCTTCAACTCAGCTGTCCTGACTGGAACTAACTCTGGTGATCTGTTCTAATGTGGGTCATTCTCATTCTGGCTCCTTCAGTGTTTCCCCATTAGCTCATCTCTGTAAAACAAATCGTCTCTCACTGCCCCTCCCTGTGCTGCTCTAGAAGTAACTTCTATTTCCTGTGTGTTCTCTTGAGAGTTGGGCTCTCTCTGACTCATTCTGTCAAATCTTTTTCTGATTCGTCACTTTGTCTGTCCCTCAACTAGACATCACTTTCAAACATGGCTGCTCCCTTCTCCAAACTAACTTTACCTTCATTGTTAGGGATTAAAGGGATCTACTGAGGGCATGTCTGTATTCCAGCCAGATCATCCTATAATTCACCTTCATTGTTAGGGATTAAAGGGATCTACTGAGGGCATGTCTGCATTCCAGCCAGATCATCCTATAATCCAGAGTGCGTCTGCATTCTGGTCAGATTCCATAGACCTAGAAGGACTTCGGATGTGATCTCTTTCCAGAGCGGCCATGTTGCTGGATTCAAATTCTTCAATAGAGAAGTGCAGAGACTGTATGAGAAAGAGAGTCACAACTATCTTCAAAGTTTCAAAATAGAGCTAAGTAGAATGAAAGACATTTTCTGATGTAAACAGTGACGGAGAGGAAACTAGGTTCAAGGAAATCAAACGCGGTAGGTTCAGGCTCAGTCATGGCCTGCACACTGGTATAGGACTTAGGTTCTGGCAATCAAAAAGTTCATCAGTGAATACACAGGAATATGAATATCAGATATTCCCAGGACAGATTCATTCCAAAAGCAGTGTGGTATCCTGAATCAATCCTTATGTATCTCAGTTCTGGTGACATCTGCTGGTTCCGTTTCCTCATACCAACTATTGATTCAGAATGATCTATTCTTCCATGCTGAGAGAGAGAGAGAGAGAGAGAGAGAGAGAGAGAGAGAGAGAGAGAGAGAGATTGATTTCAGAAGAAGCCTTTGGATCCCCTGGAAACTATTTACAGGCAGTTGTGAGCTGCTTAAAGTGGGTGGTGGGAGCTGAATTCAGGTCCTCTGGAAGAGCAGCAAGCTCTCTTAATTACTGAGTCATGTCTTCAGCCCAATACTTCTCGTCTTACAGGATTTTTGTGAGAAGTAAATGGTCACAACAATGCCAGGTATAAATTCTTTAGAGCTTCATAGATTTGGGAGGGTTATGATGCAAACATTCTTTTGCCAGGCAGCAATGGGACTCAAAGCCCATATCAGGGTTCTGATCATGTTTGTCGAGGCCCTGAAAAGTCTTTTGGCCCTAAAATGATCTCTGAACCCAGAGATCCTAATGCTGCCTTCACAGAATTTGGACAAGAAACTTCTGTAGACGCTTTGAGTTAGTCTGACCATTTCTGAACCATCAACACAAATGGGGGAAAGTGGCTATCAGAAGGCAACGGCTGCTGAGAGAGCCTTCACCTGTGACTGCAGGAAGAGAGGACACAGAAAGCCTGATTTAAGTATACGTACATTCAGTTATTAGAGTGTATTGATGTGTTGTTGTATGTAGTCCTGGCTGGTCTGGTACTTGCTATGTATTCCAGGCTGGCTTAGAACTCATGGCAATATTCCTGCCCATTAAATTCTGATAGAGAAATGACAGATGGGTCTATACACAATATTTTTGTTTGTTTCTTTAGCAAATAAGATCAAATGTATTCAGTAATCAATTAGCACACTAACAATCTTTTCTATGAAACATCTCGCATTTTTGTGGTTTTACTGTTTCTGCTCTGTGTCATAAGGCTTGTATGTGGTTTCCAGAAATGACTTCTATGTAGTGTCTGCAGCCCAAAGCAGATCTCTCTTTATAGGAAATTAATATCTAGAACCATAAAGGTCCCCCTCCACCCAATTAAATACCCAAACCCAAACCATCCAGTCAGAATTGAAAATGCTATTCCTGTAGGCTGGAGAGATGGCTCAGTGGTTAAGAGCACTGACTGCTCTTCCAGAGGTCCTGAGTTCAAGTCCCAGCAACCACATAGCAACTCACAACCATTGATAAAGGGATCCAAAGAGTACAGTGTGCTCACAAAAATAAATAAGTCTTTTTGAAGAAAAGAAAAGAAAATGCTATTCTCACAGGAATAGTCAACCTGTATTTTTTTGCTTTTTGAAAAAAAAATGATATTCCCATAGGGTTAAATTTTAAGTACTCAGTGCCTTTAGCTACAAGACTACTTTAAAACTGCTTCGATATTCCATTTCCTCCTGGTCAGAATGGCTGCCATCGAGACAATCAGCGGCAACAAGGGCTGGCAATGATGAGGGAGGGGCAAGACCTTCACTCACGGCCAGAAATTTAAACGGTGCAGCCACCCACCGTGCGTGTCCAAGTGTCCGAAAAGCTAATTACCACGTGACCCCACTAGCTCTCTCATCTCCTCAGCCAGGGTTCTAAAGAGATAGCTACATGTCGACTCTCATTGCTGCACTGTTCTCAGTGGCCAAGACGGGGAACCGGGGTGGGACAAGAGAGGAATGGGTAGAGAAAGCTGGGCATATACACGGTGAAATTACAGTGTTCACAGGAAAATGAATGGAACTTGGAAAGTAAGCAAAATGAAGCCAGACTTAAAAGGACACATATTGCCTGTTTTCTCTTCTATGCCATCTGCTGATGTGATGTAGTGCGGGGTTTCCTGCCCAAACATTGTGACCGGATATCCCCAGGTCCCCTGCCTTGTGGCTGTCTCTTGTTTTCAGGTCCCCAGAGAAACTCAGTCTCAAACAATAGCTTCCACCTCGAGGTGGCTGGCTGTAGCACTCTGACATGTGGGAGGGCCTGCAGGATTGGAGGAGTAACTGTCATTCTGAGTCCCCACACTCAATGTAAGTGTGCCACAGCTGGGAGCTTGTCCTTTGCGGTTAGGTTTGTTTAACCAAGGCCATCTGGCTTAGCACACAGCCATGACTTCGCTTCTCTGGATTGGAAACTATGGTTGGAGACACAGGCTGTTTTCCAGGTCTCACTGTATAGCCTCTCTGTTGTACTCCTCTGATTTCCTGTCATCAGCCATGTGGCTTCAGCTACTTCTCTGTTAGTCTCTTGGAATTAGAATCTCAATTCCTCTCTCTGCGCATGCGTGCGTGCGTGCATGCGTGCGTGTGTGTGCGTGCGTGCATTCGTGCGTGCGTGATTCGTGCGTGCGTGCGTGTGCGCGAGCGCGTGCGTGAGTCCGTGAGTGCTGGAGATCAGACCCATGACCTTACGCGTGCTTGCTAAGCAAACGTTCTTCCACTGAACCACGCCCCACTCTCTTAGAAATAAACTGTCTTTTGTTACCCTCTTTTCCATCACACAGAGGCAACTTTTAATCTCAGAAGCCCTGTTTGCCTGATATTTGCACTGTTACTCTGTTCATCCTTTGATATTAGAGAATAAAGGGCCTTTTAAAACACGTCCCTTCTGGCTTATTTTTAATTTTCTCTAATTTTAGTGTATTTTTAAAATAACTTTTTGGTAAACATACAAGTAAAAGCCATTTCATTCTTTTCTCCGCCTCCCTCCCTTTCTTGAGGACCCTGTCCTTCCCTTCTTTCATGCTGGCCAGACTCTGTCACCTTCTCTCGTTCCCTATTCCCCTCCTTTAAGCCTCTTTCTCCCCTTTTATAACTGGCTTTCTATTTCTTCTATTTTCAAGTCCTGCAGACACTTGTACCTCCAGAGACCCTAGCTGCTTAGATTAAAACAAACAAAAACCACACAAAAAAACCCAAAACAACAACAAAAAGGACCCCTAAGGTCTGGGGCTGGAGAGACAGCTCAGCAGTTGAGAGCGTTTGTGAGGACCCAGATTCAGTTTGTAGCACCCTTGAGCAGCTCATAATCATCCGTTCCTCCAGCGTCAGAGAACCAATGCCCTCTTCTGATCTTGCAGGCACCACGAACACAAAGGATGCTCGTACAAACGCATGCAGAGAAAATACTCACATAAAACACAATTTTAAAAAACTTAAAAAAAAAAAGAAAAGAAAGAAACAAGATTCAAGTTTTGTGACCAAAATGTGGCGTGTCTTCAGCAATGGTCTTATCAAATTCTAGGGACATACAAATTCTAGGGCAATAAAAATGGTTTGTACTATTTGAGGAGTCTTCACATAGCTCTGACCAGTTAGTTACTCAATGGAGTTGCATCCTATGCCTGGGCACTGCATTTTTATTTTGGCAAACTACAGGTTCTTGAAGCAGCATTATTCCCTGTGTGTGGTAACGTCAATTCAACTCATGTATACAGATATCTTATAATAGGGGTGTGTGTGTGTGTGTGTGTGTGTGTGTGTGTGTGTGTGTGCACGCGCGCGCGCGCACGCCTTTTCCATTGCTGCAAAGAAACACCATGACCAAGGCGACTTATAAAACTGGACACTTAAGTTGGGGTTCACGGTTGTGGAGGGTCAGAGTCCATGACTGTCATGGCGGGAAGCAAGGCAGCAGGTAGGCGGGCATGGCACTGGAATAGTAGCTGAGAGCTTACATCTGATCTTCAAGCAGAGGCAGATAAAGAAAAGGAGGGATGGGGGAGAGAACTAATTAGAAATGGCATGGGCTTTTGAAACCTTGAAGCCTGCCCCAACTGATACACCTCCTCCATAAAACCACACCTCTTAATCCTTACCAAACAGTGTCATCAACAGGGAACTAACTGTTCAAACAAAGGAACCTGTGGGGACCATAGAGAAATCATGTCCCGACTAGGAAGATCTCTCCCTATTGGCAAGCTTTCATAGCACTGGCAGACACATTGGAGGTCACTCAGCTGTGACCCTGTGACTTACGCTAGTGACTGGCAAGGCAAGATATGCCCATGGGTGCAGTAGTGGCAGGAGTGTTTTAGGTGTAGCCCACCAATTTCTGGTTGGGTTTGAGGCCCACTCCATGTGTGGAAACTCCAGTCTAGTACTGTAAATCTGGCCAAGAATCTATGGCCATGGAGCTCCCAGATGACATTCCTACTGTTATTCTGGTAATTGGTATATATCACACTTCTCTCTAAATTCATATCCCAATGCTGATGGACTAGTGCAGCTCTCTGATCTCCTCAGAGAGGTTTCATAGTGCCATAGATAGTGATTAAGGTAGAAACTCTCAATAGACCCAAGTGTAGAGAATACAGGTCAGTGGGGTGCCGAGTCACAAATGGGATGTCTACATGACTTTCTTCCCCAAGGCTCAGGGACCATCTCAGAAGAAGAGACAGCTACTCAGAGCCAGAAGTCAGGAAGGACTAGAGTGACACTGTCTTAGAAGCATGTCAGGACAGCAGCAGCCATGGGTTTTGCACAAGACTTGCACAAGATCAAGTCAGCACAACACTGACTTTTGGAGGAAGGACAGTCCTTCTTTGAGGCTATGGCCCATGGTACATTGACTATACTCTATTGGATGACTCCACCCCCAGGAGTCTATGGTCTATGCAGATTGGACCCAGTGGGGCTGGAGAGATGACTCGGTTGTTGAGAGCATGCTCTGCTTTTGAAGAGGATGAGAATGTTGTTTCCAGCACCATGTTGTGTAGTTCAGAGCTGGCTGTAACTCTACCTCCAGGGGATCTGGTGCCTTCTTCTAGCCTCCTCAGGCACCTGCATACATGTGTTCATACACATACATGCATACATGCATGCATTCACACACACACACACTCACACACATATTTTTAAAGAATAAGTCTTAAAAATTTAGAAAGAGAACCAGGCCTTTAATCCCAGCACTCAGGAGGCAGAGGCAGGCAGATTTCTGAGTTTAAGGCCAGCCTGGTCTATAGAGTGAGTTCTGGGACAGCTAGGGCTACACAGAGAAAGCCTGTCTCAAGGCACCCACCAAAAATAATTTAAAAAGGAGACACACAACTGAGAGGGATGGGGGATGGGCATAGATCTGCAAAGTTAGGATGAAGAGGAAATAGATACATTCCCAGACATAATACAACTCACAAAAGATAAATCAAGAAGATATGAGCAAATTAAACATATTTATAATTGGTAATGAAAGTGAGGCTGTAATAGAGTTTCCCAACTGGCTGGCTAGTGTTATGTCAACTTGTCACAAGCTAGAGTCATCAGGAGGGAGCCTCAACTGAGAAAAAGCCTCCATAAGATTGGGCTGCAGGTAAGCCTATGCGGCATCTTCTTAATTAGTGACCATGTTGGCGGGACCAGCCCACTGTGGGTAGGGCCACCCTTTGGGCTGGTTATCCTGGGTTCTTCTATAAGAAAGCAGGACTAGCAAGCCATGATAAGCAAATCAGTAAACAGGACCCCTCCATGCCTCTGCATCAGCTCCTGCCTCTGGGTACCTGCCCTAACTTCCTTCAGTGAGGAACAGTGCTGTGGAAGTGGAAGGGAAAGAAGCCTTTTCTTCCCCAACTTGTTTTGGTCATGGTGTTTCATTGTAACAATAACCCTAAGAGAGCAAATGAGGTCTCTGGTCATCTGAACTCCCGGGCCAAGATGAAGCCACTGCTAAATTCTATTAGAATCAGATGGTTATAATTATTTTCTGTGGCTGTGATGAAACATTCAGACCATTAACAACTTAGAGACATAAAGGATGTATTACACTTCCAGGTTACAATGTGTCATTGAGGGAAGTTAGGGCAGGAAGAGCTCCAAGCAGACGCCATGGAGGAGCACACTGCAGTCTGTCCTCCGTGTGGTCAGATTCCACTTTGGTGTTGCTTGTTTGAAAGCCAGGACCAAGGTTTTTAACTAGAATTTGGGCTCCTAATGTTTAAGGGCCCTGTGAACGCTGTATTTGTTATTCCTTCTCTAGAAGCTCTCTGCTCGGATAAACTACTCAGTGATCTTTAAGGTATAGCACCCTTTTGAAAATACATATCCACTCTAGTTCAGTTGTGGCGTCTCTGCCTGTTTGTTAGCGTTCTGTTACTCTAAAAACCACAAGTGAGCAAAAAGCCAAGCCACAAACAGAGAGCATCACTTTAGGGGAAAGCTCTATTTTGGCTCAGTTTTCAGAGGCCTCAGTCCAGGATCCACTGGACACGTTGGTTTGGGCTTATTTTGAGGGAAAACATTATAGTGAGAATATGATGAAAATATTCTCATGGCCCAAACATGGTAAACACAAGTCCCGGTAACCAATTCAGGGGCACAGCTCAGGGACCAGAAAACCTTCTGGTAGGTTCCACCTCTTATAAGTGTCCCAAACTCCCTAACAGCTAGTGCCACAAGCTGAGAACCAAGCCTTTGATATACAGGCCGGTGAGCAAACACATTGGTCCTTCTTGGCTGGTAAATTCCTAGGAAAGCCCCCACCTTTTGCATTGCCTTCCCTTGACTCTTCTGTTCCCAAGAGAGGACTGACTGTTGGGAAGCAGTGAGTGAGACACTGAGGTGAAGATTGTTCTAGTCCAGGTCCTCCAGGTCTTCTAGCTCTTCATTTCTCTCTCTCTCTCTCTCTCTCTCTCTCTCTCTCTCTCTCTCTCTCTGTGCCTGTATGTCTGTCTGTTTCTGTGTCTGTCTGTGTTTGTGTCCGTTCGTCTTTGCCTCTGTGTGTATCTGTCTCTGTATGTCTATCTCTATCTTTATCTTGTTTCTCTGTCTTTCTCTGTCTCTGTCTTTCTGCCTGTCTCTGTCTCTCTGTGTGTCTCTGTCTTTGTCTCTCTCTGTGTGTGTCTCTGTCTTTGTCTCTCTCTGTGTCTCTGTCTCTGTGTGTGTGTATGTGTGTGTGAGTGTGTGTACATGTGTGTGTGTGTGTGTGAGTTTGTGTGTGTGTGTGAGAGAGTGTGTGTGTGTGTAGCAGCTAGTATATCTGTGTTTCAGACAGTGCTAGACCAGTGCTCATTTGGTCTTCGTCCCTCTCCTTAAGATTTGTTATTTTTAATTTTGTACATGTGTGTAGGTCTTTGTGTAGACATGTTCACGTGAGTGTTAGTGTCCCTGAGGTCTAGAGGCATCAAATCTGCAGTTGCATGGTGCGTGTATGTGCTTGGAATTGTACTTGTGTCCTCTGCAAAGATAGTACATTCTCCTTCCTCTTCCTTCCTTCCTTCCTTCCTTCTTCCTTCCTTCCTTCCTTCCCCCCTTCCTTTCTTTCTTTCTTTCTTCCTTTCTTTCTTTCTTTCTTTCTTTCTTTCTTTCTTTCTTTCTTTCTTTCTTTCTTTCTTTCTTTCTTCTTTCTTTTTTTTTCTTTTGCATGGGTGTTTTGCCTGCATGTATGTTTGTGCACCACTTGTGTTCCTAGTATTCAAAGAAGCCATAAATGGGCATCAGACCCCCTGGAACTGGAGTTATGGATAACTGAGCTGCCGTGTGGGTGCAGGGACCTGAGCACCCAGTGCTCTTAACCTCTGAGCCATGTCTATAGCTGTTTTCTGAGAAAACAGCTCCCCCAAAATCCTTCAAATCTCTTCTACAGCACTAAGTATCTTTTGTGTGCTACTAAAGATTGGTAGCCATGTCCTAAATTTGTTCTCCAAGGAGATCAAGGTATAAGTAAAGACCTCATGCCTCACCTACAACACAGATATATCTGATAACGGACTATGACTGTGATAGAAGAGGCAGAAGGGTTGGTGGATGGCAGATAGCCAATTACGTAATCAGTCAAGACTGCATAATGAAGCCACCATACAAACCCAAAGGGCAGAGTTTGTGTGAACTTGTAGATAGTTGAACACGTGGAACATCCTGGAGGGTGATGCACATGGAGAAGACAGCACAGAAGAGCCATAGACCTCCTCCCCCATACCGTATCCTCTGCTGGCCTTCATCTGTCTGTGTTTCCTATGTCATATCCTTTATTAATAGTCCAATAAACCAATAAAGATAGGGTGCTTTCCTGGTTTCTGCTCTAGCAATTTAATCAAAGCCAAGGAGTGGGTTGTAGGAATCCCAGCTGTAGCCATGGTCAGAAGCTGAGTTCACAGCTTTTGTTTGCACTTGGCCTGTGAAGCAGTGGGGGTGGTGGGGAGCTTCACAAACCAGGTTTTCAAATGTCAAGCCCAGTGCTGTCTAAGTAGCATCAGAACTAAATCAAAATCGAGGGCAACAACCGGGTCCAGTGGAGAACCGATTCGTTCAATGTGTGTGTGTGTGTGTGGGGAATCCTCACGTATGATTTCAGAAACTGCAGGAAAAGTAATCCGAGCTGACTATGAGAGAAGAGAAAAAGCACTGGACTTCCCCCATCTTCCCGAGATACATGTGTCATCTATATACGGGACCCATGCCATCTCAGATCCTAAAGACAGCGACATTAATAAGTGGTAACAACGCCAGCTGATAATTTCTCGGGGATTGAAGTGATAAAATGGTGATCCTGTTTGGTCTGCTCGGCGTCCCCTCTGACACAGTTTTGGAATGCTTTGGGGGCTGTGGAAATGGCCTGGGAACATCAGCTCTCTCTCAGTCTTTTGTTTACATTCTCCCCAGTGCCTTCCAACTTTCTTTGGCATTGCCTGTGCCTTTCGTAAGTGATGACCAACGCATTATTCCGGGCTTCTTTAACACTCCTGTCAGTCTGGGGTGAGCCACGGTTAGCTTTCCCTTGAACCGGTCCCTGCTCTCTCTGCTTCCTAGCTCCCCTCTCTCCCCCAGTGTTCATTCCTGTTTTAATTTCTGTTCATAGAATTCTCCTTCCGCCTGCTCTCCTTCCTTATTTCCCCATGCTTTAAAATTACATTTTCATCAAGATATGTGTATGTGTGTGTGTGTGTGTGTGTGTGTGTGTGAAGTTTTTGATAGATTCTTTATAACTGTAGCAAATCAGAATGCCTTTCTAATTTTTAATGTTAATTTTTAAATTGTCCGAGTTCTTCTGTTATCTTTTCCTCTAGAACTCACATCAGGAATTGTGTACCTCTAGTTCCCTTTCCCCTTAGTCTTCTTATCCTTCTCATAGCAGATGCCATTCTCCTTTTGTTCTCGATCTCTTAGATTGTTGCTCTATGGTTCAGACCTGTTGACAGTCAGGTCTCACTGTGGCTAGGTGTGTGGTGTAGGGAAGTTATTTAGCTTCTTCGTACCTCGGTTTTGTCATAACGCAAGTGACAGCAGTACATTTCCCAAAGATTATCATGAAACGAAAACGAGCCAACAGTTGTCAAGCATTGGGAACAGAACATAGTAGGGATTCGGCAAGTGTACACAGTAGGTATTCAGCAAAGGTTTTGGTGGTTAGGACTTGGCTGTTCCACACTCCTGTTGTTCTTTTAACATATCTAACCTTTGTAGTGTCGAGGATTAAACCCAAGGCCTTGCACACAGTACAGAGTGCTCCACTCCTTAATTTTACTACCACTCCTGAAAAGTTTTTAATGACCATGTTTTGCATTTGATTGCTTCTTTATACAGTAGCCTGGACTAGTGACATCATTCCTTAAATCTCTAGAAGGATAATAGTTAAACTAACATGAAGAATATTTATGTATTTATGTACTTCATGCGTATGAGTGCTCTGTCTGCATGTACACCTAATAAGACAGAAGAGGACATCAGATCCTCTTCTGGTTGTGAATTGAACTCAGAACCTCTGGAAGAGCAGCCAGTGCTCTTGACCACTGAGCCATCTCTCCAGCCCCCACTAAACTAACTTTTAAATGGCCCACTCTTTCCTGTCTTAAATATGAAAGCTGTATGTGGGGAGATGGTTCAATCTAGGGGGAAAAACTGTGAAGAAAGTCTTTATGACCTTAAGTTGGGTGATGATTTCCTGTGTTTCATGCACAGAGAAACAAACTATTAAGGGAAAGCACAAAAGGGACATGGTAAGCAGCAGGATATACAGTTTTGGCTGTTTGCAATATTCTTTCACAAAAACGGCAAGCAAGCCGCCAACAGTATTTACAATCTAGACATATGACAAAGGACTCACGGGCACGCGAAGGCTTCTAGCACAGAGGTTCCCACAAGGATGGTAACTCCGGGACACAGCAAACACTTCAATACTAGACAAAGGAGGTGTGTCAGTATTGATGCACAACAGATGCTCAAAACCATGTTATCAGGAAGACGAAAGTGAACAACATCGTGGAGAACTCTTAGTTCACGTCCATTCGTGGTCAAAATTAAACCCTGACACCACCAGTTGCTGAGAGAGTCCAGACCACATACATCACAGTCGTTGGGAGAGGGCTAAGCAGTACAGTTGTTTCATAAAACAGGTTGGAAGCTGCGTACAAAAGTTGGTTGTGTGACCCACTGGGGACACTGACGAGGCAGGAAAACAGATCTAAAAGAAACCACACACGAGAACTCAGAGCTGCATTGCCCAGTGTAGATCTGTGCACAGCACTCAGCAATAGAAAGAATAAAGCCCTGGTGTCACTAATAACATAGCAGCATCAACAAACGACACGTGGAACAAAAGGCGCCAGACCGCAAAAATATGTGACAAACGATCCAATCTAGACGATATTTTAAAACAGGCAAAGCTAATCTATAATTACAGTAGCCAGCTTAGGTGAAGAATTTGTCTGCTGAGGCTGAATGTTGTAAATGTCTGGATCTTGACTAGGTAGGAATTATTTCAGAGCAGGAGTTTGCCAAAGTACATCAAACAGCTTGGAAGGTGCGTAATATGAGGCTGCTTAGGAACAGTTTTGTAGTATTAGTGGAACAGAGATAATGCAGAAACATAGTGTGCGCACATGCATGTGTGTGTGCACACGCGCGTGGGTGTGCATGTGCGTGTGCATGTGTACACATGCCATGGCACATGTGTAAAAGTCAGAAACGACCTTAGGGTCAGTTCTCTCCTACCATTTGAGATGGGGTTTTGTTGTTTTGCCGTTGTATCCACTAGACAGCTGATCTGCAAGCTTCCAAGGAGTCTCCCGCCTGCCTCCCATCTTACCATACATAGGAGCTCTGGAATTACAGACATGGAATAGTGTGTCTGATCTTATATAGGCGCTGGGGATCTGAACACTGGTCCTCTCCCTTGCTCAACAAGTGCTTTGCCCACTGAACCCTCTCCCCAGCCTATAAATAGATTTAAATATAAAAATATAATTGTATGAAGATGGCTACATAGTTAAAAGCACTTTTTCTTTTTTTCCTCTTTCTCTTTCTTTCAGAAGAGATTTAACAACAATAACAAAATGCTATTTGATAGCATCACACTGACTTTTCTGCATGCCATGGCTTCCTGTGGTGAGACTTTTTGGTTCTGTTTAGTTCCTTAGAATACCATGACTCTTCCAAAATGCATATTACAAGTGGTAATTTGACAACTCTGAGATTTTCTAATACATGATTTTTTTCCCTTAAGATTTTATGTGTATGGGTATTTTTGTCTTTGTGTACATACCTGTATCTCTGGTGACTGCAGAGGTCAGAAGGGAGCATCGGATCCCGTGGATCTGGAGTCATAGACAGTTGTGAGCCATCCTGAGGGTACTGGGACCTGAATCTGGGAAGGTCTCTTAGCTGCTGCGCCATTTCTCTGAGCCCTCCCTCTGTTTTAAGGGTTTCACAAAGTCATTCTCCCTCTGTCTTTTCTCTTGCTGTGTAGACTGAGACTTCTAGAACAGCATTGAGTCGATTTGAAAAAGCTATCTTCTTTTCCTTTTTTTTTTTTTTTTTTTTTTTTACAGATTTATTCATTTAATTTTTTACACAGTCTTCAAACACACTGGGGCATCGAATCCCATTACAGATGGTTGTGAGCCACCATGTGGTTGCTGGGAAATGAACTCAGGACCTCTGGAAGAGCAGTCAGTGCTCTTAACCACTGAGCCATCTCTCCAGCCCGCTTTGCTCCTTTTTTAAGTGGGGAGTTTTCCAGGTTTCATTACTAATCATGAGCTCAGTCATAGGTGCACTGTGTGTGTGTTTGTGTGTGTGTATATGTATGTCTCTGTGTGTGTCTGTGTATGTCTCTCTGTGTGTCTCTCTGTGTCTCTGTGTGTGTGTCTGTCTGTCTGTCTGTGTGTGTGCATATGTATGTCTCTGTGTGTGTCTGTGTATGTCTCTCTGTGTCTCTCTGTGTGTCTGTGTGTGTGTGTGTGTGTGTGTGTGTGCGCACAGGTGTGCATTACATTGAGAATCTGCAGCTGAACTCATAATTGTCCTCAATTTTATTCTTTGCAGAACTAACCTGGAGCTCACTGATTAAGCAAGACTAGCTATCAAGAGAGTTGCAGGAGTCCTTCTGCCATACTCTCCATAGTGCTTGCTCCTACTCACCCCTCTCCCCACACTCACCCTCTCCCCACATTCACCCTCTCCCCCACCCCTCCCCCCACACCCCCTCTCCCCCCCCACCCCCACCCTCTGTCCCCCACCCACCACCACTCACCCTCTCCCCCCCACCCCTCCCCCCCCTCTCCCCACACTCACCCCTCTCCCCACACTCACCCCCCTCCCCCACACCCTCACCCCCCCACACTCACCCTCTCCCCCACTCACCCCCCCCTCCCCTCTCCCCACTCACCCCTCTCTCCCACCACCACCCCCTCACCTCCCCACACTCACCCTCTCCCCACGTGGACTCACCCCTCCCCCACACTCACCCCTCTCCCACACTCACCCTCTCCCCACACCCACCCCTCCCCACACTCACCCCTCCCCCTCACTCCCTCCCCCCCTCCCCACACTCACCCCTCTTCCCTCCACCTCTCTATTTCATAAACACAAACATACACACTAATAATGAATTCATTTTTTAAAAAACAATCTATTTTCGCACTCTCTTCTCAGCCTTCTTGGAGAGCTATCAAATTTTAAGACAGATTGTGGCTTGGCCTTTCCATTATTTGCCTTCTGCTCCTTGGGATTTAACTTGTTCTAGTTCTTTTCAGTTCAAGTTGCTTGTCCAGGTTAGAAGTGAGCACGTTTGGTTTTAGGACTGCCTTCTCTAGCCCAGTCCTGTGAAGTTGTGTGTTTCCCACATTTGGTCTGCTGAGCTCTTCTGCCTGCTAACTTCCCTACGCAGTATTTTTATTGTCCTTGTGCTTAACGCATCTTCCAGGTTTTGTTTTGCTTTGGTTTTTGGTGGTCTTCTTCCTTTCTTCCTTTTTCTTTTGACTCATATTATTTAACAGGATATTATTCAAATTTCAAATATTTGGTTATTTCCCATGCCTTATTGTTATTAATTCTAATGTAGTTTTATGGTCAGCAAACATAACTAGTAATCAAACATTTTATTGAGATGTATTTTATGGCTCACCAAAGGTGCTCTATCTTGATTAATATTCTGTATGTATCTGAAGAATGTACCGGTCCTAGTAGAACATCTTTTTGTACTGAGGCTAATTTATTAGGCCATCAAGTTTGTCCACTGGTTTTGTTCTCGTGGACAGTTGAGTTACTCTACAATCACTGTGGACTTGTGTAGACGGGTCTATGCTTTCACGCAGTGATCAGTGGAGACGTCCACAGTGTTTCTCAGGACAATCCAGTTCACTAGGGTTCATCACAATGCAGCTGCTCCTGTGGGATTTTCTGGAGTTGCTTTTAGGCTTCAGTAAGGCTGCTCTAGAGAGGACCTTTCCTTTGTTATCTATTCTCTGCTCAACCTACTAGCTTTTTAGGACTTCTGGGGCCACCCCTGTGTCCCTCTGTGTGTGTGTGTGTGTGTGTGTGTGTGTGTGTGTGTGTGTGTGTGTCTCCCTGGATAGTCCAGTTGCTTCAGTGGTCTTGGTCTCAGAGTCCTACTTTGGTCAAGTGGAATTGCTACTCTCGACTTGAACTGCAGTTCATTCTCCTGCTGGTGAGACACAGTGAAGGGACTCTGGTCTGCTCAGGCTAACATGGTTCTGGTGGGCCTTTTCCCTCCCCTCCCCTCTTCCTTGCTAACAAAACTGTCTGATTCCATTCCTAAAGCTGGCTGCCAAGGTCTTAGAGAGGTTATCTGGCCACTTCCTCCACCTGAGGCTGACTACCAAGGTCCACCCATCAAAGTATTGAAGTCCGGTAGTCCAAAGCCCCTTTTGGCTCACCTAATTCATATGCCCAACCAAAATTAAACACCTCATCTCATCCTAACATGGAGTTTCCCATTTTACCTTTATAAACTGGGATTTACCTATGGGCACATCTGTCTTTATCCAGAAGCAGTCCTTTGTCCCACTCTGGAACAAATACACCTCCCTCCCCTTGCTCCCTTGCTTCTCTCTCCTTTGTTCCCTTCCTTTCTTCCTTGTCCTCCATCTCCTGTCTTTGCCTCTTATCCCTAAATCTCCTTTGAGCCAAGAGCTTGTTCTTGTGGTCCTTGCACGCTGTCCCCAGGAAAGAATTAGGCTGGGGGCCGCTTCCCTCATTCTCTGTATCCCTCAGAAACTCGAGCTTGCAGAGTTTCCTCCACCCTCTGAAAATGGTATTATCATTTATGGGAGGAGAATTAATTTGATATTTATTCTGAAAGAGCAGGGAGCTGTCACCCTTCTTTGTTTAAACCTGAAGTAGGGTTTTTTTGGGGGGAAAGCTTTCTTTTTATTAGTTTTAATTATTTGTAGCTAGGTTTATGTGTCGGTATGTGCATGTGAGTAGAAGTGCTCATGTTGGACAGAGGAATCAGATTCCCTGCAGCTGGAGTTACAGACTGCTGTCAGCCCCAGATGTGGCAGCTGGGATACGAACCTCGGTCCTCTCGAAGGACAGCAAGCACTTTTAACTAACTGAGCCATCTCTCTAGCCTCTATATTTTCATAACATTGTGATGGGCAAAACCCTAAGATGGCCCCTAATAATCTTTAGCCTTATATAATGTTCTTGAGGCAAGACAGAGCCAGTGACGAAATTTATTCTAAATTTCATATAAAACAAGATCTCATGATGCTGATAACTATTTGAAAACAGTGGACCTAACAGAACTACCTCTTAAAAGAGATAGAACTTTGCCTGGAGAAAGACATGAGGCAGAGAGGGTTTCTGTGCTGGGAAGAGAGAGTCACGCCTGTGGGCAGAGAATCATGCATGTAGCATAAAGTCAGAGGCCAGGAGGAGGTGAAAGAAGCCCGCCACACACAGACAGACAGACAGAGCGAGTGAGCCATCTCAGTCTCACAGTTGCAAGGCCTAAACTTACCTGACAACTTAAAAGGCCTGGGATTGAATCCTTCCCCAGCGTCACAGGAGGAAAGCTTACCTGATGACTGCTTTCAGTTTGTAATGCCTGGGTCAGAGGACCCAGCTAACTCCTGCCTGACCTTCTGGCCTGCAGGAACTGTGGGAGGGCAAACGAGTTTTGCTTTAAACCTCTGCAATTTGTGGCGCTTCGGTATGCAGTAACAGAAAACTGGGCGGCCTACGCTGCGAATTTGTGGTCACTGTATGGTACCACAGGGTTCAGGGAAAGACTCTTAGAACTTCGTGAGTTGGTTCTCTTCTTTTGTGTAAATGCATTGGCAGTCAGAAAGAAAACAAACTGCGGAGAAAGAAAAGCCGGAGCTTCAACCGGAAGCCAGCCTCTGTGTGGTGTCCTGTGGGGAGAAGGAACAGAGCCTTTCCTCGTGGGCCAGTACAGAACCTGGGAAAATGTCAGACGAGCGACTTTGTGTTTTGCTTTATTCCATCTTGTTTTCCTAACAGCTATGGGGGTTGAATTCGGGGCCCTGCGCGGGCTAAACAAACAGTGTGCCGCTGAGCAAAGCCCTCTGAGCAAACACCGGGAGTGCTGGATCCAGAGCATAGCCGCTGTTGGCTTGTCCGGTTGGCTTCCTACAGCTGGAGAAGCCAGTGGTGCGTTTCCATGGCTACCTCAGAGACCCACATGTTAGCTTTCCTCAGTCAGAACCTCCCAGGCCTCTGAAGGGCTGGGTATGTCTCAACCATTTAGTCACCCAGAACGCGGCTCCACATGTCTCTGGGAAAGGCCTGGAGGAAGAGTCATGGCGCACATGTGATCGCTTTTCAGTGCTCCACCTTTCAGAAACCAAGTCTCCAGGAAGAGAGCCACTCCGAGGGCAGAAGGAAACGTCACAAAGCCAGTGCCTTTGTAATGATGACGCTTCTCTCCAATTTCATCCCCAGAGAGCCTGGGGTTAGTCACCACCAGGGGCCTTATCCGTGTACACACCCCACCTCTGTCCACTCTAAGGGGGTAACTGCCATTGTCAGTCCTGTCCTCTGCCAGCCCGTCCTGGGAGCAGTCATCTATCGTTCTGTCAGGGATCTCTCTCCTTCCTTATCTTCCTGTTTCTTTCTTCCTTCTCTCTCCCTCCATTTCTCCCCTCTCTCCCTCCTTTCTTTCCTCTATTTCTTCCCTCTCTTCCTCCTCCCTCTCCTCCATTTCTCCCCTCCTCTCTTTCCCTCCCTGTATTTCTTCTCTTTCTTTTCTTCTCTCCCTTCTTTCCTCTCTCCTTCTCTCTCTCCTTCCCTCCTTCCCCCTCTCCTTCCATTTCTTCTTCCCTTCCTTCCTCTCTTCCTCTCTTCGGCAATCTTATACACATGTAATAAATCTGAGTCAGCTCTTTCCTGTCGCTCTCTCATATTTCCATGCCCATCTCCCTCCCTCCCTCCTTCCCAGCAGCACACCCCACACCCCACACCCCACACCCCACACCCCACACCCCACACCCCCATTAAGTAATTTTGTTCTTGGCCCACTGAGTTTGGTTGGGGTCGTTTGTATGAATCTGAGTACAGACTTAATTACCAGATAAATAATGACTTTCAGTGGCTGTGGCACTGAAGAAAATTACTCATCTTCCCAAAGACTGTTAATTGGCTCTAGTTCCCCAAAGGGGTGTGGGGCTTCAAGAATTCCTTGAAATTCAGTACAAGAAAAATTCTCAGTTCCCAAGGCCTTGTGGACAGTCTAGGAATATTAACCGAGACCATTAATGCTACCGCCCACCACCGCTTTGGTCAGCTTCCTTACTCAGACATGCAGCTGACCCCGTTCCTCTCATAGCTGAGACTTTGGGTTTCATGTTCAGACAAAGTAAAGGCTAAAGGTTAAGAATATGTTTAAAGGAACTGTTTTGTATGGTTTGTGTCATGAGGAAATGTCAATAGGGAGCAATCCATCTTGTGAGGTGAGCACAGCTGCAGGGCCATGTCATATCCAGGAGACGTCCCTTTTTAGCTTATCTCCCTATCTTCCGGCACTTCCATTCTTCCCAGTCACTTTCTTGGTGTTCCCTCCAACACTCCCTGAGCCTCGGGTGTGGTGTGTTTTCTAGATATATCCGTTGAGACAGGGTTCTACAAGTCAGCAGCAGTGTGTGTCTTAATGTCATCATGAAAGGGATGTCTCTGGACCTTCCCAAGTCAGATCGAAAGAGACAAAGGCAGAAATGGTGACAAGGGATTCTGCTGAGAACCTGGACTGCGGAAGAGGGGCTGCTGATGTGGTGGAAGGATTCAGCTACTGGAGGACAGTGCTGGAGCAATGAGTGGGTGGCAAGGTGGATCCTCGGGAAGGAGGGATTGCATGATCAGACATGTGGAGTAGCATTGAGATCAGGGCAGTCAGGCTCAAGGGTGTTAAACACCCAGAGAATGCTGAGCTAAGAGAAGAGGAAGTGTCTGGTCGGAGCCACAGGCATGCCGCCTGAAGCCTTTGACTGCATTAACCACACACATCTGCTCAATTCCCCAGCCAAGTCCCAGCCATGCTCTGTTTCCACGGGCGATTCTCCTCCTCCCCTGCTGGGGACAGCATATGATGCCAGGGACAGCCAGCAGTGGGTCGGGATGGAGACATCTCAGAAGCCCAGGGCATCTCAGAAGCTCTGGGACCCTGAGAAGCAGGAGACACATCCCGCCATCTGAAATAAGAGGCTGCCTGCAGTAGGCCGGGATGGAGACATCTCAGTAGCCCGCAGTAGCTCTTTGTAAAAATTGGTTGTTCCCATTTCTCCTAACCTTAGCCCTGGACAACGGCTGTATAGATTTCATTTGTGCATGACTGCCTATCAGTTGGCCTTGGTGTGCATAATTATTCTATTATATCTGACTTTCCTACTTCTCTCTCCTTCTGCTCTGGTGAATTCTATGAAACTAGATGTTCCTCGATGTAATGTTTCTTAAACAATTAAAAATAGAGTCATAGGGGCACAGCACAGCACAGTCCTAATGGCCCAGGTGCATGCTGTGTGTTCTCATCTCGGAAACAATGTAATAACTGCACAATGGTAGTTCCAGATTAATGCTTGACTTTGCAAAGAAAGTTTGAAGAAATTATTAGAAAATGAATTAGAGCCAACATTGGGATCTTAAGGAAGGAAAAAGTTATTGAAGTTAGGAAATAAGTTTTGCATAACATTTGAGAGTGGTTCCTGTAGAAGGAAGTATAGAATATATAAAATTATATACTAGTAAACTAAGTCAAAATACTGGGACTCTTACGAGAGTCATTGTGTGCAATGTAAAGGAACAGAAAATTAGCAGAACTACTGGTTAAGGGTTAACTTGATTCTTTCTGGCCACTGCCTGGCAGCTTCGCCCATGTCATTTATCATTAGAGCTTCACAGGAAAGTGCAAGTAGCTGACCTCGGAGCTCTGAAGTATAATAAGTCAAAAGTTAAACTTTAAATAATGATAAGTTTGCAATTACTATTATTTTGGCCACAGGCCTGGGAATAGGGGAAGCTTGAAATTTTGGGGAACAATTGTAATTCTTAATTCTTTGTGGGATGTGGTTATTCTTTGAAATTTGATTTGGCAATGATTATACAATGTCTTTTTTCTGTCTGCTTTTAGAGTATCAATAAAAGACTGGGGCAAGAGAAAGGCTAGAGAGTGAATGAGAGAGCACGTGAGGGAGCATGTGTGAGCGAGTGTGTGAGCGAATGAGAGAACATGTGTGAACATGTGCAAGCCTGTAAAGAGCAAGTAGAGAGCGAGTAGAGAAAGAGTGAGGTGTACATGAGAGTGTGTGTGTGTGTGTGTGTATGTGTGTGTGTGTGTGACAGAGAGTGCGTATGTGTGTATGTATGTGAGTATGTGTGTGTGTGACAGAGAGTGTGTATGTGTGTATGTATGTGAGTATGTGTGTGTGTGTGTGTGTGTGTGACAGAGAGAGAGAGAGAGAGAGAGAGGAGAGAGAATAACTTTAAGCCTTGAAATTGCCTGTCAGTTTGTACCCAAAGAGTAGTCCATGTATATTTATTGTGTGCCTTCCAGATATCCCTGCTTCCAGTTGAAAACTCTGATCCTGTGTCGAGGCTGGACCCTGGCTCCCCCTCCTCCTCCTCTTCTTCCTCTTCTTCCTTCTTCCTCCTCTTCCTCCTCTTTCTCCTCCTCTTCCCCATTCTTCTCCTCTTTCTCCTCCTCTTCCCCATTCTTCTCCTCTTTCTCCTCCTCTTCCTATTCCTCTATTTTAAAGTGAATAAAATATTTAAAAATGTGTTCATGTTTAACTTGAGTGATCCAGACATTCAATGAAGCATGAATTTGTCAAACCATTGTATTATTAACATCCCACTAATATGTACATTTAGAATTAGTTTCTATATCAGATATGCTGAAAAATAAGTTAATCAAAGGAAAAAAGGATAGTTCTCATGTTGTAAGGCAAGGAAATCACTGATTACTCTCTCTGATATTCTGCTATTTTGTTCTAGAATCTCTGGGTGAACTAACAGGGCATTTTAAAATTTTACACAGATAAATAAAACTTCTTGTTTTAAAGGATGGGAAGAGTCTTTTTTTAAGACTTCTGATATCCTGTGAGTTTTTTCCTCAGGTTTTCTGCTTTGATTGCAGGTAACTGTTGAGACGGCACCACCACTGACCTTGCACTGAACACAGGAAAGAGCTCTGTGGTCTTAGACAACAGTGGTGGCCACTTGACCCAAACTGGACAAAACAGTTCTTCTAAACACATTCAAAACATTTAGCCTTTATTTTGGTCTAAACTCGAAACCTAAAGTCAGCTATGAGAGGATCGGGGTCAGCTGCATGTCTGAGTAAGGAAGCTGACCAAAGCGGTGTGTGGTAGTCACATTAATGGTCTTGGTTAATATCCTTGGACTGTCCACAAGGCCTTGGGAACTGAGAATTTTTCTTCTACTGTATTCTGATAATAAGTTTTCCTTTCAGATTTAATGGATTCTTATGGGATCGTATCTGTGAGTTATTGTCTACTGGCTTGCTTTTTAACTAACTCCCAAATTACATTCATTTGTAAAATAAACACTGCAATTTGATGTAAAAGAAGCTTTATATTGAATATAAATTCTTTTCTCATACACTGTATCTTGATTAGAGTTTCTCCTCCCTCTACTCCTCCCAGTTCCTTCCCAACCTGACCCCTCCCCTCCAGATCAACTTCCTTTCTGTATCTCATTTGAAAAGAACAGGCTTCTGAGAGAAAGCACCAAACATGACAAAATTAATATAAGATGAAGCAGAACCTTTCATACTGAAGTTGGACATAGCAATCCAGTGGGGGAAAGGTCCCAGGAGCAGGCAATAGAGTCAGAGCCCCGCTTGTTCTCACAGTCAGGAGTCTCATAAAAACACTAAGCTGATAGCTACACAGAGGACCTGGTGCAGACCATGTAGGTCCTGTGCTTGGGGCTTCAGTCTCTGTGAGGTTATACAAGCTGTGCTTAGTTGATTCAGAGAGGCATGTTCTTCTCCATCCCCTCTGTCTCTTATAATCTTCCCACCTCCATCCTGCAGGGTCCCTGGTCTCTGTGAAGAGAGATTTGGTGGGGACCTCCAATTTAGACTCCTTCTCCATGTTATACCTGGCCGTGGGTCTCTGCGTCTGTTCCCATCTGCTTTCAGAGGAAGCCCCTCTGATGATGACTGCATAAGGCTCTGGTTTATGGGTATAGCAATGTATCCTTGGGAATCATTGTACTGGGATAGGCTTTTACCCTAGTTCTCTGGGCTATCTAGTCTCTAGTTGTTGGTGGAATGGGCTTTAAGTCATACCAGACATTGGTTGGCTATTCCAACAAGTTCTGTGCCTGTTGGGTTACAGACAATTCTGCTAGGCTCCTCCCAACAGCGACCTAGCAATGGTTTGTGTCATCACCTGCTCGCTACCTCCACCCTCACCTCTCTCTGTCTCTGTTTCTCTGCTCGCTATCTCCACCCTCACCTGTCTCTGTCTCTCTCTCTTTCTGTCTCTCTGTCCGTTTCTCTCTCTCTGTCTCTGTGTGTGTGTCTCTGTCTCTTCTCTCTGTCTGTCTGTCTGTCTCTGTGTCTCTCTCTGTCTCTCTCTCTGTCTCTCTCTCTGTCTCTCTCTCTGTCTCTCTCTCTGTCTCTGTCTCTCTCTGTCTCTCTCTCTCTGTCTCTCTGTCTCTCTCTCTGTCTCTGTCTCTCTCTCTCTCTCTCTCTCTCTCCCCCCCATGTGTTCCTGAGCCTCTCTTTCTGTCCTTCTCTGCCCCCCACTCTCTGCCCTCCCAGCCCTGGCCTGTCTGTCTGCTCATACCCCTTCTCCAGGTCCCCCCTCCCCTCCCTTTCCCCAGTAAACCACCATAGCCACATTATATTTCATAACAGTGCCACCATTGCCCTAGCGTGTTTTTCAGGCAGGACACATTGTAGGTCAAAGGTTTTGTGGCTGGGTTGGTGTCCACATTTCTCTTTCAGTTGTCTGCAGAGTACTTTCCCACACAGAGAGACTGAGGACAACAGAGTTTGCTGAGGACAGCATACGCACAACTCAGTGAACACGGAGAAGTCGAGCTGGTGTCTACATGGAGCCTTCACTTACCTTCTAGTCTCTCTGGGGTGGGAAAGCACTGCTGATTTCTGGATCTGTCTTTGTTGGGTGGGCGTTTGTTTCTTGGCTTCTGTTTCATTTCTGGATTCTCAGAGAGTATGCTGGCTGTGTGTTGCCTATTTCTTGCTGGTCTGCTCAGCTGGTGTGGTCACAGGGAGCGCCTGCTGCTGTTGCAGGCTGGGATATAGTGATGAGTGGCGGGGAGGTAGGTTGGAAGGTCTGTTAGAGCCTCAGGAGATGCGTGCAGAGGGGAGGGAAGGCCGCAGCCAGTGATCAGTTGCATCGCTAGGGATGGGACTGAGGAATTGTGTCTGGGGGAACAGAGAGAAAAGAGAGGTCTGTGGGCAGCCCTCCTGGTTTTCTGGCTGGCGTGGCCTGTGGTTGAACAGAAGGTGCTTGCTGGCGTTGAGGGCTGAGATACAGTGACGGGTGAAGGGAGGGGGAGGGAGGATAGTTTGTGGATCCACAGACAAGCAGCCACAGGGGAAGGTAGGCTGCAGCTGGTGTTCTGTTGCAGAGCTCGGGGTTGAGGCTGGGTCTGGAGGAGCAGAGCAACTCTTCTTCCTTGTAACTAAGTCACTTAAGTCTGAGCTGGCCTGAGTGTATGTCTTCCTCAGGGTAACGAAAACTCTAACAACTTGTCAGAAACCAGGGACGCTACACACTCACTACTAACTCCCTTGTGAGAAAGTTCTCGGTCACCTCCAAGTTATCCTCGGGCTTGGACATTCTGTAACTCTGGTTTCCTTTCAGCTAGTTTGCTAATGGAAGCCCATACCCTGAACCAGCCGTTGTACAACCTTTGTCTACATCTCCTACATTCCTAGGGCTGTTTCAGATAAGAGACTCTTGGGTTGCTATGTTCATAAACACTGGACCAATTCTGAGACCATCTGTTTCCTGGCCAAATGTTTGACCATGTGGTAAGTACATAGAGGGAGGACACAGGCAACAAGTGTGCATTTTATAAAACGATGCTGTCATTAAGAGAACACGGAGGACGCACGGCTTTGTAATAACACCATAAGATGGATTAACTTTAAGCCTAACCCATTAAAAGATGACAATAAACCCTTATCTAAAAGCTGCTTTGAGGCTTGGCATGGTGGCATATGCCTGGAGTCCTAGCTAGGCAGAAGACTAGGGCAAGAGAATTACTTAAGCCCAGGACTTTGAGACCAGCTTGGGTAGCATAGTGAGGCCAATGAGATCCTTTCAGGTAAGAAAACTTGCTGCCAAATCTGACATCCTGAGTTCAATCCTCACCCCACTGTGGAAGGAGAGAAGCGACTCCTGTAAGCTGTCTGATTTTCACATGTATACAGTTCACATGCATGTACTCCCCCTTACACACACACACACTCAGAGGGAAAGATTGGTTGCTTGTATATATATATATATATATATATATATATATATATATATGCATATATATGTATATATTAATCTAAATACCTTGACCTCAAATTTGGATGCCAACTTTCTTCTTTATGGCATTCTCCCTCCATTTCTAGCTACTAACTCTTACCAAGACTTGGCTTTCTCCACAAATGATATTGAGTTTGGCTATCCATAGCTTCAGAAGTAAAGACAGGATTTGCTTACCCCCTAGGCAAAGGTGCCATGACTCACCCTTGTGACCCTACCACTAAGGCCTGCTGTGCCTTGAGAAGCATCTCACTCATTGCTTACACGATTGCTATCCTTTCAGAATCCCAAGGTTTCGGCAGTGGTTGTAGGGAAAGGGTCCCCTGTATCACATTCACCTACATCTCCATTTAGAACAAACGCACACGTGCAGAGAAGACTTTTGGAAGCAATGAGAATGTCTTCTTCATACAATGGTGGGATATACCATCTTTCAACACTTTGGGAAAATACATGGCTGATTTTTTTAATAAAACAAACTACCCCCACCTTCCTATGATTCCTTCATTTCAAAGAATTAACCCAACAGAAATGAGAACATATGTCCACAAAATAATTTGTACGAGAATGTTTTATCCATCAGAACGAACTCAGAAAGCATTCACAGGCATGTATGCGTTTGTCAAGTCTCAACAGGCGACTGACTGATTTATGCGTTTCATTGTGTGCAAAGGCAAAAAGCCTGGAAATACTGGCTTGGTAGAGGGTGGGAATGCTGGAGCATTTAGAAGGAATGTTCCTGACGTCTTCACCATTTTTCAAAATACATCAAGAAACTAAGTTGGATTGCTGGATGGGTTAGCAGGTGGCCTACTGCAGACTGTGATAAGCAAGGAGATGAGGTGTTCATGAAGATTCAGGGCTTGGGTGTGCAGGTAAAAGCATCTGACTGCTGCGACCCTTCAGTTTGGCTGTGTGTTGGAAAAAGCAGGTAGCCATGAGACACTGCGGGGCTGGAAAGAAGGCTCAGCAGTTAAGAGCAATGGCTATTCTACAACAAGACCCAGGTTCAATTCCCAGCACCAACATGATGGCTCACAACTGTCTGTAACTCCAGCTCCAGAAAATCCAACACCCTTTCCTCGCATGCAGGAAAAACACCAATTCACATAAAATAAGAATAAATAAATCGTTGTTTTTAAACGAGACATTGCAAACATCTGGAGAATCTTCATCGACACCTTCTATCAACGCCACCTAGGACTTTTTGGTAGAACGGCTCAACCAGAATGAAACTGTCCTTTGTCATCAGGTTGCAGGTTGCAGAAACTGATGAGAAGTGATGGGTTCTGAGACCAGGGGGAGACCTTTTCTGGCCTCCATCTCTAGGTATCGGAATGGGTCAGGACAGCAGCATCTGCCCACTTCCTTTCTTGGTGGGATTACATATCACAGTTCTCAGTTTTTACATAGAATTGCTCCAGCTCACACAGGCTGTTACTTGAAGGGTAGTTCTGGAGCTCAGCATGGTAGTACACACCTTTGATCTTAGTGCTTGGGATACCCTAGGAGAACTGAAAGTTTGAGGCCATCAGGAAGATCCAGAAAGACTCTGCCTTGGAGTGTGGGAGTATGAGGGTGTGGGGGTATGGGAATGTGAGGGGTGTGGAGGGTGGGAGGTGGGGGGTGGGGTGTGGGGGGTGTGGGGTGTGGGGGTGGGGGGGGGGTGGGGTGGGGGGAGGGGGGTGGGGGTTGAGGGGATGGGGGGGAGGTATTAGGTGTGGGGGGTGGGGGGATGGGGAGTATGGGGTGTGGGGTATGGGAGGTGGGGATGTGTGGAGGTGGGGGCATGGGGTGGGGGTATAGGGTGTGGTAGTATGGGGGTGTGAGGGTGTGGGGGTGTGAGGGTGTGGGGGTGTGAGGGTGTGGGGGGTATGGGAGTGTGGGGGTGGTTGCATGGGGTGTGGGATGTGTGGGGGTGGGGATAGGGACATGGGGTGTGGGGGGTATGGGAGTGGGGTATATGGTGGGTGTGTATATGGGTGGGGGCATGGGGTATGGGGGTATGGAAGTGTGGGAGTATGGGTGCCAAGAGTGATTCTTGGGAGGCTAGTTTGCAAACACTCTAATCCTCATTCCTCCTCTCTAATGTATCCAATAAACACAGATCAAATCCTTTCCATATGATAGGTGTTGAAGCAGAGCAAGGAGCCTCCCTGCCCTGGGATCGCAGAGCCAGCATTTCCACACCCCATAGTCAATCCTTCCTGCCATTTCTTCATGTAGGACTTTCCCCAGTGCTAACTTTCTAGCTCTACAGAAGTATGCCTTCCAGGACAGCATAAGTCTAACACAGCTGAGGCAGTCGGCCAAGACATATGACCCATCACAAAAAGAGCTCCTGAAGCCTCTGACCAAGGACCATGTCTGTCACAGCTGACAAGGCTTGTCCCAGGAACTCTTCCTTCCAGCATGGCCCTCTCTGTCCCTATTCTAGGTTCCATCCTCAGCACCACAAAAAACAGGTAAGGAAGGAAGATTGAGAGTCAAAGGTCATCCATCCTTCACTACACAATGAGTTCTAGGCCAACCTGTGATGTATGAGGCCCTGTCTCAGACAAACAAACCAACGAAAAAAATCCCAAAATAAATCCATTCATGGGTTGACCTTTTAATAATTAGACATGTATGAAAACAAGGGGGGAAAAAACCTATAAATCCATCTCTCAAAATAAATGGCTTGTGTTTGTTTCCTATTTTTAAAAGAAAGTTTATCTACTATTTATTCAAGAGATAAGACCTGTTTTGAACTTCAAAATTAAGAGGCCTGAGAGCACTGAGGGACATAAATATCTCCCAGACATGAAGGTAAATGATTACAATCTCTTTCTTATCTTTACTGTTTGTCCTGAAGAAGTTAGGGAGCAGAACAAACTGGCTGTTTCTGTGGGGACTTTGAGGGAAGGGCTTGCTCATAAATCAAAGGGAGGCAGAAGTCCTGATGGCTTACAGTTTACCCGAGCCTTCGTTTAGCCATTCTGCTATTCCAAGCATAACGGTCGCATGAGCGGTCGCATGAGAATCGCCTTTATGTTTCATCCTGGCAGGGCTTGACTGGACTCTAGGGAGTGAAGCTCTTCCACTCTGTCCCCAGCTTCTGTGGGCGCAGGAAGAAACCTGATGCTTCTGAAAGCATCTACTTCTAATAACCTAATGTTTAGACAGTTGTGAAGAAGGCGTTACCAAAGATGGCAAGGCCGTGGACCCAAAGGAGCCCTGCCCACTACTGGTAGGTAAGTTACCACCGAGGAAGTCAATATGGAGGCTCCTCTAAAATGTAAAAATAGATCTGCCAAATCACCCAGAATCTAAGTCAACATATCAGAGATCATTACACGCCATCATTTATTGCATCCCTCTTCTACAACAGCTAAATTAGGCTACCATCCTAGATGTCCAACATCAGCAAAGGAGTGAGAGAGAAGATACGGTATCCCTACACAGGCTGGATCGTTCTCAGGCGTGAAGAAGAGCAAACTCGTGTTATTTGCAGAGACATGGATACAACCAGAGATAATCACATTCAGTGGACCTCAGAAAGACAAAGTCCATTTTATCTCTCATGTGTGGTTCCATTTTTCTATGTCCCCAGCCTATATGGTATGGAGGTAGAAGAAACTGAGGATGCACAAGTAACCTTAGGTCAATGCTGAAAGAACCCATCTCCTACACCTGCACCCATCAGTGGTAATAACCTAATGCCTGCACAGACAGTTAAGAACCCATCTCCCACGCCTGGCCTGCACCCATCAGTGGTAAGAACCCATGGCAAGGCCTGCACCCATCAGTGGCCTGCACCCATCAGTGGTAAGAACCCATCTCCTATGCCTGCACCCATCAGTGGTAAGAACCCATCTCCTATGCCTGCACCCATCAGTGGTAAGAACCCATCTCCTATGCCTGCACCCATCAGTGGTAAGAACCATCTCCTACACCTGCACCCATCAGTGGTAAGAACCACCTCCTACACCTGCACCCATCAGTGGTAAGAACCCATCTCCCCACGCCTGCACCCATCAGTGGTAAGAACCCATCTCAACCCATCAGTGGTAAGAACCCATCTCCACCTCATTGCCCATCAGTGGTAAGAACCCATCTCCTATATCTGCACCCATCAGTGGTAAGAACCCATCTCCTATGCCTGCACCCATCAGTGGTAAGAACCATCTCCTACACCTGCACCCATCAGTGGTAAGAACCCATCTCCTACACCTGCACCCATCAGTGGTAAGAACCATCTCCTATGCCTGCACACATCAGTGGTAAGAACCCATCTCCTACGCCTGCACCCATCAGTGGTAAGAACCCATCTCCTACACCTGCACCCATCAGTGGTAAGAACCATCTCCTACGCCTGCACCCATCAGTGGTAAGAACCAATCTCCTATGCCTGCACACATCAGTGGTAAGAACCATCTCCTAAACCTGCACCCATCAGTGGTAAGAACCATCTCCTATGCCTGCACACATCAGTGGTAAGAAATCTCTATGATCAGTGGTAAGAACCCATCTCCCAGATGCACCCATCAGTGGTAAGAACTCATCTCTATGCCTGCACCCATCAGTGGTAAGATGCCTGCACCCATCAGTGGTAAGAACCCATCTCCTATGTCTGCACCCATCAGTGGTAAGAACCCATCTCCCATGCCTGCACCCATCAGTGGTAAGAACCATACACCTGCACCCATCAGTGGTAAGAACCCATCTCCACGCCTGCACCCATCAGTGGTAAGAACCCAATGCCTGCACCCATCAGTGGTAAGAACCCATCTCCATGCCTGCACCCATCAGTGGTCATCTCCAACCCATCAGTGGTAAGAACCCATCTCCTATGCCTGCACCCATCAGTGGTAAGAACCCATCTCCTATGCCTGCACCCATCAGTGGTAAGAACCCATCTCCTACACCTGCACCCATCAGTGGTAAGAACCCTCCCCTATGCCTGCACCCATCAGTGGTAAGATCTTTCTGCACCCATCAGTGGTAAGAACCATCTCCATGCCTGCACCCATCAGTGGTAAGAACCCAACTGCACCCATCAGTGGTAAGAACCATCTCCTATGCCTGCACCCATCAGTGGTAAGAACCCATCTCCTACGCCTGCACCCATCAGTGGTAAGAACCATCTCCTATGCCTGCACCCATCAGTGGTAAGAACCATCTCCTATGCCTGCACACATCAGTGGTAAGAACCCATCTCCTACACCTGCACCCATCAGTGGTAAGAACCCATCTCCTATGTCTGCACCCATCAGTGGTAAGAACCCATCTCCTACGCCTGCACCCATCAGTGGTAAGAACCCATCTCCTACACCTGCACCCATCAGTGGTAAGAACCATCTCCTATGCCTGCACCCATCAGTGGTAAGAACCATCTCCTACACCTGCACCCATCAGTGGTAAGAACCCATCTCCTACACCTGCACCCATCAGTGGTAAGAACCATCTCCTACACCTGCACCCATCAGTGGTAAGAACCCATCTCCTACGCCTGCACCCATCAGTGGTAAGAACCCATCTCCTATGCCTGCACCCATCAGTGGTAAGAACCCATCTCCTATGCCTGCACCCATCAGTGGTAAGAACCCATCTCCTATGCCTGCACCCATCAGTGGTAAGAACCCATCTCCTACGCCTGCACCCATCAGTGGTAAGAACCCATCTCCCATGTCTGCACCCATCAGTGGTAAGAACCATCTCCCTATGCCTGCACCCATCAGTGGTAAGAACCATCTCCATGCCTGCACCCATCAGTGGTAAGAACCCATCTCCTACGCCTGCACCCATCAGTGGTAAGAACCCATCTCCTATGCCTGCACCCATCAGTGGTAAGAACCAATCTCCTACACCTGCACCCATCATTGGTAAGAACCATCTCCTATGCCTGCACCCATCAGTGGTAAGAACACATCAGTGGTCCATCTATGCCTGCACACATCTGAACCCATCTCCCACGCCTGCACACATCAGTGGTAAGAACTATTTCCTATGCCTGCACCCATCAGTGGTAAGAACCCATCTCCTACGCCTGCACACATCAGTGGTAAGAACCATCTCCTACACCTGCACCCATCAGTGGTAAGAACTATTTCCTATGTCTGCACCCATCAGTGGTAAGAACCGGTCTTCTAGTCCCACACTTATGAACCACAGGAGCACTCATTGACTTCATTCAAAGTCTGTTGAGTGAGAAATGACCTCAGAAATCCATTCCTGCCATTCTTCTGAAGATGAGGGACCTGAGGTCCAGAATGGGCTACTGGCAGGGCTGGAATTTTAATTTGAGTAATCTTCCCCCAAACTAAATAGATATGAGCACAAAATTTACCATCTCGATTGTCTTAAACATACAATTCCGTGGTGTTAAACATGTGTGTAATGTGCAACCATCTATCTCCATACATCGTTCACCTGTAAAACAGAAACACTACCCTTTGGGATTCCCTCCCCTTCCTTGTTCACTGCAAACTCTCCACTTTATTTTTTGTCTCTAAATTTTGATTAAGTGAAACCACACAGGTTTTTCCCGCAAGTCGTTTATCTCATTCACTGCAGTAGCCCCCAGACTCATCCATGCCTGTATTTCCCTTTGCAAGACTGACTAGTATCTCGATGTGTGGATACACTGCATCCTGTTTATCAACTCAGGTGTTGCTGGACACTTGAATCTGTTGCTAGATGTTCTAGCTTTCGTGCATAATTTGTATGAGAGTGAATGAACAAGTATTTCTTCGATATCTGGCTTTTAACTTTATTTTTGAGGTCCTCCTTCCTAGTTAAGTCTGGCCTGGAACAGTATGTAGCCCAAGCAGTCAGTCCTCCTGGCTGACCTTCCAGTGCTGGGATACTGGACATGATCCACCATGCTTGGCTTCTGCTCTTCTGTGTATCTACCCAGAAGTAAACTGTCGATCATATGGTGTTATCATTCTCATTTCCCCTGAAGGCCCATATCGCCAGACTTGTTCGCCTGTGTGTTATGTGACTAGGCTCCTTTATGAGGAACAGTTTCTAGAAGGATGTTAAGTCATTGGGAGTGTGGCCTTGAAGGGATCTGAGACTGTTTCCTCTAGGGAGGAGAGCAGAGCTCCCTAACATGTGCTCTCTAAGATTTGGGGTGGAGCCCTGGAATGAAATCTCTGCGGATACTGAGCAACACTGTGTCTCATTAACTAACTATCAAATTTCCTTTATCTTTTCATTCACTGATGGGCCATTGGATAGATTCCAAGTCTTATCTACTGTGAATAGTGCCAAAGGTGAAGATATCGTTTAAGTATGGTATGGCTATATCACCGTACCCATAGGGTGACGTCATCCCTTCCATGTGGCGAGTGTGTTTTGTTCAGTTATCTAGCTGTGTACGTCAAACATTAATCTCTAACTAGGCCCACGGCTTTCAAATATTTTACGCCGTTTTCAGTGGTACCTCTGTTGAAAGTTGGGCAGATTTTAATCTCTATATTCATGAAACAAACATATTAATTCAGGAATCACCACAAGAAGCATCAGAAACATACATAGCCAAGTGTTGCTGGAGCTGACACACACACACACACACACACACACACACACACACACACACACACGACATTAATCCATCCGTTTGGGCTATGTGGTCCTGTTTACCCTTTGGGTGCCTTTTGTCTCTTTGGTCTCTTGGCCTCCTGCCTTCTTGGTTTCCAGACCTTCCCCTCTCCCTCACACTCTCTCATCACAAGGCCTGGCTCAGTCTGGCCATACTCATTCTGGACTCTTCCAGATGCCGCTGCCTCTGGCTGTTTTCTCCCCTTTATCTACAATAAACCTTCTCCTCCACTATGCTCAGATCAGTCGAGGCCTCCTTTTCATCCCCACCCCCGCCATTCATCCATCAAATAAGAATTAACAACAACAAAGGAGCTGTACCGTGTCCGTGCAATGAATTACTACTCGATAATATGGAGGAATAAACTGGTGTATCAGTGTGATCTGAATGGATCACATCGAGTGAACGATTTGGGTATAAAACAGTAAACCTTATGTCATTTTATTCATATAAGATTCAAAAAGTAGGAAAACTACTTTCCAGTGATAAGAAGGAGATATTTTGTAGCTTTGCTGGGGGCACTGACAGGGAGGAGCAAGAAGTGTTGCAGAGCAAGAAAATGTTCTGCCTTGAGGAAGACCAAACGTAATAAAATATTTTGGACGCAAAGGCAAACAAACAGAAGGACTTTAAGGGCCACAGAAACCACATCTTCATCTAGGCACACTGGGGGGACAGATAACACACAGGGGATATTTGAAATACAAAGAAAATTACTTTAAAGGACAACCTGGAAAGGAATAAGAAGGTTTGGGACAGCAAGGAATTCCAAAGCCATCAGAATTTCAAGGAGAAATAAAAAGAGAAGAGAAAAAGAGCTGTCACAGGTTATGCCCTTGGTCTTCTTACATAATCCGGTCATTAAAGGTGTTTACAGACATCTAATCCAGCCGTATGGCAGCCCAATGAAGCCAAGAAACAGGAAAGACATCCTGGAGCACAGCCCTGCTTGATCCCAGACCAAATAGTCCTTCATTGCTCAGAGGCCCAGTGCACGGTAACAGGTGGGCTGCGAAGGACACACCTAGAGCCAGGAAGTCAAGGGATGAGGTTCCAAGGGTTGGTGCCAGTGATCAAAAGCTGGGGCAGAGACAACCCACAAGACTCCGAACCCCGAAACTCTTCCATTTCAATGCTAAGGGAATGAAAAGCCAAGGTCGTAGACAGAGAGCTTTCCTCAGCATCGTAATTTGTTAACTAGACATAGTACGCCCGGCTGTGCTTGAAGACAGCATTCGTGAACACCGTCCTGACTGGTGTTCCCAGCATTCTGGGGAGGCATGTAGGAAACAGATCATTTCATCTTGTTTTTCTGTCTCCTAATTATGGAGGGAAAATATACTCTTGGCCATCTTCTAAGAACACATAATTATTCACACAAGAGTGGGAGTCCTTCCTGTCTGGAGCCGGCTGGGAACGACGAATATGATCTGCGTGTTTAACGTGTGCACGATTAGCAGCGCAGGGAGATCCAGAAGCGGCTGTTTTCTCTTACAGCGGACCAGCACTCTTTGTATATCGTCATGATTTCCAGTCAACGATACGATGAAATCATAATATAAAAATGCAAGAAAAGCAGAGTAATCTCCCACTGCCACCAGGCCTCTGGGGCTGTCACAGAACTTAGAAAGTGTGTATGAAAAGGCAGAGACAGTTGAAAAATAGTGAAAATGATATATAAATCTCCCACTCCCCATCCTCCACCTCCATACCCCTCACCTCTTCTCCCACCCATTCCCCCTCATCCCCACACTCCATACATCTCACCCCTCTACACCCCAGCCCCATATCCCCTACCCCCACTCCCCTACTACTCTACCTCCCACTCAGCCCCTACTCTCTCACCCCCATAGTCCCTACACCTCACCCCATCTCCCCTGCCCCCACCCTACCCCTCACCTCCCCACTCCCCAACCCCACTCCCTACCTCCATTCCATCCCCACTTCCCTACCTCCAACCCCTAACACCTTCTATCCCCCATTCCCCTACTCCTCTACCTCCCACTCCACCCTCTACCCCTCACCCCCCACAGTCCCTACACACCTCACCCCTCTTCCTGCCCCCTCCCCACCCCACCTCCCTAGGCCCCCCAATCCCCCCACCCCTGCTGCCTCTGGTTTTCTGGCTTTCTTTTCCCCTCTATCTCCCTATCCCACCTGCTTCAAGCTCCCTGCTAAGAAAGAGTGATTTAGGTAAGCATTAAACTACATTTCATTCTCCAATTTTAGGACTTCCCCACTCCAGTTTCATTATTTAATAACATATTAAAATGCACTGTGATTCTTTCTCTATGACAGTCTTTCACAGATGTTTCTATGCATATGCAAAGTGTATGATTGTAAGATAAATGTCCTTTTGATAAAAATACAGAAGCAAGAAACTAACAAATGGGTTTTTTTTTGTTTGTTTTTTTAGCATTTTTTTTTTTATTAACTTGAGTATTTTTATTTACATTTCAATGTTATTCCTTTCCCGGTTTCAGGCCAACATCCCCTAACCCCTCCCCCCCTTCTTTATGGGTGTTCCTCTCCCAATCCTTCCACCATTACTGCCCTCCTCACAACCATCACGTTCACTGGGGGTTCAGTCTTGGCAGGATCAAGGGCTTCCCCTTCCACTGGTGCTCTTACTAGGATATTCATTGCTACCTATGAGGTCAGAGTCCAGGGTCAGTCCATGTATAGTGGCTTAGTCCCTGGAAGCTCTGGTTGCTTGGCAAACAAACGGGTTTTGTGGGCACTCTATGTGTTTGGTGTGCCCTGACCCAGGCATCTCAGTTTATTGGGAGTGGTCCCGCATGTATCCAAGAGTCAGACCAACAATAAAGATGTGCTTGGGAAGAGATGCTGTGTTCAGGCCACAGGTCCATAGACAGTAATTCACATCGCCTCTGAGAACTGTTTTCAAGAGGAAGGGTTTGGTTTAGGAGGTAATAACGTCAACGCTGATGAAGGCTCTCAGCTTCCATCATGGCAATGGGCTTTCTGCTGTGTCTCTCGCAGAAGTCTGCCGATGCTTTCTGACTGGCAAAGCTACCCATGAATGTAGGTAGCAGATTGCCTGTGAAACGGCAGGGAGACGACCCTTGCTTGGGAGCTGAGCGAGGGGGTAGGACGCCTGTGGTCTCCATGCTTCTGCAGGCTGGCTGTAAAAGTTAATAAGCACTTTCGTGGTGACTCATTTCCTCTCTCCTGGTGGTAGGGTTTGCTTTGACATCAGTCAATAGTACATCTTGCCTGCGTCGATGCTCACACTCAATATCTCTGTCAAATATAAAAGAACAAAGTCTAAAGCCATAAAAATTTGCACCCTATAAAGGTGTGGGGGGAACAATTATTTTATTTTGTTTTGAGACGGGGTCTCATGTAGCCCAGGTGGGCTTCAAGCTCTCTTTGTAACCAATGTTAACCTTGAACTTCTGACCTTTCTGCCTCCGCCTCCCAGTGCTGAGAATTTGCACCGTACACCACCATGACTACTCTACACCTGCACCATGCTGAGGATTAAACCCAGGGCTCTGTGCATACTGGGCAAGCATTCTACAGACTGAGCTAGCTCTCCAGCCAGAATGCAATAATTGTTTAAAAAGTAATGAATAAGCCAGGCAGGGGTGGCACACACCCTCAATCCCAGAGTTCTCAGAGTCTCTGAGTTCAAGGCCACCCTGGCCTACAAAGGGAGTCCGAGGACAGCCAGAGCTATACATAGAACAAAACACAACAGCATCCCAGCTGTCAGCCAAGACTGCTGCATGGAGATAGAACTAAATTCAGCTCAAATCCAAGTTCAACAGATTTGCCCCGATCATCTCCATGGTTCCTGCAAGTTCTTAGTACTTACCTGAATAGTGTCTTCATCTCCGATCTTCCTTATGAACAGAAACACTTTTTTGTTCTGTTTGTTTTGTTTCACGGGGGGAGGGGGGACTGCCTACCACTCTCTTGGTCTGTCCTATTCAATACAGTGGTCCTAGAAACACATAGCTATTAAAAATGAAGTTTCATGGGCTGGTGATGTAGCTTAGTTGGTAAAGTACTTGACTAGCATATTTGAGGCCAGGGGTTCAATCCCCACAACTGAATAAAACTAGACATGGTGTCGAGTACCTGTGATCCTAACATTTGGGGAATGGAGACAGAAGAATCAGAAGTTCAAGATAATCTTCAGCTACAAATTGAATTTGAGGCCACCTTGGGAGCTTGGGATACATGAGACCCTGTCAGAGGAAGAAGAAGAGGAAGAAGAGGAAGAGAAGAAAGAGGAGGAAGAGGAAGAAGAGAAAGAAGAGGAAGAAAGGAAGAAAAGGAAGAAGAGGAAGAAAGGAAGAAAAGGAAGAAGAGAAAGAGAGGAAGAAAAGAGAAAGAGAGGAAGAAGGAGGAGGAGGGGAGGGGGGGAAGGAGGAGGAGGAGAGGAGGAGGAGGAGGAAGAAGAAGAAGAAGAAGAGGAAGAGGAAGAGGAAGAGGAAGAGGAAGAGGAAGAGGAAGAGGAAGAGGAGGAGGAGGAGAGGAGGAGGAGGAAGAGGAAGAGGAAGAAGAGGAAGGAGGAGGAGGAAGAAGAGGAGGAGGAGGAGGAGGAGGAGGAGGAGGAGGAGGAGGAGGAAGAAGAAGAAGAAGAAGAAGAAGAAGAAGAAGAAGAAGAAGAAGAAGAAGAAGAAGAAGAAGAAGAAGAAGAAGAAGAAGGAGAGAATTCATAGTTTAATATTCAATTTCTTGTTCTCACTAGTCACTCTCCAGCACCTGTATTTGTGGCACCTCATGGACAGCACAGGCTGAAGCATGCCCATGAGCACAGCAAGGCTGGTGGGCGGTCACAATAATATTGCATGAATTGGTGAGAGTTCACTGAGTGTTGGGGCAAAGGAGGAAAGAGTATATTGCTTCATGGATAAATGCACTTTGGTCTAATTTCTCTCCTCCTCCTTTTCTTTCTTCCTCTTCCTCCTCTTCCTCCTCCTTTTTCTTCTGGTGTTGGAGATTAAGCCAGGTTCTTACACATGCTCAGGAAGTGTTCCGACACAGAGCTCAGCCCTCACCCACCTAAGCACAATTAGATCACCCTCCTCTTTTCAGAAGAGCACCCTTCATGATAGTGACGTAACCATGAGTGTGTTTCCATTTAAGGAGAATTTTGGGAAGCCAAATTGAATTACGACATTGACAGAGGTAGGTGGCTTCCAGTGGGTTTTAAGTGTAAGTTCTCCCCAAAGAGGAAACAAACATCTCTCACTAGAAAGTACCAGAGGCCTTCTAAAGAAACATCATTAAGTGACATCTTTCTGTGTGAGTATCACTTAATAAAAGATGAGTGGGGTGGGGAGGGAGGACTGACCTCAGGAGGCAGTTGATTTGCAAGAAGGGCTCTTTCAGGGGTGGTTGGGCCCATTGGTCCACACTCTTTGCTGAGAATGGTCTCATACAGATGAGGGAGGTATGAGTCCCATTGGGAAATGCACCAGGGAAACGGAAAGAGACACATTAAACACAAGCACAGGCATGTGGACCATGTCACCCCCGTCAGAGTGGACAATAGGAACAACTTCCAAAGGAGGCAGTAACTGGGGCTGGGGAGACAGCTCTGTTGGTAAAGAGCTTGCTGTAGGAGCAGAAGAGCTGCATTTGATCCCCACAGATTTAAGGGTGTGGGTGGACAGCTCCTAAGAAATGAGCCCGAGATTGACCTCCGGGCTCTGAGTGTGCATTCACGTACACAGACGCATCTTCCTGTCCTCTTTCACCTGGTACCTACATCCACCCACCCAGACCCTTGCACTTGATCACGTTCAATGCTTATTGAATTAAATAAGTAGTTCATGTATAAACATGACCAAGGAAGGAAAGAGAAGAAGGTACTGCAGACAGGAAAGGTCTGACCACTGGCCTGAGCGCTTGTGGCCCACCACTGACGTGTGGTATTGATGGGTCGGTGTACCAGTGTGGGAAGCATGAATACCAGGGGAACTGAGACATGGAGGGTTTGATTACTGAGGACAAAAGTCTGAGTGATTGTGGGGCTCAAGGGTGCTCATTCTCTTTTCCTTAAATTTTCTTTTAATTAAAAAAAGTATTTTGCATGTGAGTATTTTGCCTACATGCATATATGCATGTATGTGCCTGATGATTACAGAGGTCAGAGGTCAAGTCAGATGCCCTGGAATTGGTACCATGGATAGTTGTGAACCTCCATGTGGATACTGGGACTCAAACCCAGGTCCTCTTCAAGAGCAGCCAGTAGTAGCTCACCTTCTCTCTCTCTCTCTCTCTCTCTCTCTCTCTCTCTCTCTCTCTCTCTTCTCATCCCCCCTTCCTTCCTTCCTTTCTATTAAGTTATTTATCCACTTTACATCCCAATCTCAGTTGTCCCTCCCTCTTCTCCTCCCGCTTCCTCTCTCTCATGTCCCCTCCCCACTAGTCTTCCTCCTCAGAAAAAGGGAGGCCCTGCATGGATATCAAGCAGCCTTGACGTATCAGGTTGCAGTAAGACTAGGCCCATCTCCTTCCACTGAGGCTACACAAGGCAGCCCAGTCAAGGGAAGGGATCCAAAAGCAGGCAACAGAGTCAGACACGGCCCCAGCTCCTGCAGTCAGGGCTTCCACATGAAGACCCAGCTGCACAACTGTCACATGTGTGCAGAGGGCCTAGGTCTGTGCCACATATGCTCCCTGGTTGGCACTTCAATCTCCATGATTCTGTAGGTTTTATTGTGACCTTGACCCCTCTGGCTTCTTAAATCCATCCTTTCCCCCATTTAATTTTTGGCTGTGTGTCTCTGCATTCGTTTCCATCAGTTGCTGGGTGAAGCCTCTCAGATGACAGTTATGCTAGGCTCCTGTCTGAAAGTATAGCAGAATATCATTAATAATGTCCTGTGGGCTTCTTCTCATGGCTTGGATCTCTAGCTGGACTTGTCACTGCTTGGCCCCTCCCTCAAATTTTGCTCCATCCTTTACCCTTGTGTGTCTTGTAGGCAGGACAAATTGTGGGTCTAAGGTTTTATAGCTGAGTTTCCGTTCGAATTCCTCTGTTGGAAGTCTTGCCTGGTTACAGGAGTTGGCCAGTTTAGACTCCATATCCCCGATTGCTAGGAGTCTTAGCTAGGGTCATAGGTAGATAACTGCTAGTTTCCGTTGTCTTCGGTTTCTAGCTCATCCAAGGATGCACCCACAATCCAGTTGTCTCTCCCAGTACTCTCTCCCTTCCTTCATCCTCCTCTGCCACCTCATGCCTCTGTTCCTATCCCCATCCTCCCTCACCTTCCTCCATCCCCCCTCCATATATATCTATTTCCCCTTCTGTGTGAGATTCAAGCATCCCCCTTTGGTTGCTTGGCTTCTGTGGATTGTAGTGTGGTTATCCTGTCCTTCATAACTAATTTCCACTTATAAATGAGTACATATCTTTCTGGGTTTGGGTTACCTCATTCTGGATGATCTTTTCTAGTTCCACCCATTTGCCTGAAAATTTATGATGTCATTGTTTTTAATGACTAAGTAACATTCCATTGTGTAAATGTACCACATTTTCTGCATCTATTTTTCAGCTGAGGGACATCTAGGTTGTTTCCAGTTTCTACAGCCAGTGCTCTTAAAGGCGGAGTCACCTCTCCAGTCTTATCCAGATGGAAGTGTAACATCAGATTTTCATTATCAAGAGTTCTGATAATACGACACTCAAATATTTGTGTGCATGTATTGGGCAGGGCTGGTGTGTGTGTGTGTGTGTGTGTGTGTGTGTGTGTGTGTGTGTGTGTGCGTGTGTGTGTGTGACGGTCACCTGCTGATGTGGAGGTCAGAGATCCAGGTCAGCTGTTGTTCTCAATGATAATCCACCTGACTTTTCTGAGAGCCCTAACTAGCCAGTGAGCCCCTGAGATCCCACTTGTGTTCACCGCCCTATGGGTGAACTGAGCTCAGCTTCTCATGGTGTGAAGTGACCACTTTATCCACTGAGTCGTGGTCACAGCCTTTAAATGATTGTTTTCTAATAAAGTCAAAATTTAACCAACACTAGACCCTGACAAGGTTCATCCTCATGTGTACTCTCTCTAACCTCGGTGGATGCTGCCTGGTACTCTGGCTTCTGTTTGTATTGAAAATAAAGTACTGCAAATCTTTTCAAATGTCAGTATAATTACTCATTAATAATTACTAATAACACTCAACACTTATTCCTTTAGCATACCAAAGTCTTTGCTTATGGATTTTTTGTTTTGTTTTGTTAAAGACATACTTTAATAGTAATTTCAACAATTCTATGATTCCTTTGAAGTTCTCATAATCTAAATGTCATTATCTTGTATTTATCCTTATGACTGTCTGGCCAGGGTTAGGGTTCTACATGGACAACCAATTCCCTTTATACTTTAAAGGTTACTTTCTAACACTGTCTTCCTTTATTTCTCCATCTAGACGTTACTTTAACTCTTATACTCTTTTGGGGTTTTGTTACTTATTTTCTTCTCTCTCTTTTTTAATTAAAACAGATGTCTTAGAGTTCTATTGTTGTGAAGAGACACATTGACCAAGGCAACTCTTGGCTGGCTTACAGTTTCAGAGGTTCAGTCCATTATCATTATGGTGAGAAACACTGCATTACACAGGATGACTTTGTGCTGGAGGAGCCAAGAGTTCTAAAACTTGATCTGAAGGCAGCCAGGAGAAGACTGTCTTCTGCAGATAGCCAGGAGGAGGGTCTCTTCTGCCCTGGGTGGAGCTTAAGCATGGGACTTAAAGCCTGCCCCTACAGTGATGGACTTCCTCCAACAAGGCCACACCTCTTAATTGTGCCACTTCCCATGGGCCAAGCATTTCAAACCACCACAATAGAATCATATCATTTTCCCACTGCCTTTCCATCCTCCAACCCCCTCATATACCTTCCCTTATGCTCTCTTGAAATCATGGCCTTTTTTTTTCAGTCGAGGTTGCTAGTGTGTGTGTGTGTGTGTGTGTGTGTGTGTGTGTGTGTGTGTGTGTGTGTGTACAACTCATTCAGTCTATCTAGTGTTAGTTGTTTGTTACATACAAGTAACAGGTAATCATGACTGACCATTTGGTATCGGATAACCAATTAGAGTCCTGATTCTTGGGAACGATTATGTGTCCATGTACCACATGTGTGAAATACATGTGTGAAGTACACAAAGAGACCGGCAGAAGGTGTCACATATCCTGACCCTGAAGTTGCAGGCAGTTGTGACTCTCTCTGTAAGTGCTGAGAATTGAACCCAGGTCTTGCACAAGAGCAGTCAGTGACTTTAATAGTCAAGCCAGCTCTCCAGTGCTCCACCCTGATTCTTGACAAGTACTTGTGACTGATTTGCACATTTTAGGCTTCACACCTTCTGAATTTCACATATGATGCATTTATCAGCAGAGTTCCTTTTATATCACGATTTGTTGGTAGTAAAAGAAGCTTTAAATCCAGGCATCTTTCTGAGCCCTCATAGTCTCTGGTTTCGAAGCAGAGCCTCGTGCAGCCCAGGCTGGTCTAGAACTCACTTTGTAGCTGAGGCTGACCTAGGACTTATTATAAAGCCTATCTACAAATTCAGTTTTGCATCAGCCTCTGAGTTCTGAGATTCTGCGTGTGTGCCACCCTCTATGTCAGGTGAAGTTCCCTTTTATCTTTATGTCTCAGCATTATATGTGGTTTCTATCAGTGCTTTAGCTTGGTGCTGAGCAATGGCGGTCCTCCTGAGAGACCTCTCATAGTCTAGGCATAGTCTCATCTGTTCTGACAATCCTTTCGTCGTCTGAAGTCTTGGAACAATGGTATCAATGTCAGAGCAGGGTCATGGTGGTCTGGCACCTACTTACAATATTTTGCAAGACCTTTTCTGTGTTCCTGCTGGGTCCGGTCTTTGGGCCGTGGAAGGCTCTGATTGGTTCTCTATCACACAGTGTGGCAGTGACTTTCCCATCCAGTTCTGAAGGGAAAAGGTGCTGAGTATTAAACTGGGTAAGATCACCTAGTGATACCCTCCTTCGTATGCAGATCAGGAGACCGTGGCTCCAAGAGGTTCAACAAGTCCCTGGTGTTTGATAGGGAGAGAGGAACAGAACTCAAGCCTCAATCAGGAGGGTGGGAGCCAGATCGCCTGCCTCTCTCTCGAGTGTCATCAGAGGGTAGGTGGTGCTGGGGGAGGTAAGCTGGGAAGATATTGGTTTCTCAGACCCTGGTATAAATTTATGCAGAGGTGGGAAGACCCAATGACAGAGGCAGAGCAGCATCTAGAAAACAACACTAGGCTTGGAGCAGGGAGCCCTGACTTCCCTAGTCAGTTACAGCAGCCACAGCTCTTCTCTGGAGTGAGCTGAGCATCCTCATGGCTGCTTTCAGACACAAGGGACCTTACAGAGCCTTTTCTACAATGTGCTATGAGCAATGTCTGACGCCCACAACACAAATCAATCCCTTACCCTCTGCACAGACAAGCAAGCCTCGATGTCCTTTTTAAATAGCTCGATTTTTCAAAACGATTGTGAATTCAGCAAACTAACCCAGGTTAGACTGAGGCCGGGGTTTTCTGTATACCGCTGACAAGCCTTGAGAACAGGGCAGGCCACTGCTCTCTTGGTATTGGATTTCTTTGATTTTCCTTTTTAAGGCTTATTTATTCTTTTTTTAAAATTATGTGTAGGTGTGTGTGTCTGTGTGGGAGTGTGCAGATGGGTGCAGAGGCCTTGTGCAGACCAGAGTCATCAGATCCTCTGGAGCTGGAGTCCCAGATGGTTGTGAGCTGCCTGGCATGGGTGCTAAGAACTGAGCCAGGGGGCTGGAGAGATGGCTCAGTGGTTAAGAGCACTGACTGAGGTCTTAATTTTAATTCCCAGCAACCACATGGTGGCTCACAACCATCTGAATGGGATCTGATGCCCTCTTCTGGTGTGGCTGAAGACCGCTGCAGTATACTCATATAAATAAAATAAATAAATCTTAAAAAAGAAAAAGGACTAATCCAGGTCTCTGGAAGAGCAGCCAGGTGTTCTTGGTCTTAACCACTCAGCCATCGATCTAGTCCCCAGCACTGGGCTTCTTAACTGGGCCTGGGAGAAGCCTGCCCTGTGTTGTCCATAGGGCTTTGGTTAGCATCTCGTGTGATGATCTCAGAAAGAATTCCTATAAACTATTCTATCACTATAAGCTATTTTTCCCGAATTTGCCTATGTTAAAACCTGATTTCAGTACCTTCAGTTCCACAGGAGAAAGACAAAGGGGGAGGGGGGGCTCCTTGGTGCATGCTGGGAGGTGGGGATGGCATGCGCTTCGGGGACATGGGTTTATGTGGCCATCGGTTGTGACCTAAATTCAAATCTTTTCTGCAAGGATAGAAATCTAGCATCTTTCCGGAGAGGAGAGGATGGTAGAGGTCATCTACAACACAAAGAGATAAAAAGGAGAGGAAAAACAGAACCAAGCGACTATGAGGACATCGGACAGCAAGTGGCAGTTTGCAGACGACAGGATTCTGTGGATTTTAATAACGTGGACATAAAAGAAGATTTTGTTTGCACACAGGGAGGGGTTCTGCTCTTGCTTTGACAAAGCTCAATGTGGGTCCGTTCTAAAGTTATCACTCGAACAGTTTAGTGCTTTTTTACTATCAATAAGGTTAATTACTGGTAAACAACACTATTGCTTCATGACTTCAACAGGTCATTACGGCTTCAGGCAAGAAGGTATAAGAGCTGCAGGAATCTCGCCTGGGACCACTCAAGCTGAAGAAGGCAGGGTTCTCGGAGTCTTGGTTCCAATCAGGTAATCGTCCCTGTAGCTGGGACAGAGGGCTTTCTGTGAACGCCGGTTACTCTCTGCTACCTAGTGGGTCAGAAACGACAAGTCCGTCGCTCTTGCTGGGGAGTTTGTGACAGTAATGTTTGATTTAAATTGTTTATTTTTTTCCAAATTCATCAATATTAATTGTTGTGCAGGTATGCATGCGTGTGTGTGTGCGCGCGTGCATGCGTGCGCCCTTGCATGCTTGAAGAGCAGACATTAAGGAACAGCTTTCTGGAGTCAGTGCTTGCTTCCCCTCTTTACATGGGTCCCAGGGATGGAACTAGGTCACCAGGCTTGCACAGCAACCCCCCTTTACCCCCTGAGCCCTTTGCTCAGCCCTGGATTATGCATTTTCTTTCTGCTCTATTGAAAGAGAGTTAGTTGGCTTTGGCCGCCAGTAGTGCTGGGTTCTGTGGTGGCTGTGGAACTGGTCGCTGTGAAACTTAGGGAAGGTTGCAGAATCTCTCTCAATGGATGTCAGTTTGTCTGTCTGTAAAACTGTTCTGTTACTGACATTGCAGTGCAGTCAAATGAGATGTCAGGGCCTCACCGATGTCTAAAATCACTTAGAGTAAGGGAAGAGATGCTGACCTCCATTCATCCAGGCACCCAGAAAGACAGTTGAGTTCCACCATTTGCATTCCAAGGGGTTTCAGGTCTTTGAAGTCACAGGGTACTTTTGAAAGGACTCATCAGCAAAGATAGATAGATAGATAGATAGATAGATAGATAGATAGATAGATAGATCAATAAATAAATAAGTCAAGGTTCATGTGGTAATTTAAAAAGCAAATAGAAAAGAAGGGGTCCCCCCTCTGTGAATGTCATACCCAAGTGCTCACAGGGCTTCAAATTGCAGTTCCCAGAAGTCTCCATTTTAGTCCCATCGGCCCTCCTGAGCCATCAGTTATTTGAGATTTTATTTTTTTTTAATCATAGAGCATTGTTAAATAAGAACTTAATAAATTTGTCATTTATCATAGTTATTTTTTTAAGACTACTATTGCTTTGAACTCTGATAAACGTGGCTAAGAATGGCAGGGCCTATGGGTGGCTAAGCTAACCTTATACCATCGTAGTGGCTTCTGTTCCTCACAGCAATTCCAAAGGTTGTAAGGAGAGCATGCGTAGGACAAAGGCAGTTTTAAAACCGGAACATCACTTCTGTGAAGAGGCCGCTAAGAGATCCAACGAGGCCCAGAGCTCAGCACTTGTTGGCAAATGGGCAGGGAATACGTCGAGGAGGCAGAAAGAAGTAGAGCTTTTGGGGGTCCTGTTGGACACCCAAAACTGTAGGGGTACAATTGTCTGTCTCCCCTCAGAATGGGAAAAAAAAACATAAATGAGAGAAAAATATGAACCGAGACACACCATTAGTGACTTCGCTGGGAGGCTTAAATATACAAAAAACAGCCTCACAAATCATCAAAAAGAAGAGAACCCAACAAATAGAAAAATGTACGAAGCTATAAACTGATAAATCACAAAAGAAATGTTAAAAAGTATATAATTTTTACTTATATAACTTATAAGTAGATAAAAATTATATCGTTTGTGCTCCACTTCGTTGGCAGCTTTTAGATAGGGGCAAAAACGTTCTTTTTAAAAACTGAGTCCACAGCACTTTTTGACAAACTTGAGCATCATGGGATAGGAGGGCAATGGTGTTGAGGTCTAGCAAAGGAGTGGGCAGCTAAGTCTTCAGAAGACAGAGGGCTTACTCTGTGAATGCAGCAGGACACGCGAGTTCATACCAAACGGAAGAGCAACCAGACAAAGAGCTGCGGCTGCGGCTGCAAGAGCGCTCTCTGCAGCCAGTCTGTGTCCGAGAAGTGGCCCGGTACAAGGCAGGGTAATCTAGTTTGTGTAAGACCATACCTCAGTACCGAGGACGCTGTCTGCAGCTGCCTGCCCCAAACTGCTTGTCTCTGGGAGATGGATCGCTTCATATCTCCTGGTCTGTCTTGATGTTTGAATGATTTTTAAGTTTTTTGATAATGAAAAGAGAGACTAGCAGAGCTTCTGTCTTTTTTCTTTAAGTGATATAAACAAGGCTAAGCGTCAGATCTGGTGAACAGCTGGTGTGTGAGCTAATGACGCCCAGTCCTTGTAAACCCCACACTTTCTAATCTATAACTGTATTTGGGCCATCTGTTTACCTTCAACGTTAAAAAAGTTATCTCAGTGCTGGAACCACTTCATTTCATTTTCTGGACTTCAGAAGGCCTAGTATCACCTGTGAGGAAATGTGCCCAGGTCGCCCTCTGCTGACGGCCCTGGAGATAGCCGGGAACTCTGGGTAGTTCGGGAACTCTCTGACCACTCAGGACTTCTCCTACTGTCCTTAGGGCTCTGGCATCGGTGTAGAAGAGTTTGCAGGGAAAAGTAAAATCCCATAGTGTCAGTAATCCTTACGTTAAACTTGAGATTGAAAGCTTTGTTGTAAAATGTTCATCTACCTGAAAATAGTTTGATGTGGTAGCTAAGTTCCAGTATCCTTCTCGCTGGTCCAAATTGCAGGTCTAGGAGAATCCAGGGGGAAAAAAAGAAAAAGAAAAAGCTGGAATAGGCCGCAAGGACCTTGAAATCAAAGCGTCGAAGTATCGTCTCCATCAAAAGAGGAAGATGGCTTCCAAATGCGTGAGGCTGCTCCTTCTGCTGAGCTGGGTAGCTGGCCCCGAAGTCCTGAGTGGTAAGTTCAGTCAGTCATTGGAAGACAGCCACAGGCGGTGAGCACACAGCACACGCAGTACGCCGTCCACTCACCCGCTCAGGAATTCCAGGAAAGAATATCAAGATGAAAATGCAAAACCTTGCGACAGTCAGACAAGAGCCAGTCCGAGATGGTTGGAAGCCACACTTAAGTCAAGGATTGCAGAATCAAGTTTTCGAGTTTGTTGTGAGCAGTGGAGAGCCTGTTTAAAGAACCAGACAGGCCTCAGGCTGTCTGTAGCTCATAGCTATAATCACAATGTCCAAACATTTACGCACTGTTGTCTTATTTGAGTGTATTACAAAGTCCTGTTTACCAGGGACCGGCAGAGCTATTTGCAGAGAAAGTACACTCATAGGCCAACATAAGGACAGGGAGCGTGCCAGCGAGCTATGAAATCTCCACAGAGAAAGCAGGGCAAGGAAAGGTTGAGTGTGCTGGGAAAAATCACCAGAGTATGTGGAATGGGAAGATATGAAATGTGAGGCCCTCTGAGGTAACTGCTCTGCTGAATCTGTGAGGAAAGGGAAGGCAGAGAGTGACAGGCTTGCCAAAAGTCACACTGATGCCCCAGCTCCTAGGCTTGGTCGTCTCCCATAGTAGCCTGTAGCCTCACTGGGAGTTAGAGGTAGCAGGACCTCCAAGCAGCCAGCATTGCTTCTTTGAACATTAGTTCTGTTGAGAGAAGAGGCCAGCAAAAGATCCACTGAGGCCTAAAAGTTCTTGAATGGACTTTGCCAAGAGGATGAATTAATTCGAGGAAGCTTGGAGACAGGTGGAGACAGGTGGAAATTTTGGGGCATTGGCTGAAGGCTGTGGTCCCCATAGCCTACCCTCCACTTGGCCTTGTATGATACTCACTGCCCCTAACCCCACTCCTGCCCCCAGCCATCAGTTCTCTCTCCACGTATGGCTGCTCGGGACCCAGGGGATTCAACCACTGCTCTGCACACTGCTCCCAGTCCCTGCTGCCTTACGGTCATATCTGTATGCTCCTGGGGGAGGGGGGCTGCCCTGACCACTGGCTTCCCTGAAGGACTTGACACTCACCCTGGCTGTATTCTGGAGAATGAGATAAGAGTCTCCAACCCCTTCCCAGGGCTTCACTAATCTCTTTGGGTCTCTCCCCAGGAGGAGAATAGAGCCAAAACATATAGCACAGGCCCTTCCATGGCTCTTTTCCAGACAGATCTTCCTCCCAGCTGTAGAAAACCTTTTTGTTTATTGCTGCATTCCTGAGAACTGTGCCTAAGACAGATCCCATATATTCTTTGCACAAAAGCTTATGGAAAAAACTCTAATCTTGTACTTAAAGTAGATGGGGAGAGCTTAGAAATGGTCTTTTTTTTTCTTTCAATGGAGGCTGATGGCCAAGATCATAGCTCTGTTGTCTGCGCAATGGCTCCTTGCCCTGGCCTGCAGCTGCCTGGGGCTCAGTGAAGAGAAACAGAGAAACATTTAGAGACAATGGAAACTGCATCTGGCTAATATTTTCAGAAATACTTCACCTTGTTATCATAATAATGGTGCGGGTTTCTCATAGCTATAATTCTAGCTGAGTCTGGTATTGCATGACTGGAATCCTGGCTACTCAGAAGAGTGCAGCAGACCTAGGATTCCTGACTGACCTGCCTGGGCTGCACAGGGTGCAAGGCCAGTCTTGGGAGCTTAAACGGATTTTGTCTCAGGTTTAAAAAAGAAAAGAAAAATAAAGGGGGGGAGGGGACATAGGGCTAACCTGCAGGTTACAGTTCTGTGGCAGGATCTTTCCACCACGAACCAGACCAATTCCCAGTATCACACAAGAAAGCTATAGTTCTAACCAGCTGTCGTTTATTCAACAACTACTGTGTGCTGGGCGACTTGCTAACCACTGTGTTCGCATTAGGTATTCATTATCCCACTAGGTCTCCAAGCAATCCTGTGGGGAAAGTGTGTGTCCGTTCAGCATGCAGAGAGGAAGCCAGAGTTGTATGAGGTTAGGAGAGTAGACAGACCACTAGAGGTGGAGAGCCCGAGTGCTAGGACCTGTCCCTTCTTGTCACCCCATGTGCAGCAATGAGGAGCCGTAACCCCTTTGGTAGAGATGCGGTAGATCCTAGGCTGCTGAGAACGCAGCGGCTCCTCACAGGTCCCACCCACTCCACTCGTGTCTCGTGGCCTCAGTAGGTTTCCCTGTCTGTACCATGAGTACCCATTCCCATTTGTCTGCGACAGTCTGGCTGTTAAGTAGGACAGCCTGAACAGATATGAGTGGCTTGCATGTTTTCGTTTTTGTTTTTTAAACATAGCTTGAGCATGACTAAGCTGGCCGGAGCCCCAACTCAGCCACACTGTCTGGATCGTAGCTTATCTTTTTCTTATTTGCTGTGGGAGTGTGAGGAGCAACAACTTCTTTCTGCCTTGTTTCCTCACGGTGGTAATATCAGGAACTACTTAATGGGGCTGAGGGTGGGTTCTAGAGTATAGTAAACTGTCCAGAGCGGAACCGGGTACCAAGGAATGCTGCACCATAAATGTGTCTCACTAAGAGGCACAGCAGCGCCTGGCCTCAGTTGGAAGCCTTTCTAATTGTTCCCACCAGGGGGCGCATGACGATAGCTGCAAAAATGCAAGGCTAAGGTCAGAAAGAACAACGGAGAAAAGCAGAGGGAAGGAAAGAACTGAGGAGGAGGGGCCAACGTGGCACACAAAGGCACGGAAAAGGCAAAAGAGACAGGCGAATTGAAAAGGCAGAGCACCATCCCGTGGGCTGAGAGCTTGGGTTGAATAAAAAGAAAAAAATGAGTTGAGTGTCAATATCTGACTGTGGTTGTGGACTAGAGGCAGATCATAACCGCCGCTACCTCATGTCCCTGCTGCCTCGGCCTTCCTGCTACAAACCAAATAAACCCTTTTCTCCCCCAGTTGCGTTTGTCAGGTATCTGTTCACAGCCATGAGAAAAAGATAATAGCTTTCCTTCCATTTCTTAACTCAATGATTATCCTTCACTCACAGATCCAATCACACATGCAATGGATCTAAACCTGTAAGAAGCACCGTGTTGCAAATCAGCTGGGGTTGGTGCCTGAGAGGACGCATCCAGAGAGGGCACTGAGACCGAGCTGAGAAAGCATCTCGGGTGCTAAGGAGCTGGCGGCAAGGCTCAGTTGGCAGAGGGTGTGCCTAGCATGCATGGCTTTGACCTCCCGCTGCTTTGTAAAACTGAGAATGATGGCAATGCCTGTAATCTCAGCATGAGGAAGGTGTGGGTAGGAGAGTCAGAAGTTCAAAGTCACCTTCAGCCACTTTGTGAGTTCAAGGCCAGTCTGGGCTGCCTTGTCTCAAAGGGGGGGGGGAAAGAAGGGGGGGACAGAGAGAAGAAGTTGCTGAGGGGGGAAGGAGAAAGAGAGAGAAGGAGAAGAGAGAAAGAAAAGGGAAAGAATGAGATATAGAAATGGATGGTAGATTGATTGATCGATCGATCGATTGAGGAGAAGAGAGAGAGAACACTAAGGAGCAGGAGTCTATCTGAAATCAGTATGAAGGCCCTGGAGATTTACGGCAGCAATGAAACAGAACGGAGTGGACTGCAGTAAACAGTGCCGATCAACACTTAAACAGCGCTAGTCTGTGCACCGTGTCACTGTAGAAGTGCTCTGCGCTGGTCTACAGTGTAGCTGTGCAGTCGCGTTGTCGCAGGGCTCGGAATGCCGGCCTGGTAGCCCCTTGGCCATCAGCTCCTCTTCACTTCTCCTCAACTCTTCTTTATTGGTGTCCAACTAATGCTGGGGCAGAGCATTTATCAGCTGACCAGTAAGACACCAGAACTTCAGTTCCTGCCCCCTGCTTCTGCCCATGCCTTTCCTCTAAATAATAAAATTCCCCTCCCCTCACGACAGATGCACAACCCACCCATGGCCACATTCTAGCTAAGTTGCCATTTTGCCCTCCACCTTCCCAAATGACTCTTTCTCCCAATAATGCCCCTGACTCCCAGTTTATGTCTCTGTCTACTCAACAAAGCCTGGCTGTGTCGTTCTACCAGTTGCTTGAGTATGTCCACCTCAGTTACACATCCTGATCTAGTGAAATGGCAGCCGCTGATTAGCACTGAGGTCTCAGAGCACACAGGGCCAAAACTCCAATGGCTACGAGACCTCCTTAAGTTTTTCTTTGGCAGCTGGGCCACAGCAATATTTGGGTTTCTTAACATTCCTGTTGGTTCAGAGTGTTCAGTAGTCCCCAAAAGCTTGATGTCCCCATTCCCAGTAAATAGGCCCCTGGGGAAAAGGTCCTTTGATGAAGGCTGGGAGAAGAGCAATAACAAAGATTTTTTTTTTTTTGGTTTTATTTTGTACTCTCTCTCTCTCTCTCTCTCTCTCTCTCTCTCTCTCTCTCTCTGTGTGTGTGTGTGTGTGTGTGTGTCTGTCTCTCCCTGTCTCTACCTCTGTCTCTGTCTCTCTGTTTCTCTCTGTCTCTGCCTGTTCCTTTGTGTGTGTATGTTTTGCAACAAATCTCATGTAGCCCAGGCTACCCTAAAACTCACAATGTAGCCAAGGATGGCTTTCAATTCCTGATTCTTTTACTTCATAATCTGAGTTAGGATCACAGACATGAACCATTTTAGGAATCAAACCCAGAGCTTTATGCATGCAAGGCAGGCATTCTTCTGTCAACTTACGTAGATCCTGAGCTCTACACAGCACACATTTTAGCAGCTCAGCGGGGTCCTTCCGAAAGAGACTCTTCCCTTTATTCAAGGTGTTCTCATGGCACTGACAGTTTTTGGCATCACAATCTGTAACTGCCTTTTGTTTCTGTACAGATATCTTGAGACCCAGCTGTGCTTCTGGATGGTTCAACTATAGATCCCACTGCTATGGGTACTTCCGGAAGCTAAGAAACTGGTCTCATGCTGAGGTAAGAAAGGGGATCATTTAACTTAAATTTAAGGGTTCTTCCTGGACGTTCAGGAGCAGTCTCAAGGTTGAAGAGAAGATCTATGATTATGGATGATGTAGGTACTGTGTTCAGATCTTCAGTAGACTGCATGGACACAGAGTGAGTAGGGCGTAGCCACGACTTCCAGAAAGCTATAAATACACAGATCAAAGGAGCAGAAAGAGGTAAGGTTCTTGTGCAAAGAATAACAGAATTCCCCTATGAGACTTGTCAGAGAGTGATGTGCAAACATCTGAAACAGATCTCCAGGGTGCCAGATGAAATGCAAAGAAATAAAAAGAGAAAAAAGAGGTGGCCTCATTTGACCCAACCCACATATGCCTGAATTTTATTCTTTCCAGCTATATTAAGACATATCCAAATATCCCAGTCCAAGAAAGGGAAGGATTGGTATTGGTGTCTCTCTAGCTTGTGGCTGATTGATACAAATAGAATGTGGTATGTCACAATTGTGACTGGTTGATACACGTAGATACAATGTGGATCCAGGACTATAGCAGTCTCAAGTCTGTGACTCAAAATCAAGGTGAAGGATCCACCAGGTGACAGCTAATACGTTATCCAGCTGTGCTCTCTGACATCCAGAACTGTGAGAAGACAGGGCCTGGGAGAGTGTGCCTACAATCCTAGCTCTTGGGAGCTGAGGCAGGGTGATTATGAGTCCTTTGAGGCCAGCCTTGGCTACATGGGGATGCTTTCCCTCAACAAATAAGAGAAGTGTGAGAGAATGCGTGGTTGTGACATCAAAGCAGAAAATGTCATTGCAGCATAAGCAAAAATGATCTCCTTTTAATTAGGCCAAGAGAAGTAGTAGAGATAATCCAAGGAACAAAATGTCTTGAGTGGGGTCCTGAATAACTAGGGGTGGGGGGACAGAGAGGGCGAGAGGAAAGAGCAAGAATACTAGAGGGAGATTGAGAGACACCAGATTCTGTAATTATGAGGAAATTGTGCTTCAGAGAGATGAAGTGACTTGTGAAGGTCACCACCCTTTGGCCCTAAATCTCCTGCAAGCTGCCTCTTCTGAGAGCCAACATTGTGGCTTTCTGTCTTCTATGGAACGGAAATTCCAGTTTCTGGAGTTGGGGGATAGATATATCCTGCTTGGCACACCAGGGCTCCAAGGAGAGAGCTGTACGCTCACGGCATCATTAATGCGACCTCTCCTTGCAGCTGGAATGTCAGTCATATGGAAACGGATCCCATCTGGCATCTGTGTTGAATCCAAAGGAAGCCAGCGTCATATCAAAGTACATAACTGGCTATCAGAGAAACCTGCCTGTGTGGATTGGCCTGCATGACCCACAGAAGGTAACCCCAGGTTTGGCTCACAGAGCCTCTTGGGAAACCAGGATGCTAACTTATTCGTGAGAAGGTAGCCTCCTGGTCTACAAACAGGATGCGAGGAGTTGCCCCTCAGCCATGCGCCTCCAATGATAAAAGCCAAACTGAAGGTCAGCGACCCCATTCTTGCCCTCAGTGGAAGAAATAATTAAATAGCTCCATTTTGTGAAACTACCCCTGGATCCTTCAGACACAAAATTACCAATTTTCTAAAACCTTTTCAAAAAAGAGAAAGACAGAGGGAAGAGAGAAAGGATACAAGTCAATAATCTAGAAGGTTCAAATTAATTTATGGCCATTAGGTCTTGATTAAAGGGAAACATTTTCAGCTGATCTTTTCCTTAGACTCTGCCATTTTTTCATTGTTCTTAATTCTTTCCTCTGGATCCTTGTTGTCCTCGCCATCAGCTCGTGACTAGATATACATTACCCATACATATATACATACCTATGTATATACATATATATTCATATGAATATATATATGCATATATAGTCAGTTAGTTGCTTTAAATGGTGTTTGCTTGACTTTCACTATTTTTACTTTTAAAATATTTTTACATTTTTATTTTCTATGTATGTGTGTGTGTGCCTGCAAGCATGTATGTGCCTGGTGCCTGAGGAGGCCCGAAGGAGGCATCAGGTGCCCTGGAACTGGGGTAACACAGTTGAGAGCTGCCACGTGTGTGCTGGGAACCAGGGCCCTCAGTAAAGCAAGTATTTCCAACAGCTGAGTTGTCTCTCCAGCCCCTCCTCCTTCTGAGACGGTCTCACTACGTAGCTTTGGCTGACCTGGAGCTCCCCATACAGAGCAGGCTGGCCTCAAACTCACAGAGATGGTCCTGCTTCTGCCTCCCCAGTGCTAGGGTTAATGGCGTGTGCCAACACACCTGGCCAGATTTTTCATTTTCATTTATTTCCTTTGTTGTCAATCAAAACTCTGCATCCGGAGACAAGCCGTATATTTACATCTATTTCTGTGAGATATTTTTAATTTTTTTTTTTACATGTGCGATTGTGAGACACAAATGACAAATCTTCTAAAGCCGTACCCCATCTCTAATACTCAAAGACATGAAAGCTAAAATGGAATCATTTGACTCAGGTTATCAACATTTTTATTTGTACAATGAATAATATCTTGAAACTGTAGAGAAACTGTCCTGGTGCCTGGTCAGGGAGGATATAAGTTTGTACGAGTGGACAGTGCTTGGAAAGTACTTGGCCAGAGAGTATTGGTAACTGCAAAACAGTGACATCCTCTGACCTGTTCATACTGGTTTTAGAATATATTATAAGGAAATGATTTTGAGAACACAGAGTGATCCTCAACAAAATTAGAGCCAGCAGTGTTTTTCACAGTAATTGGAAATGAGAAAGATACTCGGTAGTCAATAGGAGACTGTTAAGGTGGCCTATAGCACATCCTTATGTTAAGGGAGGGCTTAGAAAGCAACATGGAAGATGATATTTTATAGAGTGCAGTACTTTCAGTGCACTGATAATCATATTTCGTCAGAAGTAAATATGCTAAAAGATTAGTGATGTTTTCCTCCATCCCTGAATGGAGGAGCAGCTTCCCTGACTTTGGCCCTTCATACGTTTCTATACGTTGCCCCTGAGACACCCCATTTCACTGGGCTGAGGGTTGTGGGCAGGCGAGCTGGCTGAACTGCACAGTCCTCTGTTTTCTGTTGTTGCAGAATGCGTCATGGCAGTGGATTGATGGGTCTACAAACCAGTACAGACCCTGGAGCCCCAGGACAAAGAGTGAAGCCAGGCACTGCACTGAGATGAACCCCAAGGACAGTAAGTCCCCTGCGCACCTTCCCTCTCTGCAAGCTGCAGCTCCATCCTTTAACCTATTAGGAGCAAATGGGGTGTCCTTGTCCTCCTTCCCAACCCCCCTTCCACCCATCAACACTGCCCTGCAGGACGGTGGCTTCAACACATTCTGTCAACCCTCATTCTTCTGTACCCACTCCACAGTCTCTGCCGAATCAATTCACCAGAGGAGGAACTTTTTAACAATGGGGGAGTCATGAGCACACACACTATGACAAAGGCCATCAGAGGCAAAAGACTGAAGAAGGGAATCTCTTAGGCCAGCAGATCCCAGACTGCTGCTATGAAAGGCAAGGTAGCCAGAACACAGATAAGCCTATGGGTACAAGCTACTAAACAAGGCTGCCTACCCAAGTTAAAGGGAAACTCTGAATAGTTAGAGCTATCCAAACCCACAACAAGCTGCCCTAGGAAGCGATGAGAAGCCCACCACCAGAGTCAACCAAAAATCTGGGCACTTGGTTTTCAGTGTAGTAGAAATGTGCTTAGAAGACAGACTCAGAGCCACAAAGATCACCTGAAGAGCATTCCAAAAGAACAGATTCTAGGGTCTCTCAGACCTATGGAATGAGACACTCCACTCCATATCTGCCTTTTAGCCCAAACAGCTTTGGGGAAGAGGTTGACCAGATGTTTCCCTCGGTCCCTCTTATCCTCAAAGCTCTCCAGCCCTTTCCTGTCAGCAGAATCCCCCGCAGAAGGAGCCTATAGCCAGTCTGCAGAACTGGGAGCCTGGGTCTTTTTAGTCCATTCCTTCCATCTTGTTTCACTTCGGTTCAGAGCAGTCAGAACACAGGCTGCAGACACAAAGCAACCTAAAGATGGGGCTGAGGAGAATGCGCATGGAAGTGTGCTTGATGTGCAGGCATGAAGACCCGAGTTTGAATCCCAGAATCCTCATAAAGCTGGACAAGTTAGTGTGTGTGCGTGTGCATGTGCATGTGTGTGTGCGTGTGTGTATGTGAGTGTGATGTGTGTGTGTGTGTGTGTGTGTGTGTGTGGGCGTGTGTGTGTGTGTGCGTGTGTGCGTGTGCGTGTGTGCGTGTGTGTGTGTGTGTGTGTGTGTGCGTGTGTGTGTGCGTGTGTGTGTGTAGTGTGTGTGTGTGTGTGTGTGTGTGTGTGTGTGTGTATGTGTGTGTGGGTGTGTGTGTGTGTGTGTGCGTGTGGTGTGTGTGTGTGTGTGTGCATGTGTGTGTGTGTGCGTGTGTGTGGTGTGCGTGTGCGTGTGCATGTGTGTGTGTGTGTGTGTGTGTGTGTGTGCGTGCGTGTTTGTGTGTAATCTCAGCACTTCTACAGAATGATGGAAGGTGGAGATGCTCGAAGTCCAGCCACGTACTGAGGGTAGGGATCAGGGGGAGAACATACACTTAGGTAATTAAGTAAAAACCCCAGAGAAAGTAAGAAGGCTAGTGAGAAGGTGTTTAAGGCTGGTGACGGGTTTAAAGGGAAACCTTCACAAGCCCCACCAGAGCCATTTTATATATGCAGATGGATTTTACCTGTGTACAGCTGTGCACGACCTCTGCTCTCTGTTGCAGGACCCATTCCTGTTTCCTTTCTTTTTAGGAAGAACTTCCTGGTATTTTGTTCCTTGTGTCCCCTTTTCATCCCTTGGGACTCTCTACACCACAATCTAACTGCTTTGTGACCCACTATTTCACCTTGGGATTTTATATTTGAATAGGTCTGTAATCACAAGGCTTAGAAGGCAGAGGCAGGAGGTGCATCAAGTTCCAGGCTAGCCTGGACTACAGAGTGAGTTCAAGACTAGTTTGGGCAACGTAATGAGACCCTGTTTTATAATAAAAAGTAAGACAAGAGTTGAGAATACAGCTCAGCAGTGGAGCTCTTAGCTAGCACATGTGTGGGCCTGGGCTCAACCTTCAGGGCTGCAAAAAAAAAAAGAATGAAAGAAAAAAGAAAAGTCATACTCAGTCTGGCTTGGGGTCAAGGGCAGGAGCTCCGTCCTGAATGACCTTAAAGAAATACAGCATCTTCATCTTACTGAGCTATCTGACTGGCGCAGATGTCTTCCTTCTCTGTGCCTCAGGGCGAGAGCAGGATGTCTACCACCTCAATATTCTCCCAACGCCTTCCTGTACAGGCTGAGCTCACCGCCCAGGTTTGGGGTGCCCTCACCCTCCATTCCCAGCACATTCCCCCTCTGGTGTTGTGAGAGGAAAGTGAGCAGTAAGAGATTAGAATGATACCCACCGATGAGAAAACTGTTCTTGGTCACCTGAAGCTGCTCTTCCAGACCTTTTTGGGGTCCAGTGGATGTACCAAAGGACCCTATACAGCAACTTGTCAAGTCAGGTCAGCCTAAGTTCCAGATCAATCTTCTGGAGACATTTTCTCAGTTGAGGCCCCCTCTTCTCTGATGACTCTGGCACAACCTTCCTAATGCTGTGATCCTTCAGTAGGTTCCTCACGCTGTGGCGACCCTCCAACCATAAAATTATTTTGTTGCCACTTCATAACTAATTTTGCTACTGTTATGAATCGTCATGGGAATGTCTGTGTTTTCTGATGGTCTTAGGTGACCCCTGTGAAAGGGTCATTCAAGACTCACAGGTTGAGAACTGCTTCCACTTGTATAGGTGATATAAAATAAGTTGGTACAGCAGTTACCCAGCACCCACATCAGGCAGTTCACAACCTCCTGTAACTCCAGCTCCAGGCACTTGATGCCCTCTTCTGGCCTACAGAGGCACCCACACACATGTGCACACACATGTGCACGCACACACACACATAAAAATAAGACATGTCTTAAAAAAAACCCACTAACACCACACACATAAGGTAGCCTTTGCTGCTTCCTCTTGAGGGGGACCAGAATGGAGCTTCTATGTGCGAAAAAGCTTGTTTTAGTTAGGGATCCCCAGAGAACAAGAAATGGGGGATGGAGAGAGATGAGGAGGATGTGCTAGAGACTATTGCAAGAGCTGATGTGGAGAGATCGAGTCCAAAGCAATCAGAGGCAGCATTTTCTGGCTCAGGAGACTTAAGGCCTTTGGCATATTAGACACCCACATAATGTAGAGTCATCTGCTTTACCCAATGTCTGTTGAGTTGAGTGTCAGCAATATCTACAAAATACCTGCAGAGCAGCATCTAGACAGGTAGGCAGCTAGCAATTGCTGGACATCTGGATTAAGCAATATCATATCCTGCCCATGTTGACATGAAATAATCACCCTTGGCCCTTGTCCAGGACTTCAATAAAAACCACACGGATAATTCTGGTAAACTCAGTGCTGAACTAGCTTGGTTTAAATGTCTGTTTCTTTTCTTGCAGAATTTTTAACTTGGAACAAAAATGGATGCACCAAGCGCCAACACTTCCTGTGCAAGTACAGGCCATAGAGCAAGAATCAGGCATCTACCAGCTTCGTACAAGCTCTTTCCACTTCCCTCTCACCTGGTGGCTGATCTAATCATTATCCCAGAGAGTAAACACAGCAGCAAACATTGATGAGGCCTCCAGTGCACTGACTATCAAGCCCGGCTTAGCATGGTGGGACAGTGGCTTCCGGTCTCAGAGTTTAGCATGGTGGGACAGCGGCTTCCAGTCTCAGAGAATAGCATGGTGAAGTAGTAGCTTCTGCTCTAAGAGATTAGCATGGTGGGGCAGTAGCTTTCTGTCTCAGAGTTCAGCATGGTGGGACAACAGCTTCCGGTCTCTGAGCTTAGAATGGTGGGACAGTGGCTTCTGGTCTCGGTGTTCACTCTACAATCCTTTCTGGTACTCCTCTTCCCTCTCGTTGTCTCAAAGAATGCTAGAAGTGTGTCTCTGTCAAACCAGTAAAGTTTTGGAGCCAAGAAACAGCCATGAGTGAGCTTCTGTCCCCTTCAGCCTCTGTAACCTCTGACCTCCCTCTGTCATACACACATGTCCCCTGACTTCCTGCTGTTCCTCTGTTTGCCATGGGATGTTCATCACTCAAGTCCCTGCCTGTCTAAAATGGATCCCTGCCTCCTGTGTCCCCCACAGCACTTGGTTTGAGCAGAAGAGATAATGGTGTGCCTCCAGGCTCAGAGCAAGGTTGAGTGAGTGGATGACGTTTAATTATGAGTTCTTCTGGGCCTATGGTGGGAATTGACAGTCACAAATGGTACAGCAGACTGACCTGAAGAGCTTGTGGCTTGCCTCTTCTCTGCCATTAACAAACTCTGTGGCCTTGCTCAGTTCTCTGTGCCCAGAGTTTGGGATCCCTTATAGCATGTTTGCTCCAACAAGGAGGCAATCAAACCATAAAACATATGCACCTCCATTCTCCAGGTCAGGAGTCTGCGTGGCAGTAGGAGAAGTAAATAGGACTTGCTGGCCGTTAAGAAGGGTTACTTTGGTGTGATCGTGACCATGTCTGTCAGAAGGGAAAGTGCCTAAAAAGAAAGTTTTTGGGGCCTGGCTACGAAGTCAGAATAGGTGGATGGTCACGTGCTTTATCCTTGGCGCATGGCCGAGCAGCGAACACAGTTTGCTGCCGTGGTCTGAGGATGCTCTTTTATACCCAGAGCCATCTGAGGGCTGGCTGAAGGGAAACTGAAGGAAGGCTTAGGGAGGAAAGGGCTAACAGATGGAACCCTTCTTTCTCTTCTCAAAGAGGAAAACATCAGCAACCATGCATTGCTCCTCTGAGGCCTGCCAACCACTAAATAAGCTGTAGTGGTGAGATTTCAGAGGAGGTCACAGGCAGATACAGAAGGTCATTTTCACTGAAATGCCAATCACCCACTCCAAAGAGGGATCTGGATGGATCACTGCCGGGAAGTAAAAGCAGGAGATTCCTGGGTAGAGATGATAGTTAAATTGAGAGTGCTGATGGCAGTCACACAGAGCCTAAGCGGCAGACCCTGCATCGTCGCAGTGAGAAATAGACTGTAAAGAAGTCACAGACACTAAGAGAAGCCCTATTGTTTCTGGGAAAGAACCTGGGCCCACTTTCCCTCCTAATTCATTTATTTCTCCATGACTGCAAAAGAAAAAGGAAAAAAAAAATCCGGACAGTAACAGGTAAAACTATATTCTATAAACACATGAAAAGCTGTTAAAATGGGTTTGAATTAGTTCAGTGAGGGGAACCATTGCTGCAGTACTAGGAACCGGCATGCCCTCGGGTGCACGTGACGGACATTCTTCTGCATAGACAAATGGCTCTCGTTGGTTAGAAGGGAGGCTGGTCCACAGCTGACTCTAGAGCTGGGCTGATCTGCCCTTATGCATACAAAATTTCAGTAATTCTTAGGAAGTCACGTAGGCATGCCGTCCCACAAATCTCTAGGAATACATGCTGGGAACCAAGAAGCAAGGCTCTTCTCCAGGCTGACCATCATCTTTTCTCAGGGATTTGGGGATTGAATTCAGATCTGTGAAATAGTGAGGAATGGGGTCTGGTTAATTCTATGGAAGTCCCATGCAAGAGCTGTCATAACTGCTCAAATACTGTGGCAAATTCTAATCTAACCGCCTCTAAAGAGTGTGGGAAGACAGAGGCAGGAGAAATCTTGGTCTTCAGAGAGCTCTGTGCATGAGCCCAGCTCCTAAGAGATGGTCTAGACACAAGACAATGAAGGAAACGCTGTGTGCTAGCATTCTGTTGCATGACAAAACTACCGAGAAAACCAAGTTGAAATGCGGAAAGATGTGATTCGGTTCATGGCTTTGGTTTATGGTCACGTGGTCCGGTTGCTGTGGGCCCGTCACAAGGCAGAACATCATGTCAAGAGTATGTGGCAAAGTGAAGCTGCTTAACTCGTATGGCTGGAAAGGGCTCGCTTTTCCTAAAAAGCTGGAGACCCAGCTGCTCTGTTCTTTGGTTTGGATATGAAATATCTCATTGAAGGCTCATGTGTTAAATGAGCTGGTAGATTTAATATCCGAGAGATAATTAGATCATGAAGGGCAAATCCCTTGATATTTGACAGCAATACAGGGAAGTGAGAGTTAGCTGGAAATACGTCCCTGGAGAAATGCCTTTGTAAGTCTTGACCCTTGTCCCCACCCTCTGCTTCCAGCCACCATGAAGTGAGTAATCTGCTTCTCTGTCTATCACTTTCCACCATGATGGAGATCCACCACTTACTACAGCTCAGAATCAAAGAGCCAGACAACCTCACACTGAACAGGGAGCTGTCAGACGGGGTACTTTTAAGATGATTTCTTCCCAGTATTTGTCACAGTGATTTGAACAACAAAAAAAACCCCAACTGCTAACATACTATGAATCCATAAATGGACTGATTAATTTATGAAGTCAGAGCCCTAGTGATCCACAGCCCAAAGGCCCCATTTCAGAACACTAGGGCCTAAGGCTTCAACACTCATGTTTGTGCATATGATTTAATCAAAACAGATACATGCTGAACATTCATTCGGAAACATCAATGTGCACTTAGTCACTGAGTTACTATGTACAAAAGAGTTTAAGTAAAGAGCTTGAGGTCTCTCCCAGAAGCCATGTGTAGCCAGGTGAAGTGTAGATGAGGATCAGTGTGGCCTCAAGTTAGACTTCTTAGGACTCAGAAAGCACAAGTCGCCAAAGAGAAACATTGATCAATTTGGCTTCAGGTTTTCATATTCTTGTGTGAATGTGTGCTGGTGTGTGTGTGTGTGTGTGCAGGTGCTTGTGAGTAGGTTCAGACACACACATGCACACATACGTGTGGAGGCCCGAGGTCAGCTCTGGGTGTCATCCTTCAGGAGCTGACCACCTTGACTGTTGTTATTGTTTTGTTGTGTTTTTGAGAGTTTCTCGCTGTGTAGCCTTGTCTGGCCTGGGACTCACTGTGCAGACCAGACTGGGATCTGGAGCTCGCTGGTTAGGCTGACGGGCCACTGTGTCCCAGGAATTCATCTGTCTCTGCCTTCCCACAAATCTGTACCACCACCCCCTCCCCACCACACATGGACGCTGAGGACCAAAGTTACATTCTTACATCTACATGGCAGGGATTTTAACGACTGAGCTATTACCACCGAACGTAATGTTCTGTGTTTAAGCCACACCACTGAACATCCGAAAGGTGCTGAAGAGAGGGGGTTAGGTGATTCCCAAACCCACCGTGTGTGCTTGTGGTCAGCAGTCCTCGGCTTCAACTCAGGCAGAATTACTTATTCCCCATTCCCCACCTGCCCATCTCCATCTGAATCTTTTTACATAATTGCAAATACTTTTAAAACCAAAAGACGAAAGCCACATAACCCATGCGGTGCTTCAAACCTCCCTAAGAAAAAGTGAGAGAGCAGTCGACCAATCGTTTTCTCTGTCATCAAACCCATTATGATTACTAACATAAGTTCCTTGAAAAAAGGGCTTCAGATTTTTTTTATGCTTTTAACTTTTTATTGATTATTTGTTTAATATCATACACCCCAGTTCCGCTCATCTCCCCGTCCCTTCATATCCACCCTCTGGCCTTGAAACCTCCCTGCAAAAAGAAAATAAAGAACAAAAGTTTAAAAACAACAACAAAACAGAGCATAGAACACATCTCGTCCTGGAAGCTGTAGTGTGGCAGTGTGTCCCACAGTAAACCTTTTTGTCCACACATCTTTACTTGCAAACATTCACCACAATGCATCATTGGCCTGATTCAAGCTCTGGCTTCTGCCACACCATCAACACTGGGACTTACTGGGACTCCTCCTGGTTATCCTTTTTATTGCCCTGTGTCATGGAGATCCTGCAGCTTTGGATTTGCAGGCCCTTCATATGCTCTAGCAATTCCTGTATGAATCGCTATGGTTGGGACAAACCAACTCAAAGGCCTGGATCTGGGCCTGGGTGGTAGCTAAGCTGGTCAGCCCACTAGCTCTCCAGCACTGCCCAGGCTGGCTCACACAATACTGTAGCTGGCAGGGAGCAGGATCAACTCCTCTGTTCTCATGCCTTTGGGGCAGCTCCCCTGCACCCACACTCATAGACTCAGCTCTACTGTGCTGCCCAGCTGAGGTGCAAGGACCACTCTCCTGACTGCTGCAGTTGGTGAGGGGCAGGGCCAGCTCTCAGGCTCTCATGACCCCAGGGCCATCTCTCCTTGCCGCAGGTGGCAAGGGGCAAAGCAGGGGGAGAGCATCACCCCTGCTCACCTCAGAGGAGTGGTGGGGCCAGCTTTCCCACGCTCATGACCTTGGGCAGACTCACCCCCAACCCCTAACACACGCAAACCAGGGCCAGCTCTACTGTGCTGCCCAGGCAAGGTGCAGGACCTGCTCTCTAGAGTTTAGCAGCCAATGAGGGGCAGGGCCAGCTCTTCACAGATATCTTCTTGGATATCTTCATGGTTCCAGGTGGCTGCCTGGAAGTCTGCATGGTCTTTAGTGGCAATAGGAGCCTCAGGCATCAACACAGACCGTCTGCGTGGCCGTGGACCCTGACAGGATCTTCAACAGCAGCATGGGCTGCGATTTCACCATGGCCTCAGATGGCAGGGCAGGCTACTCACACCAGGCTGTTCCACCCCACCCCTCACATCTCCAGTTCCACCTCTCCATAATGCTCAAATTGTTCTGCTTCTCTTTCTCTCCTATCTGTCCACCACACACTTGCACAGCGCAGTGGCTTCCATTGTGGGTAGTCCATGCAGCTGGCAGGCCTCTAGCTGTCCTGTACTTGCCTGCGCTGTATGTCTCGGTGATAGGCAGACCTCTGTGTGTCCTCTGCCTGTCTAAGCTGTGTGGCATGGAGGCAGGCCGGCCTCAAGGTCTTTGTTTGTTTGTTGTTGTTTGTTGTTTGTTTTGTTTTAAGTGGTCTGTATATGTATGTATCTGTGCACAGGTAGCTGCAGATACTTGCAAAATCCAGAAGAGGGTGTCAGATCCTGTGGAGCAAGAGTTAAAGGCAGCCTGACTTGGGTGTTGGGAGGCAGACTTGAGCCCTCTGCAAGAGCACTATGCTCTCTCAACTACCAAGCCATCTTCCCAACGCCCCATAGGACACTTTCATTTGTTGTTGAGATCTCCGGTGAGGTGACTCCCTTCCCCAGGAGACTTTCTGGTGCCACTAGCCTTTTGCTCCTAGCTTCTAGAGCACCTGGCCTCTGCCTAAGTCTCATTGCCATTTTAACTATTTGTTAACTCAATGTATGCTTGTCCGCCAGACTTCAATTCTTTACCGGATGAGACCCTTGAACTAACGCTTCAAGGTCTAGTTCAACGTGGATAAGTGAAGTGATTCAATGCAAGGCAATTAGGACTTTGGCATTCGAATTCATTTCCTTCAACTAAGTATGAGCCAAACGAAGTAGGTCTGCTGACCTTTGTCCATGGGGACGAGCCGATAACCCTAGAATGAACAACTCACTCTTTTGTTCAACTTGTATCTGGATCACGTAGTTCCCTAAGTCAGGGTCAGCCTCTGAGGTCACTGGGTCTGCTTCAAAAACAATAACAGTGAAAATAAAAATAGAAGAATGTGCACTATAGCCACAGTCGTGTGTCCGGCTGGAGGGCAGACCAGGCTGTTTGCAGTCAGGGGACAGACAAATATAGATGTGTAAACAGGCCTCAAAAGTAGAGTTTATGACCAAGATCAATATCCCGTCCTGCAGCCGGAGGGCCCCATGAAGGCAGCTGGAAAGGTAGATTTAGGAACAAAGTTCAGACAAAGGGGAATCTGCAGGCAGAATTGAAACTTGTGAGTGGATTAGAATTAGAGCCTCTTTAGGTTCTGGAATACTTCATTACAGAAGAGCAAATATCCTGCTGACTGACTGCTCCATGTTGCTATTTTTAAATGTTACATTGTATTTATTTGTTTTGTAAGTGTATCCATGGGTGTGTAGGTGTGGAGGCCAGAGATCAATGTCAGAGACCATCTTCAATCACCTTCTTTTCTGATGCAGGGTCTCCGCTAAGCAAATTTAGCTAGAAAGGCTGGCCAAAAAGCTTTAGCAATTCTCCTGCTTTGTTCTGCCTCCTCCATTCTGGGACTACTGGCACACAAGGCCATGCCTGGGATCTGAACTCAGGTCCTCATGTTTGAGTAGCAAGTACTCTATCAATCCAACCACCTCCCTGTCTGTTAGGTCCCAAACTCCAAACCTCTAAGTATCACTGAAACAGAAGGATTACTGATAGATACAGGATTATATTCAGCATCCCTCAGGAACCTGTGGAACCGGTTTCTGCCTGCGGGGAAGAGCCACTTCCCTCATCTTCCCCTACCTCTGACAAATGGAGCATCTGGCTCCCCATTAGCACATACTCAAAACCCCATGTAGCTCCCAAACTGTGCTGGTTAGCACATCTGTCTCCCGGAAGCTTCCTGCTCTCTTTATAGCTGGCAGGGCTCTCCCCTGCCTTTTTGCTACCTTCCATGCCCCTGAGAGGCAGCCATGGTAGCTTTGGACATCCCCAAATGCCTCTGGCCATTCTCTACCACAGAGAGATAGCCCTGCAGAAGTCTCACATCTCCAATAAACCTTCTTCCCACCCATGGAGTGTTCTAGTTTGTTGGTTTCACTGTCCATGCACACACACTATCCTGAGTTTAGAATCAAACAATGTCTAATTGGTCTAGAGTTGGGTAACCCAGAAAGGTGTGATACAGACATAGCATACATTTTCATTGAATTGTACATTAGCTGTTAAAATTGAATTCTCACACACGTATGAGTAGGTGTTACAATAACAAAAGGTATTGACATATATATGATAGCTGTGTGTAGGGGTGCACGCTTTTTTGTCCCAGCACTAAGGAGATCTCTAGGAATTTGATACCTGTCTGATCTGCATTTCAAGTTCCAGGCAAGCCAGAGCAACAACTCGAGACCCTGTCTCAAAAAGCAAAAGCAAGCAAAACAATGATTAAATAAATAAGTAGCAAGTAAACACCCAAGAAGAATTTCTTAAGTGAACAAGGAGGGGAAACGAAAAATAATTCCTTACTCAGTGAAATGCTTTGTGGACACATGGTGTCCACTCTGTGCTCTGCTACCCAAACCAAGAATGCAAAATCCACTTTTATTCTCCTGTTGTAATTGTCGTCTGGGGCTCACTGCCTCATTCTGCTAACGTAGGCCTACTCCTGGAAGCTCCTAGCATCCATACAACCTTAGCTAGGCCTAGAATGTTTCAGCCTCTGATACTCACGGTTGAATAAGCTCACCCCTTCTTAGCTCTGAACTCTGGCTGGCTGATTCACCTCAATTGTTCTGGCTCAAACTCCTCTCCAAGCTGAATGATCCAACCTGGCTTTTCTCTAGGCCTCTCCTGAATTGCTCTGCTTGGCTTCCAACTAACTCTGGCAATTTGTTCTAATGTTCTGTCTCCTATTCATTCTCTGGTCATTCTGTCTTCACCTGTGTCACTTCAACCTATCTCTATAAAACTGTCTCCTTCCTTCCTTCCTTCCTTCCTTCCTTCCTTCCTTCCTTCCTCCTTCTTTCCCTCCCTGTACCCCCCCCCTTGTAGCCTCTTTCCTCTCTCTTCTCATGAGAGTTGGGTATATCCTATTACATCAAATCTTTCTCTGATTTGTCACTTTGTCTGCCCCTCAATTAGACATCACTTTTATTATTTTGTCTCTCTTTTTTTTTTCGGAGCTGAGGACTGAACCCAGGGCCTTGTGCTTGCTAGGCAAGCGCTCTACCACTGAGCCAATCCCTAGACATCACTTTTAAATATGGTTGCTTCCTTCTACAAACTAATTTTACCTTCATTGTTTGGGGTTGAAGTGTGTACTAAGGTCTGTATTCCAACCAGAGAGATTAAAGGTGTGTGCTAAGGCTAAGCCACACCACAACTAGAAACAGCTTTTTATCAGTAAATAAAACAATCTCGGAGTTCACAGTGTGATCAAATATCTGGCAATAGAAGAAATATAAGGAGACCTAACAGAATTCTGGAGAGAAAAAGAAAGCGTTTTATTTTGGATCTTGAACATCTCCCAAGGCCTATGTTTTGGAGGCTAGACCCTCAGAGTGGTACTACAGGCTAGACCCTCAGAGTGGTACGACAGAGAGGAAGGCCTAGGAGAGGTCTTCCGCTCACTGCCTTTGGCACTAGTGCAAAGGGAACTCTAGGAGCATTGGATTGTTTTTATTATTTAAAAATACTTATTTTTTTTATTGTGTGTTTTGCCTGCCTGCATGTATGTATGTATGTAAATCACACGTGTGCAGTAACTGCAGAGGCCAGACAAAGGCATCTGATCTCTCAGAACTGGAGTAACAGACAGTTGTGGGCGCTGCCATGTGGGTGCTGGGAATCAAACTCAGGCCTTTGCAAGAACAAGAGAACTCTTAACTGCTGAGCCATCGGACTTTAGTCTCTTGACTATTGTTTTTTCTTCTGAACCACAGAAAGAGTGGCTTTGTTCTCCACTTACTCACATCTCAAAGTGTCAAGGCATTGACAAAGCAACCTCATAAAATAAGGCCTCAGACTGAATTGGAATACACCCCCTTTCCTTTATAAGGTTTCCATTTTAGAAGTTTGTTATAGTGATAGAAAACTGATTAGGCAAGAATCTAGGCCTAATTCTGATTAGGTCTAACTGATTAGGCTGGGATGCATTTTAGTGGTGGTTTCCTTGGAATACATGGGGCTCTAGGACTGAGCACACAATAAATAAAGTCACATGAAGATTATAGCTGGAATTGAAGTAACTGAATTCGGGCTGGAGAGATGGCTCAACAGCTCAATGGTTTAGCTCTCTGAGGATCTGGAATCAATTTCCAGCACCCACAGAGCAGCTGACTCACAAGAGTCTGCAACTCCAGTTCCAAGGGACCTGACATCCTCTTCTGACTTCCACAGGAACCACAGGCAGCCATACAGACAAAAAAAAAAAAATAAAAATAAAAATAAATCTAAAAAAACAACAATGAAGAGAAGTAATTGAAGAAACTTATTTCTTCCTAAAAAGATTTTATTTTATTTTTTTTTTTATTTTTTTTGGAGCTGGGGACCGAACCCAGGGCCTTGTGCTTGCTAGGCAAGAGCTCTACCACTGAGCTAAATCCCCAACCCCAAGATTTTATTTTTAAGTGTATATGTGTGTGTGTTTATGTGTGGACATGTGAATGCAGGTGCTTATGGAAGTCAGAAGTGGGTGCTGTGTCTCCTGGAGCTGAAGTTACAGGCAGTTGTGAATCACCACACTCAGGTTTAGTGGAAGAGTAAACATACATGTTCCTAACTTGTGAGTTATGTTGTGGATAGCCCTCGTTCTGTTTGTATTTTTATGCTAATTCTGCTTCCCCAATAGATCATTTATGATGAAGGGAGACCCCCTGAAGAACTAGATTCCAGAGAATCAAACAAAAAAGTTATCTCGATGGTACTAAAATTTTGTTTTAAGATTTATATATTACAGAATATATAGCTTTGATGAGTTTCATCATCAGACATGCTGAACTGACCTGATTGAACTCCTGATCTCAGGGACTTTCAGTCCAATCCAGTTAGGACAGACATCAGAGACTACAACAATTGTTGGTGTGGCCTTCTAAAGTCCAAACAACTCCCCCATTTCCCCTACACCCCCTACCCCCCAAGATATCTCAATGCCCATACTCAGCTGGAAGTAGTTATAAAGAGTTGTCGCCCCAGCTCCCTGGACTTGGGGGTCTGGAGGTGGTTATTTTAAGTTTTCTTTCTGAAGAATTTAGAAATGGTCATGATTTGAACAGGGAGGAAATAGATAGAATTGATGGTGTAGCCATAATCTCATTTGGTAAAAATCTTTACAATAGTTACTAAGTTGAAGTCATAATTTCTTACTTTGGTAAAGAATTTATTTTGATATAGAACCAAGGTTTTCATTGATATAAATTTCTTTTATTGATAAAAAAATTTTAAAGTATAAAGCTTGGACCCAGTCCTTCTATAAATGCCATTGCAAACTGATCTGAGGTGTTTAAGTCTTTGAGTTAAGGACCAGATAGCAAATTGATGATTCTGAGTTTACTGTTCGGGTGTTTTCAAGATAGTTTAATTAGAAATAGCTGAGAGTAGTTAACAGACAACAGCCCAGATTACTTTACACAGATAGTTTTCAAAAATGTCAGAGATCCACAGAATATGACATTATTTACTCACTTGTTGAGACATAACAGCTCCTAACAGCTCCCCATCTGTGGACTCAAAGAGCAGCTGAGCATCTCCACCTCCAGGTGAGGCTGTCCACTGTGGCGAGGTGGCCACTGGGAGAATCGCCCGTTTCTTCTTCAGACCTGTACTGTTCTTGAGAGGATACAAGTTACAGGTTAGGACAGCTCGGTTCTGTCAAGACAGAATAAGCTGGTCCTTAATAATTCCTGTTTCTCAAAGTCTGTCAGATGGTCCTAGGCCAGAAGGCTGAAGACTGATGCTCCAACTTCCTGACATACGGGGGCTGTATGGGTAGGCGGCTGTCTCTTCAATTTATCTCAGTACTGGAAGCTGTGTTAGGTTTCCTGTATTTTCAGATAATATTGGTTGTTCTCAGATTTCTGACAGGGTTTAAAGACTAGTTATTGCCTCATAGCCATTAGACGGCTAATTGGCATCGAGAGAATATATTAAGAGGATAATTTTCAGATGGTATACAAGCTAACAGGACATAATATATGGATTTTAAGCCTTTCTTAAGTTAGGATAGATAACAGTGTTCTATTTAATTGACAAAACTAATGGACTGAGTATTAGGTGTATTTTGTACTTTATAAATTACAAAATAGTAATAGTTTTGCTAAAATTATATCTGAGAAAAGAGCCTTTTAGTTTGACAAAACGGGGAAAGTGTTGTACATAGCCCTGGTGCTGTTTATATTTTGATGCTAATTCCACTTCTCCAGGAGGGGCAGCCTGGGACAAGGAGTGAATCAATACTCAGGTGACTTCCTGTGAACCTTCCCCTAATAAATAAAGATTTCTAGGAACCAATCACTGGTGGAGGAGTAGGCATGACTTCCAGGTTAAAGAGGGGAAGAGAAGAGACAAGAAAAGGTGACTTGCTATTTGAAGGGAGACAGTGTGGAAGCCAAAATGTAGGGAGGGGAGGATTGTGTGGTGTTTTCTTTCACGATGCGATTCCACTGGGTTTCAGGGAAACATAGAGTGGTGGGGCATCCCAGCCAGCCACGGGAATTCTGAAGCATGGGACTGGCATGGCAGTGACTCACCAAGGGAACTTAATGAGTCGGTGGAGAGATTTCTGAGCTCCAGGTCAGAGAGTGCTGAGATGAGAACAGGCGGGCTAGCCTGCTGGTGCCCTGCCGGTGGTAGCCTGGGATTGCCCTTTTTTATTATTTCAAGATATAGAGCTATCTCTCCCAGCCCTGAGAAAAATATTTCTAAGGAAACAGAAGATGACCCTGTTTCAGAAGAGAGAAAAGGAAGAAAGAAAATGGGGCAGTATGCTGAGTTAGCTTGAGAAAAGCACACAGAGAAAAGGGGCGAACCTGATCGTCTCAATGTGTAGATAGACAGAAGACAGTAAGAGTTCACACACACACACACACACACACTCCACACACATACACACACACACACACCACATACACACACACTCCACACACACACACACTCCACACACACACTCTCACACACACACACACACTCACACACACACACACACACACACTCACACACACACACACACACAAATGTGTGTATTTATCTTCCTGTAGAAGAGGATAGAAAAACTAGAAAAAGAAACAAGGGAGGTAAAGTGTAAGAGAACATGAACTAAGTCTGAATCTGCTCACTGGAAAGGAACAGATGATTCCCAGAGAGGCAGAGGCTGAGGGATTCTGGCTTACACAGGCTGACATAAAATCACAGATGACTTAAATGTCTAGATCCCATGGGCCATGTCTGAGAGAAGACGCAGTCCGATGATAAAATCCAAGTGATTTAAACAGGAGCTAGAGCAGAGAGCTTAGAGGAGACCGTATGACTAAAATACTAATAGTGACAGTCACTAAAATTAAAGCACCCGTGGCCATTGGCTGCAAAGCTGGAGCAGTATTCCTGAGCATCAGGAAATACAATGACATGAGACTCCAACCTCAACAGCATTGAAAGTCCTAATGATGTAAGAAGTGCAAAAGGACAGGAAGTGGAACCAAACCCCAGTGTGCTCCCCATGTTGTAGAGAGGACGTAATAGGACGTTGTGCGAGTGACTGGAACATGTCATCTGCATAGTACATGTGTTTGGGGTTCTTTTTTGAAAGATGTATTATTTACGTGTGTGTGAGTGTCTGTGTGTCTGTCTGTACATGTGCCTCAGGTGCCCTCAGAGACCAGAAGAGGGTGTTAGAGCCCCTGGAGCTGGAGTTACAGCTGATTGTGAGCCACCCAACAAGGGTGGTGGGAGCTGAACTCTGGTCCTCTGGGAGAACAGCAAACTTGGAACCACTGAGCCATCTCTCCAGCTGCCCGCTATTGTTCTCAAGATTCGCTTTGATTTTTTTAAACTTTAAGGTTAGGTTTACTTGTAGAGAAGTATAATCTCACAGCAGATGTGTAGAGGTCAGAGGCTATGTGAAGTCAGTTCTCTTTTTGCATCACATGGGTCCCAGGGATCAAATTTAGGTCTCAGAGAGTGTGGCTTGGCCACAAGCAGCTCTACTTGATGCGCCCTCTCACTGGTCCAAGATAGTTTGTAAATTCTCCTTCAGAAAGGAGCACTTACTATTACAGAGAACATAGACTTGAAGATGGGATTCCTGTAGTTTTGCTGTACAGGATTGTTTTCTATTAAAACATTTAAATGTAATGCCTTTATTTTTTTTTTAACCCTATATCTATTATAACCCCACGGCTGTGAAATTATTTCTGTCACCTCCATCTGCATGCATATATAGAGATATTTTAAATCATGTTTTCAAGCCAGGTGTGGTAGTGCCTGCCTGCAATCTGGGTACTTGCAAAGCTGGGAGGAATAGCTCCACTTCAAGGGCAGCCCTGGCAACAGGAGACTTTATCTTAAAAAACAAAAACAAACAAACAAGCAAAACAAACAAAGAACCAAAAAAACCCTAAGAACAACTAAAGAAAGGAACCTGTGCTCACCATTATTAACAATTTTATTTTTGCAGTGGTAGGTCTGACATAACTTTTCAAAAGTTACTTTCCTTATATATTTTTAAAAAGGCTTACACTTTTAAATTTTACCTTACGTTATTTTTGAGACAGTGCATCACTCAGTACTCTCTTTTGGCCTCCAATTCACTGTGAGATTCAAGATGGCCTTGAGCTCACTGTAATCCCCCAGCTTCAGTTTCCTAAGCATAAGATTACTGACCTGTACCACCATACCTGGTTTATACTAAACATTTTAAAATGTATTTCTTGCTTCTACATAGCAATGGATCTAACATTTTAGTTTTAAATTGTTACATTTAAAAACTTTTTTTAAAAAGCTTTACTTATTTATGTTATGTGAGCACACTATAGCTGTCTTCAGACACACCAGAGGAGGGCATCAGATCTTATTACAGATGGTTGTGAGCCACCGAATGGCTGCTGGGAATTGAACTCATGACCTCTGGAAGAGCAGTCAGTGCTCTTAACCACTGAACCATCTCTACAGCTTCTCAAACTGGATTTTTTTAATCTATGGGAAATTATTGTGGTTTCCCAGTTGTGTAGGAAAATCATGGGTGAAATGTATGGAAATACTGAGAAGGCTAGGCTGATTCCATGACAGGCTTCAAATTGGCAGTTAAGGAGACTAGGCCTAAATCTCTGTTTCCAATTCTAGGCAAGTCCCAGCCTCAGAAGCTGCCCCACCACCCGGCCTGAGGCAGGAACAATGGGTCAGCAGCAGTTTCCAGATTTCTTCAACCCCTTCTTCAACCAACAGTTTCCAGACTTCCCCAGCAAGTCTCCAGTCCCCACACCCTGGCAATGGAATGTCCATGGAGATGAACCCAACAGATTAACACAGAGGTCACCTACCCTGGAATTCCCTAATTCCCAAGTGCAAGCTCACTTGGGTGTCTCTCCGTTCTGGTACTGGGAGACCTCAGCATGCTGGACTTCTGCAGAATAAAACACTGTGTTCACATACTATTTGAGTCCCAGGTTTCATTCTTTGGAAATCATAGACCTTTACTATACCAAATCAGGACTATATCTTTTATGTGTAACACCAAGAAAAATGATGTAATAAATACAAGTAATTCATTTCTAAAAAAAAAAAAAATCATCAAACTCACCTCATTTTGAGAAAGCGGGTTTGCTGAGACTAAAGCAGGCTTGCAAAGGGGGCCTGGAATGTCTGTCATTGGTCCAGATTCTTTGAGCGTTCAGCAGGGACTCTGGCTCAAGGACCAGTTTACTACATCCAACCACTGTGGGGCCTTCATCCTTTGAGAGCCCTGCAGCCACACTCGGCTCTACTGGGGACCAGGACACCTAGGAAGCAGGCCTGTGCTGACTCCCTCTTTGTGGTATATACCACTGAAGCAAATATACCACGGAATTTTGTCACAAACTCAGAACAAAGCTTGAAAAATCTCAAGGCATTACTCGGGAAGCAACAGGGATGGATGGGTGTTTCTCAGCTTGCTTGGATAGAGTGATGTCCAGGTTTAGCCGAGCACTCCTCTGGGTAAATCTGTGAGGGTGAGTCCAGCCAGGAAGCAGAGGAAGACCTGCCCTGCACGTCCCCACCTTGATAGAAACCTCTGAAAACAGGAGCAGAATCACCTCCTTTTCCGTGTCCAGCTGTCCTGCTCAGGGCACTGCCACAGCAGTCCAGCACAGCAACGGAGCTGTGATTAGGTTGGTGAAACAGTCTGGATATTCTCTTTCACATTGTGAGATACACCACCACCCCCCATCAAAGGTAGCTAGCGGGGCAAGGCCAACATTCCATAAATCTCCCCTGACTTTAATCTCCCTCACCTGGTAAGACTTTTGTTTACACAAAGGCCCAGTTGCAAACCCTGAGAGTCTGGAGCCTGTGCCCTTCTCCTTTCTTTCATTTCCTTTGCACCAATTCTTTTAAAACTAGTCAATCTGGAAAGACCATGAGGTCAGAGCCAGGGAAGAAAGACAAAGACTGTCACCCCCTGCCTTATAATCAAAACTAAGAGACCCCCCTGCCCCGTGGGCTTGCTGGCTTCCGGGGCACCTTTTTGTAGAAAGAGATCACCTCGCCCAGCCCAGCTACTTTCTCTTTGCTTGCATGCTCCTTTGTGCAACACTGAGATGATCGTTTTTTGAACAATACAGATAGACAAGAAAAATAAAGTGCACAAATCTTGCTATCAAACATATTTTTAATCCTAGATCTGCTAATAGCAATGTGGCTTTGAACCGTTTGCCCAATCTCTCTGAGGCTGTTTTCACATTTGCAAAATAGAAACAAACAAGCAAATAAAAAACTGTCTTAAAAGTCATTGAATAAATTTAATGAAATTGTGGATAGGTATTTAAACTGGGAGCACAGCGACATGTGTCCCTAAGAGCCATGCCTACTCAACAAAGAACAGTGTTAATGGCTGCTGTAATTCTAGTGTCACTGGGCATTATCCCGGGTTTACAGAAAGCTTTGCAGCTTGATTAAAATTCCGAGGGTCTCAGTTGCCAAAGCTGTCACAGGACACAGGTAGGTCAGTTGTATCTGAAACTACAGAGCACTGACATTGGCTACCCACTAGAAAACATGAGGTGGGCAAAATAGAAATAAACAAATAGGAAAAAAAGGACTTTTAAAACCTCGTTGACTAATTCGATGAAATTGTGGACAGGTATTAAATCAACTCGTAGCTGATTCTGCAAAGCCCAAAGAAGCAGCCCGGCTGCGTGGCGCTGCTTCCGGAACCTTTGAGCATGGGCGGAGACTGTGGGAGGGCCAAGCCAAGCAAAGCACTGAAAAGCCTTGACCTGACATTCTTTTCTGTGGAGGCGGACCTAGGCTTCCCGAGCAGGTCTACCTACACTCGGATGGCTGAACCACAGGGAGCTGAGAGCCACTCAAGAGACTCAGAGCCACCGAGCCGAGCGTAACTGTGCTCCGTGCTGAGACTAAGCTGAAAAGGGTTGTCCTGGAGACCAGGCTTAGGAGGGGCAGATGCAATGGAACCTAATCGGGAGTTTTCAGACTTTCAGTGTGACGATAGAGCAGAAAAATAGAGTTATTGGGGGGCTTATGGGGCACCCCTAAATGGTTTTCTTCTCGCTGCTAAGGCAGAAGTCTGCTCTGAAGTAGGCAGCCTCACAGCTGTGCTCACACAAGCAATCCTAAATAAACTCTGTGGGTCATGAAAGTAAGACTTGTGAGAGGGGACAAAAGAGAGAAATGGGGTATGACGTGTATGGGACAATAAATATATATTCTATATGAAATTGTCAAAGAATACATTTATTTATTAAAACTTACATTTTATAAAAAAAAACTTGTACATAAAAAAAAATCAAACACCAAAATTAACTAGATTCAAAGACTCAATTAACTTCTGGACAGTTAGGAAAACCATTCTGAAACTGTGGAGCTCGGCATTGGCTTTTATATCTTCACTACCAAATATATTCTTTATGTATTCATCACAACACACACAGACACACATACACACACACACAAGACACACACACACACACACACACACCAATGTGCACACACACACACACACACACACACACACACACACATGTGCACACACACACACCACACACACACACACACACACACACCAATGTGCACACACACACATCCCATAACAAATGATGGAAATCATCTTTGTATCTTTTTTTCAAGACTTGAGTGTCTGGTACCTGCATTCAATCCTTCCTCATCAGCAAATATTAAATAATAAAGTCTAATTTTTTATTTTTGTTTCTTTTTGTTTTTTGACCTGGCCATGGTGGTGTGTAACACGTTGATCCTTGCACTTGGAAGGCAAAATCAAGGGGATCTCAGTGTGTTTGAGGCCAACCTGGTCTGAATAGGCATTCCAGGCAGCCAAGGTTTAAAAACACACTACACCTTGTCTCAAAGAAGAAAAGAAGAAGAGAAGGAAGAGGAGGAGGAGGAGGAGGAAGAAGAGGAGAAGGAAGAAGAAGAGGAGGAGGAGAAAGGAGAAAGGAGAAAGGAAAGACAGTAGAGAGAGTTATTATGCTCCTAACTTCATCGTGGGACCTGGGCAGCAGGCTGGGCTACCCAAGTGTGCCTGTGGCCCACACTGGGCACAATGAACAGTTGACAGCTCGGTGCCAGGGGAAGCTCCATTCAGCTAAGGTGCCACTAGCCAAGTTGCCAGAAGGACCGTCCCCACCATTCCTCCAGGGAGTAAACCCTTGAACTCTGATTGGACTGTGGGCTGAACTGTTAGATGAAGCAAATATCAGAACCCCAGGCTGGTGGGGTTCCCTTCCAGACCGTCTGCAGCTGCAGGAAGCCCAGGAAACAAGCCCAGGGAAGTGCCGAGTGCTGCAGCTGGAGTCTCACGGGAGTGGGGGGTGGGGGTGGGGGTGTGTGGGTGTGTATGTGTGGGTGGGATGGGGGGGGGAGGGGTGGGGTGTGGGTGTGGGGTGGGGTGGGGTAGGGGGTGGGTGTGGGTGGGGGTGTGGGGGTGTGTGGGGTGGGGTAGGGGTGGGTGGGGTGTGGGTGTGGGTGTGGGGTAGCGGTGTGGGTGTGGGTGGGGTGGCTTCCACTGGCAGCACCTTCCCTAAGTGATGTATATACTTGAGAGGAAAACACCTTACATGCCAAGCTACAACCCAACAGACATTTGAAGGGAGCCCAGAACAACATGCTGGGAACCTTGACCTAGTCCTGACATTGAAGAAGCCAGGTTCAGCCAGATCAAGCTTCCTAGAAACCCTTTGTGGAGAGACGCTAATGAACACACCTGTCACTGGACACCTGGGTGCCATCCACATTGTCCTCTTCTGGTCCCCACAGGCACCGAATGCACATGGTGCGCAGATACAGATAGGCAATAGACTCACACACAAAAAATAATAAATCTAAAAAAATTGAACAAAACGAAACACCACAACCATCCCACAGAGGAGCCGTGTTAGGAAAGTGCTGGCCCAGGACTTGAATCTGATTCTCAGAATCCACATTTTAAAAGCTGGGTGCAGTGGCCTGTTTGCAGTCCCAGCTCTCGGCAAATGGGGCCAGGAAATTCCTTGGGGCTTACAGGACATCCAACTTAGCCTGCTTTGGAATGGTTCTGAGAGTGGGTGGTGGCTTGGTTTTTTTAAAGGGGGGGGGGAGTGAATCACCTGAAGAATAACACCTGAGATTGTCCTCTGGCTTCCACTCCATCATACATGTGACATGCACACACATGCGCCCCACATGAGAAGACTCCACAAAGGGTGTGGTTGTTCTCTGTTGGTACATTAAAAAAAAAATTCCCAACCTGCTGCTACGAGCAGCATAGTTTGTTATCTCAAAGTTTCTGTGGGTCCAGAGGCACGTACTTAGCTGGGGGCCCACAGGCTGCAAACGCAGTGTCAGCGGTCTGGGTCCTCAGCATCAGTTTGGTGCCAGAATTCATTTCCTTATGGTCACAGGACTGAGGTCCCTGCCTGTTCCTAGAGACACCTGCTGTGTGACTTTCGCAGGGCACCTCAAGTGGGGCAATCCGTTTCTTCCCAACCAACAGGAGACCCTCCCAGTAGTGTGCAGCACAAAACAACCATGGGACTACTTCAGCTGCAGCTGCTGGCTAGAACCAAGCCCCAAGTTCCATCCACACCAGGACTGATGGACAGCATGAGTCACTAGGAATTGCCCTTCAGATGTGTCCTCTACACTTTAAAGCACTTCACTATGTGTGTGGTGTGTGTGCACATGGACTGAGTGCAGAATTCTGGGAAAGTGAGAGGACTACATTGGCACAGGTTTCCTCTGGATCAGATCCTGAAACAAAGCTTCAAATGGGGCAGTTCTATTTGGGATGTGTTCCTCAGAAACACCAGCAGAGGGGCAGGGAGAGGGAAATGAAATGGGTGTGTGTGTGGGGGGGCTGCTAGTAAAGAGTATTAGTTACAAATTGTGGGCAATGTGAGTTTAAGACGCTCAAGGCTCTCCTAATATACACAATACAGGGCCCTTACAGTACCACGTGAAGAGTGAGGAGCTCAGGGCTTTATACACTAACAGCAGGCATGGAAAATAAAGAGGCTTGGGGGTAGAGAGACAGCTCAGTAGTTGAGAGCACTGGCTGCTCTTCCAGAGGACCTGGGTTTAATTCCCAGCATGTACATGGTGGTTCACAGTGGTCTATAACTCCAGGTCCAAGGGATCTGGTACCCTTTTCTGGCCTTGGGGGAGGGGCACTGCAAGCATGTGGTACACAGACATATATACAGGCAAAATATGCCCACCCACCCCCCATATATAGGGAGAGATGAGAGGGTAGTTGCCCATGGAGGGAATTTGGAAAGGGCATGGAAGTCTAATAAAATGTCTTTAAACTTTTTAATGAGCTGTGTAGGATCCAAACAAAGCCACACACATATCCCAAATCTTGGAACAATATCTTCATGCCAAGTTTGCACCAAGGATAGAGAAATTAAAGATTCATCAACTGAAATGTGGTGCCAGGATCCCTTAGGCTCTTACGCCTGTCCTGGGGATGAAAGGTCACAGTACAGAGGAACGACAGGGTCTCAGGCCTTGGTAGGTAAGGTCAGAGCTCAATTAATAAGTATAGAACGCTGTCCATGATTGGTCCCCGGGTACGTGACTTACAGGATGAATGGCAGGACGCCCCATGAGAAGCAGATCCTGTGAGAAGTTAGACTGGCTTGATCCCCCTCCTCCATATACAGGAGCTTCCGCTGAAGGAGTTGGGATGGTATGGCACAATGGAGAAAGAGTAAGAGAACAGGACCTTCTCCTCAGGGAGCTCAGGAGGAGAACCGGTCCATGTTCTCAGACTGAGGCACATAGGAAAACAACTAGGAGACAGCTTGGTTCTTAGCTAAAAGATACAAAGACTGCATCACGTGCCTTGAGGAATGGGTTTGTTTCTCAGGACCCAATGTCTGGTAGCTCCTGACCACAAAGGTGGAGAACACTCAGCAGAAACCATAAAGGAGCACCTGGTGGGGTGGCCGAACCAGGGATGCTTGTGGGAGCGAGTGGGGGTCGGAGATGGGGAATGGAACACTGAGGAAAAGGGGCCAGAGAAGTGGCCCTGATCAAGAACTTGCTCTGATTCTGGTGAGCTTTGCTTTCCGTCCCATGCTAACAGGCTGTCTCCTGATTGGTTTTTATCTTCACTTTATTTGCAAACACTGGGCTTGCCTAGATCTTTTTTTTTTTTTTTTTTTTTAAGATTTATTTATTTAGTATATACAGTGTAGCTGTCTTCAGACACACCAGAAGAAGGCACTGGAACCCATTACAGATGGTTGTGAGCCACCGTGTATTAGCTGGGACTTGAACTCAGGACCTCTGGAAGAACAGTCATTGCTCTTAACCACTGAACCATCTCTCCAGCCCTGCCTAGGTCTTTATAAACCAGCAACTCTCAACCTTGTGGGTGAGACTCATTTTGGGGTTCGAATGACCCATTCACAGGGCTGTCTAAGATCATCAGAAAACACAGAGTTTTACATTATGATTCATAACATTAGCAAAGTTACAGTTATGAAAGAGCAACATGAGGAACCGTATTAAAGGGTCGCAGTATTAGAAAGGTTGAACCACTTTAAAGTATAAACCCTAGGTATATCCTCTCCATCTAGTTGGATAAAAGCCTATCAGGCTTTTCTCGGACAGGGAAAACTGCTTCTGCCCTTAGGACCTGCAAGAGGTCCAGCCCCAGAGAGAGGCACTGGGTACCCGACCCCACCCCCCACCCCCATTTCTTAGATATGCTGTTCCCACTTAAGACAGAAATTCACTTCCGCTTGGGGAACAACCAGCACTCCAGATCCGCCAGAGGCCCACTATTCCCAGCAGAGGATTCCTTCCTGCCTCACAGCAGAGGCTACAGTTCCTGCTGTCTAAGACAGGTGGTTGGCAACCTGCTGCCTCAGACTTGTTCTCCGTGTTAGAAACAGATACTTTTGGTATTGCACAAAGAAACGTAAGAGTGAAGTGAGAGTAAGTTGGCAGAACAGTTTCTTTTTGTGAAAAGAGTACACCATGACCCGAAGTGATCCAGCAAGGCAAAGGGGCAGGGAGTTCGGTTGGTTTTTGTTCTAACACAGATGGCCGCTCTATCGTTTTCCCCATTGGCTTGTGTCTGATCACAGCCTTTCAACATTGGCTAGTTTCAAAAGAGTCATTGGAAAGGGAAGGGGAAGAGGCCCCCACTCCAGGCCATTAAGTTCTGAGAACGTAACCACCGGCCTTGTGTAAACAAGTTTTACCAGGTGAGGAAGATTAAAAGATTTTCATAAAAGGTTTACAAGGCAGGGAGAGTGGAATATTGGCAAGGGCCAAAGGTTAAGGAACCTTTGAAAGGGGAGGGAAACATCCCTCACATTCAGAAGATTACCCTTGGCCATCCCAAGGTCCATCAAAGATTTAGAGCTATGGCATTGATCAAAACATCTATTGGGGGCTGGAGAGATGGCTCACTGGTTAAGAGCACTGACTGCCCTTCCAGAGGTCCTGAGTTCAAATCCCAGCAACCACATGGTGTATCCCAGGGAATCCTCACAACCATGTATAATGAGATCTGATACCCTCTTCTGGTGTGTCTGAAGACAGCTACAGTGTACCTGTATATAATAAGTAAATAAATTAAAAATAATCTATTCTTGGCATCTGGCTGGCACCAAGAGTTTGGACCTTCTCAACAATTGACAAGCGGGACTTCATAAACCTAAAAATCTTCTGCACAGCTAAAGATAGACTCATCCAGTGAGGAGGAAGGCTGCCGACTGGGAATTTGCCAGCTGTACATCTGATGGAGGAATAATGTCTAGAATGTACAAAACAGACAAACAAAACAACAACAACAACAACAGCAAAGAACCCTCAGAAATAGGGTCAAAACGCAAATGATCCCTTCGAAAATCGGGCTTGGAATCTAAACAGAGAGTTCTCAGAGGAAGAAATAAAAATGCGTAAGAAATATCTCAAAAAAAAAAAAGTGTTTATTGTGCCTGGCAAATAGGGAAATGCAAATCAAAATTACTTTGACATTTCATTTCACCTGAGAAGAATGGCAAAGATCAGCAAACGACCGCTGGAGACGGCCGTGTGAGGAAAAAGGACGCCTCGCTGGCTGTTGGGATTGCAAACTGGTACAGGCAATCCGGAAATCAGCGTGGAGCACCCTTAAAGAGCTAAAAGTAAACCTACCTTGTGACTCTGCTATACCACTTCTAGGCATTTACGCAAAGGCCTGGACATCCACCCCACAGATCCTTGCTCCCACAAGTTCATTGCTACACAGTAGCTGCTTGTATTCTCATGTTAATTAGGTCCCCCCCAAACTGTTTGCATAAGAGGGTCTAGCTTCTGGGACCCTGTCCCCAGTTAATTCTGATTGGTAAAGGTGCCCACAGCTACAACTATTCACAGAAACATCATTTATTAATGAATTCAGCTCTCATGTGAGCCGTAAAGAGACTGAGAATAGATCATTGAGGGTTATGGTGAGGTGGTCTGGCATGTGGTAAGCCTCTAGTTGTAAATCTATGGCACTGTCGGCCTGTATGTCTGCCATGGCCTCAGTAGCAACAGCAAGCCACTCAGGGATGCAGAACACAGTCAGTGGCAGAGGTTCCAAGCCTGTGTTTCCAGGGTGTCAAAGAGCAGGGGCCCGGGCCGGATGCTGTGGTTCCCAGTCTCCTGAGTACCTAGGATTCACTGGGTACCTCTGGGAGTTGGGATAGGGGCTGTAGACTGGTGCTTCCCCTCAGGGCGTTTACTTGCCAGGCAAGACTGGGAAGGCAGAGCCCGGGGACAGAATCCGGTTTGGTTCCGAATCCGGTTTGGTTCCGAGTGAGTGCCTAGAGTAAGAGGCTGGGAGAGATTTAGGTGCCCCTCTTTATGACAAAGGCCTCCCCTGTCAGCAGTCTGCAGTCCTTGATGAAGGAGGCGGTCCTCGGTTGTCCAAACTGCTTTATTTGATGGCGGATGTAAACGTATACACCTAACTTGAGGTGAAACCCGGACTAAAATACCCTTTGCGGGAAGGAATGCCCCGGAAGGGAAGCTCATTGGCTAAACACTCAGGGCCTATCTATATACCTCTTAGCACGGAGAACTCCAGGTTCCTATGCTATGTGACCGATTGTCTTGGCCCTCTCAGTGGGGTGTCATGGTTACCTAGTTTGGCAGGGAGCTGGCTCCATGCCTGCCGTTCTCAATCCCGAGATTTCCGAGTTTGGGCCTACTCAACCGTATCAGGTTTTCTGTCAGGTGGCACAGCCCCCTTGTCCCACATGGCAACTGGGAGGAAGTTCAGGATGAACAGGAAGTTGCTGATTGAGTGGAAGGAGGAAGCCATAGTGAGCATCATAGCTTGCATTGGGCTATTTTAACTCACTGTAGGTAGTGGGGAGTGTACCAGAATAGATAGCCTAGGGTGCGCGTATCTTGGTTCGATTTCTGTTTCTAGTAATTCTTATTAGCATGACTTTTTACAGTAACATTTTACAGGATTGCACCAGTATTTTCTATTTTCTTGGCTTTCCCGGTCATCAGAGGTTGGTTTGATTTGAAGCCATGCTGGTTTTGCCGAGCACCTTCCTGTGTTTCCTCAGTGTTCAGAAACTTGCTAGTGTTCTCTGTAATTCCCTGGCTCTGTTCCATTCCCCAAGAAAGGAAGATTTTCCGGCCTTCCTTTCCCTGTATCTGTTTTGTCCTTCTGTGGCTCCCTGTAGGTTTTTCTCTCAGCACTTGGTACTCAGTGTTCAGCCAGGCCTGGAAAGGGGCCATGGCTGTTCCCGCAGCCAGCTCCCACTTGCCAGAGTCGTATACAGCTCTTTCCAATAATATGCTCATGTTGATACCTGCAACTGACTCCGATGAGGGTGTTTATACCGTGAAACCAGTGAATGCTACCAATCAGGCTGTTAAAGTATAAACGGTACCTGGGTGATTGTTCTGTTCCAGCCCCAGGGTGTGGAGCCTACACTTACTAGCACTGGTGGTCCGCACGGCTTTCAGGTTCAGCTCCGGTGTCAGCCTGCCGGCTCTCCCAAGGTTCTGGCAGATGGCTTAGGGGTTTTTTCTATGCTCAGAGCCTCATCCAAACCCTCCTGTTCTATCTGCTGCATGATCTTGCCCTCTTGCATTTGGGAGACCACAGGGAAATGCCAGGACTTCATTTTATTGCCAGTCTTCATGAGCTTTTGAATTTCCTTTAACCATTTTTATGTGAGGATCAGGGATTCAAAATCTGTCACTACTGCTTCTCAAGAAGCTGCCAACTAGGTGGTGTATAAAGTTCCACCTGCCTGGTTCCTCCTGCTGTGTGTACAAACCACAGCAAACACTTTTGTGGATCAGTAAATAGAGCCAGAGATGTCCTTGGCCATGGCTGAGGTCTCCTCCTGTTAGAGGAAACGTCTTCTGCTAACTTCTGTGGAAAGTGCTTCACTTAGCTGCTAGCTACTGGGGTCCCACAGGCTTCTTCTTACAAACTATTGAACCTTTGCCTGCGTTCTACACCTCCAATGTTCCCCTACCTTTCTGGTCACTGTTTAACTTATCGGATAGGAAAGCAATAATAATAAAAATGTAAAAACTGGTGTAAAACCTTGACCTTAAAGAGGGAAAAGGCTACTAATCTATAGCTCCTTCTTGAAGTAAAGAAGGCTCCAGAACTCATGGCCTCAGAACACTTCTCAAAATTCATGTCAGTTCCTTGTTTTGCAAACAAAACAATTTTCCACAGGACTGGAGACTATCACTTTGGAAAGGAACACAAACTCCCATTAAATTATAAATGACTGCATTGGTCAGGGCGTCCTAGAAAAGCAAAGAATTGGGCACATGTGTAGACATGTGTGTGCATATATGTGATTTCTCATAAGGTATTCGTTTACATGATTAGGACATGAATAAGTACCCAGATCTGTGAGTGGGAAGTGAAGACTCAAGGGAGCCCGGGTAAAGCTCCAGTCCAAGCTGCTGAGAACCAGGAGACTTCTGACATGATTCCAGCACAGAGGCCGGCAGGCTGGACACTCAGGAATTGCTGACCGTTCAGTATGAGGCCAGAATGGAGACCGACGCTCCAGCCGTTCCCCAGGCAGGAGGCAGCCCGTCTTTCTTACTTATGGGAGGCTCATTTCTGTTTATTTGGGCTTTTAACTGATTAGATGAGGTCCACCCTCCTCACCATTATTAAGTCTATTGCCTCAAGTGTTAAACTTAGCTGGAAACACACAGAAATATGCAGACCGTCTTACCAAGTATCTGGGTGTTCAGTAGCCCCACCAAGCTCGTTCCTAAAATTAATCATTATAAGTACTAACATTGATTGAATACTTCTCAAGTACTTATTACTTTTAAATTATCTCATCCAAGCCATTTGTGCCAGCAGCCATTGGGTAGATGGCACCGCCTACAGTGATCACTTCTAGAAGTCAAGGGAGAGAGAAGTGGGGGGCTCCGATGGATTTTCTGGAAGCGCCCAGAGTGGTGTCTCACACTTGGGAAGCTGAGACAGGAGGGTGATGAGTGTGAAACCAGCAGAGGCCACATTCTTTGTCCTCAAACAACCAAACCAGCTATCTAATTTAACCGTCAAGTTTTATGGATTAGGGAGGTGAAGGAAATCGGCTGAGATGACAGAGAGAGTGAATAGCACAAACCCAAATCCATAATTTCTCCAGTCCCTCCCTCTACTTTTCTCCCCTCCTTTCTCCATTTTTTCTTTTCCGTTCTCTGTTTTTTCTTTCTTCCGTCTAGGGCCACTGCCTGATGAAACGGGCAGCCGTTTCTTTTTTGTTCGTTCGTTTGTTTTTTTGGTTTTGTTTTGTTTTTTGCAGATGGATGTAGCTCTTCATCCTGACATCTGTACACCAGGCATGGGCTTGTGTCTGTTGACTGTATGAGGGAGGAATGGAGGTCTTCCATGTGCAAGGAGGTAGGAGTGTCTCTGACAAGCTTCACCCCAGCTCTGCAGCAGGGCAGGCAGTGGGTGGGGCTGGCGCTGTTTGCAGAGCCGCTGTGTGAATTCGGGAAAAGATGGAGTTGGATGGACTCGGGGCCAGTGGGAAGGTGGTCCAGCCTTGAGTTGATCCGTTCCAGATGTCTGGGGAAGTGGGGGTTGGGATGAATATTCTGGAAGGGAGAGGAAAGCTGGGGCCTGGGTGGCCTTGAATAGATAAGGGAAAGCACACAGTAACTTGGAGGAATGCAAACAAGTGAGGAAAACAACTTTTAGATAATAACCCTTAGATAAGGATAAGAAAACCCCTCCCCAGGAGAAATGGATGCCCGGGAAGTCACACATTTTCTACCTGCTCTAGGTGCCTTGAGCATCAATCAGGCTGTCACAATCCCAAAGTGCTGGTATGTCTTTTTCAAGATTTATTTATTTATTTATTTATTTATTTATTTATTTATTTATTTTTTATTTAATTTAATAGATGGCTGTGAGCCACCATGTGGTTGCTGGGATTTGAACTCAGGACCTCTGGAAGAGCAGTCAGTGCTCTTAACCACTGAGCCATCTCTCCAGCCCATCAACATTGAAATTCTACTAAGAAGCTATCTATACAGATGCACAGGAAGGCATTGATCACAAAGGTGACTGAGTTGTGAGGTCTTTCTTCTGTTTACTTATTTGCACCTTCTTTTTAAAATTTGTATTCTCTCTCTCTCTCTCTCTCTCTCTCTCTGTGTGTGTGTGTGTGTGTGTGTGTGTGTATGTGTACGTATGTGTTTGCAGAAAAGAACATGTTTTGTGGTCAGAGGACAGCTTGTGGGAGACTGTTCTCTTCTTCCACCGAGTGAGTCATGGCCTAGAACTCAGGACTTGAAGCTTGGTGGCTGGCACCTTTACGTCTAAGCCATACCTCACAGACCCTCTATTTCTATTTTTCTGAGATGAATTTCATCCTTACGAGAATAACAATTAAGGAAAACTCTCTTTGGGAACAAATTTACGTATCTGGCTAGAGTATTAAGCCAGGTATTTACCAATAGTTTGTAGACACTAGACTTTTCACAGGAGTGAGAGTCCAAAGTCCTGGACCAGCACTGACCAGAATGCACATGTGAGCAAAGCCTGCGTACCCTGTCCAAAGGCTTACATGTTGACTTTTCCTCTAGATCTGTGTCACTGTAACCAAACACAGCCTGATTTCAGGGGGGGGGGAGGGGAGATGGGAGCTACATTCAATTTACAAACGTTTTCTACACAAGTCGTATGTTGCCTTGATTCAGCTCACTTCCAGTTATTATTTTCTTGCTGTTGTTTAAATTTTCTCATGGGTTAATGCTGGTGTAGAGAAATGCTGTCGAGTTTTAGAAATTGAGCTGTCTCTGGAAATTTCGCTGAATCAACAAAACATTTTCTGACGTATTTGATCACCTGTGTTTCCTGTGGCTCACAACACGTGCTCTGCTTGCTTTTAGTTTCTTCCCAATTCTGTTTTCTTTACAGATCTTTGAGAACCTGAGAATGTATTTATTGTTCACTGCCTGTGATTGTGTGTTTGGGGTGTGCTCTGCAGCTGTCCTGGGGACCCCGTGTGCTAAGCGAGTGTTCAACCAAGGATCTATTTTCTCAGCCCTGCCTCTTTCTCTCTGAGAGAGGTTCTCAGTGAGTTACCCAGCCTGTCTTTAACTCTCTGTGTAGCACAGAAAGGCTTGGAACTTCCCACTCTCCTGCTTCAGCCTTATTACTTCCATGTCTGGTGGAGCCCAGTGTTGCCATGGTGTGATACAGTTCCCCTGAAATTTCTTTCTTTTTTTTTTTTTACATTTGTTCAGTTTGTTTAGTATGATGTGTGACAGTGTGTGTGTGTGTGTGTGTGTGTGTGCGTGTGCGTGTGTGGTATGTGTTCATGTGTGTGTTGTGTATGTGTTTGTGTATGTGTGTATATATGAGGTGTGTGGTATATGTGTGTGTTGTATATGTGTTTGTGTCTGTGTGTTGTATATGTGTTTGTGTCTGTGTGTATATATGAGGTGTGGTATATATGTGTGTTATGGTGTGTGGTATACTGTGTGTGTGTGTGTGGTATGTGTGGTGTGTGTGTGTGTGTGTGTGTGTGTGGTGTGTGTGTGTGTGTGTGTGGTATGTGTGGTGGTGTGTGGTGTGTGTGTGTGTGTGTGTGTGTGTGTGTGTGTGTGTGCACTTGCAATTCACAGCTCTCCACAGTGAAAGTCAGAGGATAACTTGAGGGAAAAGGGTCTCTCCTGGGATTGAACACATAGACTTGGCATCAAACACCTTTACCTCCTGAGCCATTTTGCCAACCCCTGAATGAATCATCTTTAGCGGACATTGTATTTTTGATGGCTCTGTATTTCCTTTCCAAGTCCTCCCAGCCATTGTAAGAGTCTAGTGTTATTAAAGGGCTGACAACCTGAAATGTGTCTCAGTATATCTCTCTCTCTACCAAACCGGGAAAAACCTTCCTTATATAAAATATTTGGTGTAAACTTGGGGGAAAGCTTTGATTTTTTTCTTTTGAGAAGTTACTTTTATCTTAATTACTGTTCTATTGCTGTGAAGAGACACCATGGCGAGGCAGTTTGGAGAACAAAGCTCCATTTATTGGGAGCGGGACTTGCTTATAGTTTTGGAGGGGACGTCAATGGTGGGGAGTGAGGTCTCGGGCAGACAGGCACAGCACTGGAGCAGGAGTTGGGGGCCTATGTCTCAGTGACAAGATGGAGGCAGAGAATTTGGCTGGGCCTGCAGTGGCCTTTTGAGACTTCAAAGCCCATCCATCCCCATTAACACACACCTTCCAATAAGGCCACATTCTCATATTCTTTCTAACTAGCCAGTTTGTACCCTCCATCTCCTGACTTGGCTTTTGTCCTGCGGCCAGGGTTCCGGTGGTCCCTTGGACTGTGTCCTGTTACTGGGTTTTGGTGATCCCCCTGGCTTTGTCTACTGGTGGGCTCTGGTGGCCCCAAGAGTGTTGCCCTGTTGTCTAGATTCTGTTAACCCCTCTTTTTTCCTGGACTCTTCATACTGCTCCTGGGGTTTGTCTCCTCCTTCCCAGGCTCCAACCCCATCCGCAGCTTGGAAAACCAAGAATCTGAAAGCTAAAAGATACTGAAAGGAAACCCAGGTGCCATCTTTTGAACCAAAGGAGGGCTGAATGAGATGCAGGTGACGCATCTTTTGAGTTCCTGGTTTCACCTGGATTTCCTTTACTTTTTTATCTTAGTCCACCCACTCAGGACTCACTTTATTTAAAAACCCTAAACCCTAAACTCCAACCTCTGTGGTAAGGACTCCACCTGGGCCTCTCTATCACCTCTACTTCCACCAACCTATCGGGTCTCAGTTCATTTCGTTAGGCTAAAAACGTCTACGGGGCTGCAAGCAGACACCCGCTCTTAAACCAGACATTAGTTCAACTCTTGGTCCCATTCAGAGGACAGCTCTCGGTGCATTACCCTTCAGCTGACTCTACTCACAGGTAGGAGCTCAAATCCCTATTTAAAGACGACCCCTTTCCAGTTGAACTGTAGGTTGATTCATCTAAACCCGTCCAGCATGCCACCAGGCTAACATAAGTAGTATCCTCTTGGTGAATTACAGAGAGATACCAGCCCCTGACCTAAGGATCACCAACTGACCAACTGGCACAGGATGAAGAGGGAGAGAGGCTTGACATTAACCCCCAGGATGCTCTAATTTCAGCAGGAAGTAGCTAGAGTGGAAGTCGATACCCACACATCCCTTGGGCCCCACCTCCCTCTAACCCATGTTCTGTGAAGTAACTCACAGAGACTGCCCCAGTAGAGGTGATAAGCCTATAGCTACCCTATAGCTTACCTATGTCCTTCAATAAACTGCTAAGCTCAGAGACTCCTAACCTCTAATGTCTATAAACATAAGGACTTTCCCAGTTTCTTTGGGTCGATGTTGGATCCCTCTCCCAGCTTCCCTTGCTTTGAGTAGCTGGAACTATCATTAAAGGATTGATCGCCTCAAAATGATAACTTCATCCGCTCTTTCAACGTTCCTCTTATGGGGCTACCCATTATTCAGATATTATATTATTGATATTTACACACTTATTTTTCTAGCATCTTGGAAATGTATTTTCAACATTATAGAAAATTTCCCTTTTTTTCTTCCTTTCTTTCCTTTCTTTCTTTCTTTTTTTCCTTTTCCTATTGGTTTTTGGGTTGGGGAGGGATGAGGTTAAGCCAGGGTGTAGCTGATGCTGCTCTTGACTTGTGATCCTCTGTCTCCTCCTCCTATGTGTGGATTACAGGCTGTGCCACCACACCCTGCCTATTAGCCTTTCTTTCAAAGTTCCCCAATCAAATATTCCTGATAATTATTTTGATTGTGTTCATGTTATAATATTCCTCATATAGTGTATTTATATCAACATTTTGTCTGTGTGCTTAGGATTTCTTTCCAGTGAAATCATATTGAGACCAGTCTAAATTCTTGCTCGCACCGTCTGCCTCCTACCTGTTGGGCATGTTGCTATTTTAATGGCTGAGCTTGGTTTTCCATGGTTACTACCTGCTCTGTCTGGTGCTCTGTGTTGGAAGCATCAATGGCCAGCTTGGTCAGTGGCATATTTAAGGTGAGAGTCAAGGCCGAGAACACATGGAGAGCCACAAACCCTGTACAAGCCCTCTGCCACTCCTGCCTTCTGGCTGTAGGAGCCACCTCTGACTGGGAACTCCCACAATGCTTCTGGGAAACACAGCACTAGGAGAAAATACTGTTAGACTAGCCTTGGGGAGTAGAAATGGAGACCTTTAAGAGGGACTGTCAGGCTATGGTCGGTCCATCTGGAATTCTTCTCATCTGAGCTTTGACAATTTTGACAAGACTTTTGTTGCCCCCAGCCGATCTTCTTCTAAACTGCAGCCCCACTTCCACTGATGTACCCAGCCCTCCCCGTACTCTTCTGACCCCTCAAGGATCTCTGCTGGAGTTTTCAAATACACACTGTTAAAGTTCATGCTTTTCCCTTTCCTCTAGTACTTTCCAGGTTGATGTGGGAGGAAGCTTCCGACAGCCTGTGGCAGTTTTCTGTATAACCGTACAGAGAAGTTTTGACATGACCTAAGTTATTATATAAGCAAGACAAACACGGTGATTGTTAACAAATACTGTGAATGTTATCTATCCATAGAATTCTAAGAACGCAAAGACAGAGAAAGCAAGAAAGCGATCAAGGCTGACCATCATGCAGATGAATGTGTTGGGATGTTTTGCTTTGCTAATAACATAAAGTGACTGTGAGAACAGACTTTTTTTTCCTTTTCATCTGTTTCAAGGTTTGCAAAGATGGAGGGTTGATGGTAGATGCCAGAGAAAGGATGGTATATAGCACCCAGGTTGTTTCCTGAGAATCATGGGCAACTGTGTCTCTTCTACTCAGGTCCCCCCCCCCCATACAAATATTGAGCCCTTCCCGTGTGTGACTCCTTGGCACCTTGTTCCTTCTGTCTCATAGAGGATGCAGACCATAAGCGAGGGGGAGGCACCCAAAAGTGGAAACACGCTTCAAAAACCCCAAGAGCGATTGTTTTTCTTCTGTGAGCTTTCTCAGACTCCCTGCCCTTTCCCCTACTTTCCTTTGGAACTCTGACCTACTAAGATAGGAATCTAAACACACTCCCCACAGCCTTCTCTCACCAAGCTCTGGAGGCCTGGGAATCAAAGGTCTGCCTTTCTTTCCTGGCAACCACAAAAGACAAGGTCTGGCACACAAGAGATAGGAGGAAACAACAGAATCAGAAACACTGCCTGCCTTTGCCTCCCACAGCAGGAGCCATGCCAGGGGAATGAAAACCTTCACAAGCCCCGGCCTTTGAGGTGTGGTTTTACCCACTCCCAGTCACAGGCCTTCGTCACACACCCACAAGCTAGGCCACTTAATCTGTTACATCTCAATGACAGTCTCCCAAATGGGGCTAAGAATTCAAATCAGCCTCTGAACTCTCTGTAGGGATGGTGGGCATCTGAACTGACAGCCCATGAACATGCATGAGGATGACACAGAATTCATTCCTAAAAGTATAAAGAGCCCTTAAGGTCTAGACTTGTCATAAAAATACTGTTCTTCCGCCAACCCCTTTCCTGGTCCCTGTAATTCCGAAAGCCTTTGGTCCTGTGGAAAGTACCACCTGCACGGGAGGACATTGCTTTGATTCACTGGTCCCAGCCTCTCTGAGTGCGTTTCATGGTCTGCGTTGGAAGGATTATGACTTCTGGCTAAGAAGAAACACTGGCCTTACCTGAGCTAAAAGGGCCTCATCTAGGCTAAAAGGGCCCGAGATTCTCACTTATAACCTTGCTCCTGAAGCAACCCTGGTGGCAGGATTGCCTAGAACACAAACACTGATTGGGCAAGACTTCATCTCTGATAATCAATTTCTCTTTTAATGTTTGTCTAACTCGTAACAGATTTCCTTCATGGGTCTTCTATCCTCGCACACTCTGTAGGGCTGCAGGATCCAAATCCCAGAGAAAAGTGAAAATGTCTGGGCGTCTTTAAGAAGCAGTAAGAGTCTTTTTAAGAGACATAAAAGTAGAAGGGAGAGTGCAAAGGAAGTCGGGGAGAGGTTTGGGGACAGGGAAATGGCGGAGGACCGAGATTATATGCTTCTGGGAATACCCAGAAGAACGTGCTGCTTTGAATAATTAACACGAGTTAATATTGTAATATAAATAAGTATGAAATGTGGGCTTAGGACTGAGGCGATGGCTCTGCGGGTGAGAGCTCTTGCTATAAAGCAGGAAGATCTAAGTTCAAATCCCCAGCGCACTTGTAGACAAGCATACCCACAACCAACCCTGCTGCCGTGCAGATCAAAGAGAGCAAGATGGCGGAAGCTCGTTGGCTGCCAGCTTAGCTCAGTGAGAGACCCTGTCTCAGGGGACTACGTGGGCACTTAGATTAGGACACTGGACATCTTCCTCTGGCTTCCACGTTGTATACTCACAGACACACACACCTGCACACACATGCATATATACCACACACGTACCACACGTGCACATTATACACACTCTCACACGCCAAAAAAGTAGGTTCGTTTAAGTGTTGGGAAATGGAATCTTTTTAGGACATGATTGTGATCGGGTCCCTTTAACAATTTGGGCAACTGGCAAGCAAACTGGTTACTCAATAATACTTGAGTACAGTTACGTGACTCAAGGTTCCTTTCAGTGTAGACACTTACCACCTGATGGGGTCTTGCTGTGATCCCCCCATTCTTACTTAATGCCCTTCTGTACCGTTTGATAACTCCAGAGGACCAATCTCATAGGTGGGATCATATGAAATTGATGGGCATGTGATGAGGAAGTGAGGGCACCCCAGACAGGACACTCTTGACAAATCCAATTCCACTCAAGCCTGGCTCAATGGGTTTGTTGACATTGTTTACAGGCACCGGAGTAATTCAGAGGCGGCTGCATCAAAAGGTCAACCCCAGTATGGGTGACAATAAGCAAAGCTGCATCCCTAAGCGTGAGGAGCAATAAGGGCCCATTATGGGAAACGGCCTTGGTCAGGAGAACAGACTCTCTGGGCTGGTTGGCGACCTACCATTCCAGTTGGGTAGGCCAATCCTGGCCAAGGAACTACCGCTCAGGAAGGAGAAACTACCCCTAGGAAAGTGCGCCCACCTCAAGCTATGTCAAAGAGATTGGTAGAATAATTACTCCTCTGAGATGGTGCATTCTTCCTTTCCAGAATTCCTAGGCTGTAACTCAGTTGCTTACAGAGTAGAGCCATAGTGTAATGTTCCCTTCTTTTCTGAATTGCTCAGACAAGTGAACCTTCTCCTTCTCTTCCTATCTCTGTTCTAAGCATGCTTTCCCTAACACCCCAGGCTTCACTCTTTAACGCCTGCTTGAAACCATGTGGGTGAGCTTCATGTCCCTTACCTCATGCGGCATGCCCTTCCCCTTCCTTTCCTCATTCTCCTTCTCTGGGCTGCTGACATTTACAGCTTGCTTACCCTGGTGTGGTTCTCACTTAATCTCTAATTGACCTTGTGTTAGGGTTTTGATTGCGGTGCTAAAACAATATGAGCAAAAGCAACTTGTGGAGGAAAGGGTTTATTTCTTGAAGACTACAGTCATTGAGGGGAGTCATGGCAGGGACTCAGTGAGAAACCTGAAAGCAGGAACTGGAGGTGAAGCCATGGAGGAGTACTGTGTATTCACTTGCCTCTTGTGGCTTACTCAGTCTGCTTTCTTACAGCAGTCTGGACCAACTACCCAGTGATGGCACCAGCCACAGTGAGCTGGGCCCTTCCAACATCAATATACTGGGAGCATTTTCTCCATTGAGGTTCCCTCATCCAAAATGATTCTAGATCATGTCAAGTTGACATAAAACTACCTTGCACAACCCTCAACTTCCATTTGAGTCTGTTCTGGAACTATTTTATCAGCAAATCTAAGAAGCCCAAGATATTCCTTCCACAAAATGACACCTGCTCTTTTGTAGGGAGAAGGCATTTTCTCTTCACAGCAGGTTTCTACACTCTTAAAGTCTGGGGACCTTTATGGGTCTTGTAAATTTATGAACTTTCTGAGCCTTCTGAATTTTATCAGCTTCCTATATTTTCAAACCTCCAAAGCCTCCTTCCAGGAGGAAATGTTTTGGTTATAGGGAAATAGTTACACACAAGTCTATTATGTGGAGAGCCAGATTCTGATTCCTGCATTCAAAGATCATCACAGGAACTATATCTGTACTACCTCCAAACTTTTTTTTGTCAATGCAGAAAAAATGAAACACCCACTTTCACCTTTATTCTAGAGTCAACTATGACTGTGTGACTAGGGCTACCCAATATTCAGATATTATTGATATTTACACATTTATTTTTCTAGCATCTTGGAAATGTATTTTCGACATTATAGAAAAGCATTTTCCCTTTTTTGCCTTTTCCTATTGGTTTTTGGGGTTGGGGAGGGATGAGGTGAAGGCAGGGTGTAGCTGATGCTGCTCTTGACTTGTGATCCTCTGTCCCCTCCTCCCGTGTGTGGATTACAGGCTGTGCCACCACACCCTGCCTGAGATAATTTGGTTTGGTTTTTGTTTTTTAAGACAGAGTTTCTCTGGGCAGCCCTGGCTATCCTGGAACTCATTCTGTAGACCAGGCTAACCTTGAACTCAGAGATCTGCCTGTCTCTGCCTCCCAAGTACTGAGATGAAAGATGTGTGCCACCACTGCCCAGACACCTGAGATAATTTGACCTACAGCATTTTCTAACTCTCCATAACCACAAAGTTCAGTTGTTTGAACTTATGGGATCTTTTTACTTTGGTCTTTTGTTTTTTGTTAGTATATCTTAATTATGCAAAATGGGTCTTACTATATTTTACACAAATATGATGTATTTTCATTGTATTTACTCTCCTGTCCTCCTATTACTAGCTTCCCCCACCCCATGATCCAATGGGTTTCTCCTTTAGATCTCTCTCCTTTTCCTGCCAATCATTCACTAACCGCATGGAGAGGTAGGGCCCACGCACCTCCCCCGTTTCATATAAACTTTCTACAATCACCCCTTGAGTGGGTTCAAAAGTGTAAAGGTCAAGTCATGTCTGGAATCAGGATTTTCCACTCTTTTTTTGATCTTATAGTCTTCCTGCCCTTCCCCACCATGTCCCCCTAGCTATGGAGGGAGTAATGTAGATGTGCCCTTGTGGTTGAGATTCAACAATCAACTTATCCTTAACCCTTGGGGCAGTTACAGTTCCCTGCAGTTCCTGCCCACTGCAAAATGAAGCTTCTCTGACCAGTCTTAATCTATGAGCAAATGCGTAGCAATTTAGAATGGTCTTGTAAAAAAAAGGCCAAAAAGGATGGTCTTCAGAATCTTGAGCACAGCTCCCCTGTACCCAGGGAGTCTAGCTCTCCTGTCTGTAACAACATCTGCTTTTCAGGCTCACTTTGAAGGCACCACTCCATCTCTGCTGGGAACACCATAGACTATCTTGTTACTATGTACCATGCCTCAGCTCTCCCTGCTCAGCTCAGATCACCAACCCCGCTGCGTCCCCATCAGCGTCTAACTCCCAATGCACACTTTGCTGTTCATTCACTCAGACCTGCTGAACTTTTGACTGTGGCTGAACCCAGCTTTCAATCCACTTTATTCTGTTTGGTTTTGTTTGTTTTGAGACAGGGTTTCCTTGTGTAGACCTGCCTGTCCCAGAATTCATTTTGTAGACAAGGCTGGCTGACCTTGATCCACTCAGAGATCCACTTGCCTCTGCCGGCATGAGCCCCCACCCCTCAGCTATCCACTTTATTCTTGAAGCTGGGCTGAATGTTTGGCTTTGATTTACAGGTGTGCATCTCAGGTGTGGAAGGAAAGTGAGGCAGGGTCAGGATGGGAGCTGGCCAATTACCACTCAAAATGAGGTTTAGTAGGAGAGACAGTCACAGGACCAAGGGTATGGTTAAGTGAGATAGAACGTTATATCAGGGACAACATAATGGGTCCTTACGGAGAGTGAGGGGTTTCCCTTTAAGAGAACTGGCTCAATGTGCAAGCAGAGAAGATGGATGGCATGGTAGAGGAACCTGAGGGAGGGAAGGAAGGAGGGGAGCAGGGAGCGGGAGGAGATAGGGAGGGAGAGGGACTGAGTCTGGTCACAACTCAAACCCAGTTCTGAGTAAGCCTGGGAGTTGTTTCTTGTTGGGGCAGAACTAAGAACATTGGTTTACAAATTCCTGTTTCATTTGCAGGAGGTAGAGTTGAGCTGCATAAGTCTCTGGGGGAAGGGGGTGAGAAGAGAGAGAGAGAGAGAGAGAGAGAGAGAGAGAGAGAGAGAGAGAGAGAGAGAGAGAGATTTAAGTTCTGAAATCCTCATTCTCTGCTGACTCTTGTTTCCCAAGAATTCAATAACTACCCAAAAGGACTGCTTCCCTCCCCCTCTGCCTGTGCCCCACCCTCTTGTTACAAGAGAGGAATGGTGCCTGCCTTGGGCTCACAGCGAGAGTCCCTTGAGCAGCGATGGTGTTGCCTCTCTGTACAAGGCTCTTCCACAGCAAGCTCTCTTCCTCGCTCCTGTCTAACTTCCCATTTCTACTGTGTTGTCTTAGCTTCCTGTTTCTGCACAACTGACCCCATCTTGGAAAACACTTCACAAACCTCTGTTTAACTGGGGTTGCCACCTCGTCTACATCCACTCTGTAGCAAACCATGGCCAGTACAGCCTCTTTAGTCCTTTGTCTGCATCGCTCCACTGAAATCTCTATCAAGATCACTAGTGACTTCTTATCAACAAATCCAACGGCAGGCCCTGAGCCTTCAGTGTCCCAGAGTTGCAGGAGAAATAGCACGGCCATTCTCCCTCCTTGTCAAGGCACTACTAAACCAGACAGCCTCATGTCTATCCTCTGGCTGCTTCTCGCTCTCTGGCCTCTACATTTGGACTAATCCTGGCAGTACTCACATCTGCTTGGTGTCACTAAGATAGATGGAGCTGAATAGGAAAGGCTTTCGCACAGATACACGGGATTACAAACATATAATGTGTCATTTTGATAGCACTAGGAACCATAAACATCCAGTCTAATAGATTGGATTTTTGTGTTGTCAAAAGAAACAGCTCTCACATCAAAGGAATAACAGGCATGTTTCCTTCTGGACAAAATTTGAGTGACTATGACCTGAGAACATATGTTTAGGTCTCCCCAAATACAGGACCCAACATGGAAGCAGTTTCATGGAGAGTTTTGTGGTAACAAAACTAAGAAAGTTGGAAATTAAGATATTTTTGAAATGCATTGGTAGAACAGAGAGACAAGCTACAGGAAAGCGGGAGGAAGCTCTGATCTTAGCCTTGGATGCTGTCTTCAACGCTCTTGGCCCTTTTATGGGTGGAGAACTAGGGTTTTGTTAAGTTAGTACATTCCAAACGCTTTTCATCTGTCAGATTTTAGGTCTAGCTAGTAGCAGGGTGTTGTCTGACACAGAAGGGCGAGGAATAACTTATTAGGGTGCTAGAGACCACCTAGGATAAATTGTTATGAAGATCTACTCAGATTAGCAAAAGCTAACTTAAGATGTACATCTAACAACTCAGGTCCTTGCTAATTGCTCAACACCAAGCTGCTAGAAAATTTAGATAACTAACCATGTATGCTTGATAAATAAGGTAGATTTATCTAGAGTCTTTGTCTTTAATCAAGATTTATAAATTCCTAAGGTCTACTCAGGTTCACAATAATGTTTGTCTAGAAGAACTGATACAAATAGTTACAGGAACAAGCCTTATTAAGCCTCCTATGTGCATTTTCAAAGTAAGCAACTAGAAACAAGCAGTTTGTCTACTCAGGTATATTTTAGATAGATGGGAGGTCCTCAAACACGGAAGAGATCTGCAGAATGTGTCATTGAAAATGTTTTAATAAAAAAGTTTTTTTTGTGATAGACACATCATCTCTTGATCGGCAACACTCAACTGCATGTTGAAACATGTTCAAACATCACTGACGTTTCAACCAACAACCAGCCTATGTATACAGAACCGATCCTGGAACGCTCTCATTCCTGTGAATGTAATAAGTTAGGTGCTCTCACAAGTGTTCCTGCAAGGAAGACAGACTGTTGCCTTCAGGAACCTAAAGAGTTCCTTTAATTTTTTTTAGGGACCTATCTAGGCTCAGCCAACCTTTGGCTTTAACACAGGAAAGCATTTCAGGGCAGGTAAGTATGAGGTAGAATTGGACTTTATGAAAAGACAACTGAGGGGCTGGAGAGATGGCTCCGTGGTTAAGAGCACTGACTGCTCTTCCAGAGGTCCTGAGTTCAATTCCCAGCACCCACATGGTGGCTCACAACCATCTGTAATGGGATCTGATGCCTTTCTCTGTTGGGTCTGAAGACAGCTACAGTGTACTCATATACACTAAATAAGTAAATAAATCTTTAAAAACACAACTGAGGAAGAGGGTGGGGGAGATGGCCAAGTTGGTAAAGCACAGACGAGAGTTCAGATCCCTGGAACCCACACAGAAATCCGGGTGTGGTGATGTGTGTGTAAGCCGAGTGTTGAGGATGAGGAGGCAGAGCACTCCTGAGGCACGCTAGCCAGCCTGTCCAGCTGAATTAGCAAGCTCCAACTCCAGTGAGAGACCCTGATCAAAAAATGAGATGGGGAGTGGTTGGAAGGGGAAAAGACCCCACTCGGACTCCTCGCCTCTACATGTACCCCCCCATACATGTTCACATATACAATAAATAGAGGCTTTTAAAAAATAGATTTTTTTAAGCACAAGAGTTAAGGGAAAGAAGATGTTTGGGGGGAAAATAAGATGTAAAAATTATCTAAACCCTGACCTGGGGTTTCTATGCCGCCTCAGTTATTGAGTTCCTGGATGAGAGACACATCCACAGCCTTTATAATTACCATGAGCCGAAAGCAGCACAAGAGCTGGGCAGCTGCCTACCCTCCATGCTGTTAGGAGCTATTTCCCTGTCAATAACCCTGAGCTATTACTTACTATGCTTTATCTGTGCTGCTCTTAGCTCCAATTGAGCAGCCCCGAGGGCCACGCTCTCCTCTCTCTTCACACACGGCTGCCTTTCCTTTATCCTCTCCGGCCTGTTCTTCCTCATGGTCCTCTCTCACCCTGTTCTTCCTCACGGTCCTCTCTTACCCAAGCCCATGAACCTCAACCCCACCTATTTCTCTTCTGCCCAGCTATTGGCTGTTGGCATCTTTATTTACCAATCACAATTAACTGGGCCAGGGTCACTTAACTAGTGTCTAGTTGGACTCTCTCACCTCTGGGGCAACCAGTTTTGGGCCCCGAATTAGCATTAGAACACAAGCAGTAACAGGCCAACCCACTAACTCTACTACAGTCCGACAGGCAGAGGCAATAGATATGTTTCTCTAAGAGATCATTACAGCTCATTGGCTTTAAAATAGTCATATACGCCATTTTGGTGGAGTTGGTAAGGAAGTGAGGTGAGATCACAGGTCTGAGGGACACTTGACACCACTTCAGCTGAACAGGCAACTCTCTAGCACTAAGGGATGTAGGAGGGCATCTTCCCTGCACACAGAGTTTATGATGGTTTTGTTTGAGTTGCGCAGAGAATGTCTTGACAAAAAAAATAAGGCCTTTCTCTTGACATAAAATGTCTCTACAGAGATGGGACAGCGTCCCCTTGTTGTCAGCCTTAAATGCTACCATCTAGCTGCCAAAAAGCAAATGGTGGTGTATTGGATTCTTGATGCTCAGCTGGGGACAGGCTTTAACCAGACTCAAGGCTGAGGGGCTCTTGTCCTTCCCATGTTCCCATGGTTCCCCATGTCTTTCTGTCCTGCTTCAACGAGCACTAAGAATCCCAGCAGCTCAATTGGTTCCATTGCTCTCTCTCTCTCTCTCTCTCTCTCTCTCTCTCTCTCTCTCTCTCTCTCTCTCTTCTATCCACGTAACAGGCCAGCTTTGTTTACTGCCTACTTGTGCTAAGCATTATCTCGGTCAGTATTAATAAGTATCTGAGGTTACTACTGTTGTGTCTGAGCAGAGTCAAGATTAAGACTGAGCTGAGAAGTCATGTGAGAAAGGCAAGAATTGGAACATGATGACCTCTAGGAAGCCAGGCTGAAGGTTCATGTCTCCAAGAATGTTGAGAGAGCAGATGGAGAGGAAACTTTGGTCCATGTGTTTAGATACATTTAAGGGGAAGTGCAACGAGACTTTCACAGCGATGTAAAGAAATGAGAGGACATTGAGTGGTCTGGACTGATGGCCTTGACTTTGAGACAATAGGTTGTTATTTCTTTTGGGTCAGGGTCTCACATAGCCTCAAACTTACTCCAGGAGAATCTTGGACCCCTGCTCCTCCTGCCTTAACCCCTGAGTGCTCGGTGGAGGAAATGCAGCCCCACGTTTGACAGAGGAGGCTCTGAAAGGGTGGAGAGCAGAGGATGAAATGGTACCTCAATATTCAAGGTATCAGTGAAGAACCAAGAAGCACTAAAGAGCCATGGGTATGGGTGACCTGAGGAGGGGATCCTGGGGAAGGAAAAGATCAAAACCACACTTTGAAAGAGCCATAAAAATGCCGCCTGATTCATCCATGGAAATCCCCAGCTCCCAGACAATTAACAAGGGACACTCAGAGGAAAGACGGCAATAAAGAATCTTATTGATGACAGCACTCTGCAGAAGGCTCAGGCAGGAGCTGTAGGTGGAGACTGAGTTAGAAGAGACATATGCCAAGATGGCAGTTTGAGCCTGCCGATGTGGAGGAAGTAAGGAGGAGGAGCGTATCTAGCTGAGGTGCTGAGGTGCTGAGGTGCTGAGGTGCTGGGGTGCTGAGGTGCTGAGGTGCTGAGGTGCTGAGGTGCTGAGGTGCTGAGGTGCTGAGGTGCTGAGGTGCTGAGGTGCAGCGATTATAGGCTGGAGGGGGGTGTTGCCTCTCATGTCCTTGAGTCTGGCAAGCTGAGCTCTGTAAACTTCTTTGTGGAACTGAAAACAGACCTTGTTGTTCTCCTGGAACCTAGATCCCAGGGGGAATCTGTTAAGGGTTTGGAGAGCCACAGACAGGCTCTCAGTAGGGGCCTTGCCACAAAGAGGCTGCTTCAGGTAGGCATGGCCTTAGCTGCAGTCTCGCTGGATTCAACAGTATGGCGACAAAGACATAAAGATGATGGAAGACCAGGGAGCCTCAGATTTGGGGGGATATCTGGAGCTTCTGGCTTCTGGGAAATGAATAAACCAAGATCTACCCTGGTTCTTGCGATTCTTTCATGGAGTTGCATTAGATAGCAGGGTTAATGCTTCAACTGCTGAGTGAATGCCCCATCGATCGTCGTGAGACATAGAAGCTTGCCATGTGAGGACTGCGAGGCCCTCCTCGCCTGGAATGTCGGATGGTGGGAACCTTTGTCTTAGGAAGTAGCAGAAGAGCTGGACGGGTGGCTCAGTGGGTACAGTGAAAGCGCGGCACCTGACTTTGGAACCCCACACCCGTGTGAAAGCACAACCTGTACCCCAACTCTGGAGCCGCAGAGACAGACAGACCTTAGGAGCCCTTTGGCCAGCCCAATCGACAACCTCTGGGTTCAGAGGGAGAGACCCACACCGTCTCGAAAACTAAGGTTTCGAGTGATAGAGGATGGCACTGACACCAGCCCCTGGCAGCCACAGGTGCATGCGCAGTCCGGAGTCTGGAGTCAAAAGACCCAGAGGGGGTCTGCAGCTTTCTTTGTAGACACAGCTCTTTGCAGACATGGACAAGTTACTTTGTCCTCCCTGTCTTCTCTAAGCTCCTGCGTATACAGCATCAGCTGCGTCCCTCTTGGAAGTTGTGTGTAAGCATAATAACTGACAATAAAGATAAGAGGAAAGCAGCCAGCTCCACAGACCAAAGCCAGCCAGCCCCTCAGATGTGCGTCAACACCTACTCTCAACTGCTCGAAGAGCTGGCATTAAAAGATTATACCAGTAATCACAGTGTTCACGAAGGCCGAGGAAGGGACACTGGCCAGCCTGAGAATTGGGGGTGAGGTCGGAGGGCAGGGGGAGAGGGTGGTCACTTTCTGGTTTTGAAAGCTGCTTGTTATAAAAATGGTAAGAACAACACCAGGCAGTACAAGTGCTTAGAGGTTGGGAACAGATGGTGAGTCCCTGGGCAGGGGAGTCAGGGGCTGGGAAGACCAGTTGGGGGATTGTTGATTGTTGGGTGTGTCAGAAGGAGCATGCGGGCTTGAATGGCTAGCCAAAAATAAGGCTAACAAGGAAGTCTCAGAGCCAGCCAGCTAGATACCAGCCAGGAACAGAGCAACTATGTACATGTTAGACATGATGTTTTCCTTTGACTTGTTCTGAGACCTTTGGCCCACTTTTTCTGAGGCAGGCAGAGGCCTCGCTAAGCGGAGGCGGGGCTTGCAGAGGCTGGAGTCTTATAAAGCCCAACCCACAATCCCTGGGCATCTCTCCCGGGGGCTGTGGACTGCTGGCTTTCTGTTGATACCTTAGAGATGCAGCGGCTTTTGGCTCCAGCAAGGCGGGTCCTGCAAGTGAAGAGAGTGATGCAGGAATCTTCGCTCTCACCCGCTCACCTGCTCCCCGCAGCCCAGCAGAGGTGAGTTGCATAGATCACTCTGGGACAAGCACCCTGAGGACCAGTAAAAAGCAGTCAGTGGACCTGCTGGAGAACTCACTAGAACCTCAGTCAAAACCTGGCGGGGCTTGTGTTCACTTACAAACAAGTGAGCCTCGTTTCTAGACAGTGCCTGTCATCTGTTGAGCTGGAAGTGTCTAAGCCACAGGCTCTCAACCTTCCTATAGCTGCAACCCTTTAATACAGCCCCTCAAGCTGTGGTGACCCCCAGCCATAACATTATTTTCATTGCTGCTTCATATTAGTTTTGTACTGTTATGATGTGCAAGGTGTATTTTAATTGTTACAAATTGACCCAAAGGGAGCAGGACACACAGGTTGAGAACCATTTAAGCCTCTGGTGCACCTCGTTTAGGCAAAGCAGCATCCTTTCCTCGGCCAGCTACAGTCTGCAGCAGACCTCAGGATCCTGCAGCTGCATCTGTAGTTTAACTGCCTGGTTTAGTTCGCTGTGGCACGATCTAGAATGGACCAAAGAGAAGAAGCTGTGTTTCTCTGTGTTTCGGTTTTCTGAGGTGAAGTATAAAAATTGTGTGTATGCTTCTCACTCGTGTGTGTGTGTGTGTGTGTGTGTGTGTGTGTGTGTGTGTGTGTGTGTGTGTGCAGGAGTGGATACATGTACTTGTGAAAGAAAAACACGCATGCCTTCTTTCTCTGTAAACACCCTTCAGTCTGGTCCCAGTGACTGTGGTCGCCCAGAGTTGATGGGACACATCTGGGCTTCAAGCTTCAGGCTCCCAGCTACCTGGGTATTATTTTTTTCTCTTTTGCTCTCTGTCCGCTGAGCTCAGAGTCCTGAGGCTTCCTTTCCACTTACACCCATGAATACTGAATTTTTAGGAAAACTCTTTGCTATTGTGTCCTCCCTTGCCTGCTCTCCTGGGATAGGTGTGTGTGGAGGGGAAAGGGGCAGTGCCCTTTAACCTCCTGATTTTCTTCATAGCTCCACCGCCATCTCCTCTTTCCCACCCCTTGCAAAACCACTGAATTTCATTTGAAGGTTCCAGCTTCGACTCTAGCTTGCTTCCTCTCTATTTATGAGGAAGCTGTGGACATGGTTTATTTATATCAGGGCTGGACAGGGGTGACCAATCCCCAGCCCCCCCCCTTTTGAGACAGTTCCTTTATGTCTTGGCTGAGCTAGAACCCACAATGTTGACCAGGTTGGCCTTGAACTCACAAAGATCCACCAGTCTCTGCCTCCAGAACACTGGGAATAATCCCAGTAGAAGTATGTACCACCACGCCTAGCCCAAACCTTCCGATGCAACAGTAGGCCACTGCCCAAGAGGCAAGCCTCCATCTTCACAACTCGGACTTCTTTGGTTCATGCTCTTGAATTCTTGCTCACATTTCCTGTCTGGTGCCCTCAGGGTTAACCCCAGTGCTCGCTGCCTGAACTACTAAAGTTCCTTATAGGTCACCTGTGTTCTCAAGCAGTGGTTCTCAACCTTCCTGATGATGAGGCCCTCAGTGCAGTTCCTCATGATGTGCTGACCCAACCATAACTTCATTGCTATTTTGTAACTGCAGGTTTTTTTTTACTGTTATGAACTATAATGTGAATATCTGATATACAACCCTCAAAGACATCAAGACCCACAGGTTGAGAACTGTTGCTTTAGGGTTCTACCTCTGTAATGCAATCCACATCTGCTTTAAGTCCACCCCAGACTCACCATCTGCTTCCCTGCCCTGATATTAAATATCCAGGACTCAGTGTTTCTCACCTTAAATCTCCCTGCTCCCTGCACACTCTCCTCTGTGAAGGTTCCCTAGCTCGCTGATGCATCCCCACCATGGCCACAGCCCCTTCATCCCCTCCAGTCCTTCAGCAACAGAAAACTACTCATCTGTCAGTCAAGGGGTGGGGTGAGATGGCTCAGTGGTTAAGAGCACTGACTGCTCTTCCACAGGTCCTGAGTTCAAATTGCAACAACCACATGGTGGCTCTCAGCCATCTGTAATGGGATCCGATGCCCTCTTCTGGTGTGTCTGAAGACAGCTACAGGGTACTTATATATAATAAATAAGTAAATCTTTAAAAAAATCGACCTCAGGGGCTGGCGAGATGGCTCATTGGGTAAAGGTGCTTGCTGCCAAGCCTGAGGACTTAAGTTCAACACCCAGAGTGTACACGGTAGAAGGAGAGAAATTTGTCTTCTAATTGCTGTGGCACATGTGCCTCTCAACCACATTTTTTTTTTAAAAAAAAAAAATGAAAACAAATAAAGAAGTCTGACCCTAAATTCAGCCTCTCCCATGAGGCCTTCCTTATCCATCCATCCCAGAGAATGTCTGTTTCCTTTGAACTCCATGATTTTGCCTGTCTCTCTTTCATGGTGTAACCTCCTCCCCCACCAGTCTTTGTAGTTGGGGTCTGTGTGTGCTCATTTCTTTCCTCACCCACTAAGGATGTTGACAGCCTTGCCTTCTTTTCTTTGAAACTCCTTCACACAACAACACCCTTCTCTGCATGCTGCCCAGGGTTAGCCTTGAACCCAAGGAGAAGCAGGCAGGATGGTATGAAGTGATTAAGGGCATGGTGCAGATTCTTGAGCTTCACAGCAGGAGCAGGGTTTAAATCAAATGCAGCGGTCACCCCTTAGAGGGAGCACAGGATGAGAAGGGCGCTCTCAACAAGTGCCCGAGCACCAGCCAAGCCTGAGTGCTTCTGGAAGCCTTGTCTTTAAGGCTCTGAAACCCACACCCAGAAAATAAGGAGAGTTACAGGCTCTCCAACCTTCTCCCTGAATCTTGCCATTCTATATGGGAAGACAGGGAGGGAGTCAGTCCAGAAGAGGCAGGAAAATGAACCTGCAAGGAAAGTTGCCACGCTGGCACCTCCAGCGTGAGCTAACCATTAGCCCTTGGTCCCGGGGACTCTCCCCCATAAATATTTGAAAGGACAAACTCCACTTATTTGGAAGGCACCAAATAAATAAATTCCTGCCCTCTCTCCTAGAGGTGATGAGCCCAAATCGCTCTGCTCTGGTATCTTGGGATGATAGGATGCACTCTTGTCTCCCAGGGCTCCTTAAAAGTGACTTTCCTGGTGGGAGAACTGGGGACCCTAGAGATACAAATCAGGAGAAGCACTCAATACAAGCCACAGCCTCTGTGCTACAGAGAGGGCTTGGAAAGCCAGGAGTCCAAGGCACCAACTACACGGAGTATTTCTAAAACAACTGCTGGGGAGTTCCTGAGCCATCGCTCCACCAGTGTTTATCGTGAGGAAAGATTCAGATGCCTGCCCATGGGCACTTCTAGGAGAGGGACTTGCAGCTAGGAGGTGAAAGTGCAGACCTTCACCAGAGGAGCTGAGAGTCTGAAGTGAAAGGAGGTGGAAAGAGAGAAATCCTCTTTTCTCTCCTCTACTGACCGCCATTTTCTGCATTGAGAACAGCACTGTGCTCCTACAGGTTGGCCTGCTCCACTGCCCAAGGAGCTGTAAAAGGCTTGCCGCTCTACTCTATGGTGAGGCCACCTTGCATGAGGAGTGTCCGATGAATATTGAGAGTCCCAAATCAGAAGAAAGCAGGCAGACGGAAGACAGGGGAAAACCTCCTTCCAAAGGAGAAAAAGAACCTGGGCATGTTGGGTGCACGTTTGCAATCTCAGAAGATCGAGAGTTCAAGGCCAGCTTGGGCTAACACAGTGAGCCTTTGTCTCGAAACAAGACAAATATAGCAACAAGTGGGGAAAAGATCGGTTCGTTCTTGTTTAGTATCAAGAAGGGAGAGGGGAAGATAAGTAGAAGTCCACTGTAAAATGAGTCGAGGTTTCTAAATGTTCTGAGGGCTTGTAGAAAGAAAGAATTCGGATATTAACAAAGGGATGGAGCAGGTAACAGAGCTGGCCCGCAGAAGGGGCTTGCTCCATTCTGCAGGGAGTGTTCTATTTTGGATGGACAGACACAGTAACTGTTATAGGGAGGGTGTGATATTTAAAAGCACATTTACGTCATGCAATGACCAGATCAGGGCAACTGGCTTATTTACCTTTACAGACTTTTACCATCTCTGTGGAGGGGAGGGGGCATTCAAAACCATCCCTGTTTGCTACTTTAAAATACTCAATTAATTGTTGTCGATCATAATGGTCCTGCTGTGTCACAAGGCATTGAAAGCTACTTTTCCTGGTTGTGGATGTGGGTCAGTGTGGTTGCCTCAAATGTTCTGAGATCGTGTCCTACGTTCATCCATAGTGTGATGGAAACCAAGCCAAACCAAACCTTACTTCTCCCCTGCAGTTTATTCCTACACACATCCTCTCTCCTCCCACACATATCCTCTCCCCATCTTTCCCCTTACTCCCTTTCAAGGCTCTTCTATCACTATCGTCTACTGCTTTGAGATCTTAGCTACCACCCGTGAGCAAGAGCGTGCAGTCTTTGTCTTCCTGTGCCCCAGCATATGTCTTATCCATGTTGCTACAATGACAGAATGTAATCTTCACGGCTAAATAATGTCCCATCGGGCACATATGTCACAGTTTGTCTACACTCTCGTCGGTCAGTGAGCACAAAGGATTTTCTGTCATGGTTATTGTAAAGAATGCCACAGTAAGTACAAGATGTCTGATCAGGTTAGTTCCTTTGGGCGTGTACCCAGCACTGGGATTCATGAATCATACGGCAGTTCTGTTCTGGATTTTGCTGGTTTTGCTGTACTGTTTCCATGTGGCTGTATCCATTCTCATTCCTGTCATCTCTATGTGAAAGGTTTTCCTTCTACCATGTGTGTTACTGAGATTCAACATGGGTCATCAGGGTTGGCAGCAAGAACGCAGGTCGTCAGAGTAAAAGTGCCTTTCCCCACTGAGCCTCTCTTCAGCCTTTAGCTTCCTTTCTTTGCAGCCTCCCTGCATTTGGCATTTATGTACTTATAAACTTATAACTGTGGTGAAGCCGCATCTCGTACCTCTGCTCCGCGTCTCCCCGCTGATGCGTGTCTTTCAGTGTTCTCAATTTGTACGTCCTCTCCTGAAAAAAATGCTGATTCAGGCATTGGCCTATTTTAAAGCAGAAATATTTGGACTTTTGTTGCTAAGTTGTTTCAGTCCCTGATATATTCTGAGAGTTGCGTCCTTCAAGTGAACAGACTGGGAATATTTTCTCCCACTGGAGGTTGTCACTTTATTCTTGTATCATTCCTGTTGCTGTTCAGCAGCATTTTTAGTTTTAAATAATCTTTGTTTTGGGGGTTCCTAAAAAGTGTTTGAAGGGTTCGTGAGATGGGTCAGTGGGTAAAGGCGCTTGCCGCTAAGTCTCATGGCCTGAGTTCAATTCCCAGCACTCATATTGTGGAAAGAGGACAGACACCCACAGTTAGCCTTTGATGTTCATACGCATGCTGTTGCATTCACATCATAAATGTTTACATATTCACACATATAAGGGGATATGTAAACAAATAAATAAACAGAAGTAAATATAAAAGAAGGGAATCCAACGTGGAGGATCATGAACTCCAGGTTGACCTAAGCTCCAAGTGAATTCCGATGCAGGCTACATAGTGAAATCACATCTCAATCAAATCAAAATAAGATGAATCTGCCAAAATCAACATGTGCCCTGCATATTTATCTTCTAGTAGAGTCATGATTATAAACCCTGCATTTGGGTCCTTCACCATTTTGCCTTGATTTTTGTAGATTAAAAGAGGGAGTCCAGATTCTACTGTATGTGAATACCTAGTTCTCAGCACCACTCTTTGCAAAAGTTTGTTTCTTCAAAGGGTATTCTTGATCCCTTTGCAATGTATAAGTCAGCTCATAAGGATTTATAAGTAAATTGACTGGCTATGTATGATAGTGCGAGTTTATTGCTGAGTTCTGTGTCCTGCTGTGTCGCTCTGTGTGCATGTGTGTGTGTATGTCTGTGTGTGTGCGTGTGTGTGTATGTGTGTGTCTGTGTGTGCGTGTGTGTGTGCATGTTCGCGTGTGTGTCTTCCTCCATCTCTCACCCTCTGTGTTGAGACAGAAGCGTTCATTGAACATGGAGCTTTCTGATTGGCTAGACTAGTGGGCAGCGAGCCCCAGAGCTGCTCCTGTACCCCACGTACCAGGATGTTTCTTGATTAATTAAGCTAAAGGCCTATCAACTTGCTTTTCCATTTCAAATATTACTTGTTTCATTGTTCCTTTCATTGTTTCATTCTCTACTCTGTTTATTTCTGCTCTGCTGCTTGTTCTTTCCTTCCCTCTGCACCTTTGACTTGGTTCTTTCCCGGGTCCTTGAGTTGCATCATTAAGTTGTTGACTCACAAGCTGTTGGATGTAGGCATGTTGCCGTAAGCTCCCTTCTAAGTGTCGTTTTTTCTATAGCTCATAGGTCTTGTATGTAACCATTTCATTGACATTGAGGTGGTTGTCCAGAAACAGTAGCTGTTAGGTGGGAACGCGTGACAACCTCTGTTCAATTCACTCGGCCTAGAGTGCAGATGAACTGTACTGTACACTGGTTGACTCTGTCTCAACGATCCGTCTGTGGATGGAAGCGACGGTGGTGAAGTCCCCAGCTATTACTGTATTAGAATCCGTTTTTCCAGCATATCTGTGGTCTTTCTTCACATAGTTCCTATACTGCTCCTATACTGAGTGTATATATGTAAGTGTAATTATTTCCTCTTGTTGACTTGATCCACCTAGCATTGGACAACAACTTTCTGCATCTCTTTCTGTAAATTTTATTTACAGTAGTACAGCTGCTCCTGCTTGCTTTGGGGCTCTACTTCTGTATCTTTTTCCATTCACATCGCTGTTGGTGTACGTGTGTCTTCAGTGGTGAAGTGAGTTTATTGTAGAGAGTGAGTGGAGAGTCTCTATCACCAGGATTTGGTTTTGATGCATCCAGCTAATCTGTAGCTTTTTTTTTTTTTCCGGAGCTGGGAACTGAACAAGGGCCTTGCCCTTGCTAGGCAAGCGCTTTACCACTGAGCTAAATCCCCAATCCCTAATCTGTAGCTTTTAACTGAGAGATTGAAGTTGACTGTCTTTCTATTACATGTTTTGCTGGTCATTTATATGACCTGTGCTCCTTCTTCTTTTTGTTCATTGCTGTGATTCGGTGGTTTTCTATTCAGATAGGTTTCTTTTTCTCCTCTTCTGGGCATCTGCTAGAGGTCTACTAAGTTCTTCATTTCCAGATGTTCTTATAATGTAGTTATCTTCTGTCACCTCACTGTAGAATTCCTATACACATTTTCCAGATGTAATTTGTTGATGATAAATTCCTTGCTTTTTCTTATCTTGGAAAGACACTATTGGTTTGTCATCTCAGAAGGTAGCTTTGCTGGGTATAATATTTTCGGTTGGCAATTTTTTTCTTTCAGTACGTAGACTATATCGCCCTGTTCTCTACTGTCCTATATGATTTCTGCTGGGAACTCTACCATTGGTCTAATGAAAAGTTCCTTATTTGTAACTTGATATATTTCTTTTGTTGGTTTTTTTTTGGAATTAATTTCTAGCTTGAACTTTTTAATTTATTTATTATTTATGTATTTATGTATTTATTGTGTGCATATATATGTGCATATACACATATGTGTCTGTGCCACAGTGTGTGGACAGAGGTCAGAGAACAGTGTGTAGGAGTTGTTTTTCTTTTCACTATGTAGATCTTAGTTATTGAATTCATGCCAATGGGTTGAAAGCATGTATGCCTACTTTCTGAGCCATCTCACCAGGCCTGTCTTGTACTTTTAACAGGCTGTAGTATGTAGTATGTTCTTGGTTGGATATGTTAGAATTTGTTGAGGTTCTTGGGCACAGATATCTGTCACAAGAATTTTAAAGTTTTTGACTGTGTTTTCTATGCTTTTCTCATCTGTTCTCCTGAAATACACATAGTGTGACACCTTAACTCAATTGTGCTTTGAGTAAGTCTCATAGATTTTCTTCATGCATTTCTATTTTTTTGTTTTAATTTTTTTACATTGGGTTATTTTGAAAAAGCATGTCTTCTTTATGCCCAGAAGCTATATTTTTGCCTACTCACTGCTATTTTTATGACATGTATTATGTCCTTTAGCTTCAAAAATTTTGCCTATTTCTTTTAGGATCTCTTCTCTGTTCAATTTCTCGTTCACATCATATGTTATTTCCTCATTTCATTGAACTGTCTGCTTGCAATTTTTTCTATAATTTCAAACACTTCTTTAAAATAATTATTTTGAATTCTTTTTCAGGCTATTTACTGATTTCCTTTCATTTTGGTGTATGTGTGTGTGGGTGTGGGTGTGGGTCTGTTGCTAGAGTGTTTCTTTAGAGATGTCATATTAGCTTGTTTTTCATGTATTTAATGACCCTACATTGACATGTGTGCATTTGGAGGGGGTCACTTTCTCTCTTCCAGTTTAATAGACTTTTCTTTTAATAGTTAAAGCCTTTCACGACATGATCTGTCACACACTACTGATTGGATAGACTGCATTGGGCTGGTGTTCTAGTGTGTAGTCTTTCTGTAGATTCTCTAGCTCTCATCAGTGTTGGTGATGTCTTAGTGGCTTAGAATATAGGAGTTGCAGGATTATACACGGATTTTCATGTATCTCTCTTAGGCAAGGCAAAATTGCTAGCATTATGGGTACAGTGGTTTGAGGATGAATGTACTTATCAGTTTCTATAGATAATATGGGAACAAGGTCACCCACGGGCCAAGGTAGGCATAGCTCCTCAGTAGAGATGATGCTGTCTATATCTGAAGCTTGCATGGGGGTTGAGTGTAAGCAAGCATAGATGTGGTACCTACACTAGAGGGAAGGTCATGGATGACACTGTAGCCTCAAGAACAAGCCGTTACTCTGCCTCTCAGAGACTTGGTTGAGTGACTTTCTGAGGTAAGCATATCAACTAATTCTGGAGGCTACAGAAGGATGTCCAGGGCCACTTAGAGTCTCAGAGATGGCTTCTGTGGATTAAGCTACTCAGGATGGAAGCCTTAGTGGGCAAGCTATGCAGGTATGACTGCTTATTATCTGCTTTTCACGTTTCCTGGAAAGTAGAAAATGGATCTTCTTCAGACCAAATCGTTCAATATAGTCTGCCCAGATGTTTTCTAGGGGTGTAAGAACGCAAGCAGAGACATCTATATATTTCATAGAAGTGGATTGGCTAAGCTGATAGAAGCAGTTACCTGGTTGTTTCATGGACCCTAAGATGGGCTGAGTCCCAAAATGGCCCTATGAAGCAGGAGTAGAGTGGGAAAGGCACAGCATGGAATAAGCTCCTCTTTAGGGCAATCTGGTGGTGTAGTAAATAGGTAGTTACCCAAACCTGACTCAGGAGCTGTGAAGGCTGTAGACACTCCATCAGCAAGCAGCATGGTGTAAGAGAGGACTACTGGTTACCTTTTCCCTGCTGAGCAATCTCCTCTTGGTTCAGATGGTCTTACGAAATAGGATGGCAGGAAGATAGATGCTAGTCCCTTCTTTCTAGGGTCATCACATGTTTCCATTCTTCAATATTTTTTTCACACCCCACTTTACTCCATGCAAACATGCTGGTGAAATAGCTGTTGTTTTCCTTATTACAGAGGAAAGAAAACCAGACACTGCTCATTGGCCATCTTCCTGACATCACCTTCTTAGTAGAAGTATTAATTTATTTAGTTTATGATAAACTATTCCTATTGTAACTTCTAGAGTCATCAATAAAAAGCAAAGAATATTTATTTAATTGAAAAGAATTCAGAAAAGAGGAAATAACAGATGAGAGAACATATAAGCAAGTAAAAATACATGATAGATTTCATCACAACTATATCAGTAATTACAATAAATATAAATAGACTAAATACTCTAATTAAAATACCACTATTAAATAAATAAAAATAAATCAAAATCAAAATCAAGAAAGAAGAAAACAAATAAAATACCACTATTGTCAGGCTTTTAACATTTTTTCAAAGACTTTAATATATAATTTAAAAATGATAAATGTTGCCAGATGTGATAGTCCACACCTGCTGTCTCAGTGTTCTATTGCTGGGAAGAGGCACCAGGACAGACTCTTATAAGACAAAGCTTTACTTTGGACTGGATTACAGTTTTGGAGCTTTAGTCCATCATCATGGTGGTGATCGTGGCAGCACATAGGCAAACACAAAGCTAGAGACGTAGCTGAGAGTTTTACATCTGGATCTGCAGGCATCAGGAAAAGAGAGACTGGGACTGCCTTGGGCTTTTGAAATCCCAAAAACCACCCCCAATGGCATACTTCCTTCAACAAGGTCACACCTACTTCAACAAAGCCACACCTTCTAACCCCTCACAAGCAGTGCCACTCCCCGCAACCAAGTATTTAAATATATGAGTCTATGGTGGTCATTCTTATTCAGGTCCACCACCCCTGCAATCCCAATACTCAGGAGAGAAGTCAGGAGAACTCAGAATTCAAAGTTACCAGAGTAAAATAAGAGATCCTGACTCACAGAACAAAGAAGTCCAAAACAACAATAAAAGACACATAGGTAAACAAAAATACCATAACAGAAGCAATATAGACAAGAAGCATTCATCTTAGTTCACAGTTCTAGAGTTCAGTTTACCGTGGTGGGGAGGTCATGGTGACAGGAGCTTGGGGCGGTCAGGAGTCAGAGGACAATGAATAGTCATGCTCAGCTAGCTTCTTACTCTTTATACAGTGCAAGCCCAAGCCCAAGGAAAAGTACACCACCCCTCCAGGATGGTCCTCTGTATCGCAATTAAACCTATCAAGATAATTGTATCTAGGCCAGCATGACCAGAAGCTAACCTAATCTCAAAGATCCCTCATAGATGTCCGCAGGGCTTGTCTCCCAGGTGATTCCAGACCCTAGCAAATTGACAATCAACACTAATATTACACTTGAAAGTCTAGTCAGACTACCATACAAAGAGTGTACTATACAATACGTGTATAGCTATGTTATTAGGAAAGGTACACTTTATGATGGGTAAAAGGGATAAAAAGGTCAATTCAACAGCTATAACTATTAAATTTTTCCTCACTTGCTAACATACCTTTACAGCATACTAAAACATAAACGTAATTGCCACATTATTATTATTTTGTTTTGATTTGTTTTTTGAGGTAACTGTCAAAAGGCCATTGGTAGTTTTACAGCTGTTATTTTAACCACAGGTTTTCTACAATCCCTCCTGCTCCCCTGGCCAAAACAGATACATGGCCAAAAGATGTGGGCATCCTTGCCCTGGAGGTCTACTTTCCAGCCCAATATGTGGACCAAACTGACTTAGAGAAGTTCAACAATGTGGAAGCAGGGAAGTACACAGTGGGCTTGGGCCAGACTCGTATGGGCTTCTGTTCGGTCCAGGAGGACATCAACTCCCTGTGCCTCACAGTGGTGCAGAGGCTGATGGAACGCACAAAGCTGCCGTGGGATGCCGTGGGCCGCCTGGAAGTGGGCACGGAAACCATCATTGACAAGTCCAAGGCTGTCAAAACAGTGCTCATGGAGCTCTTCCAGGATTCAGGCAACACTGACATTGAGGGCATAGATACCACCAACGCCTGCTATGGTGGCACTGCCTCCCTCTTCAACGCTGCCAACTGGATGGAGTCCAGCTACTGGGATGGTATGTTTCCAGGACATTACAGAAGTGTGATTCTTAGGGTAGAAGCTGAAGACTGTGCTTTGCTTCTCAGCAATTTATGCTGGGAAGAGAAAGGCAATTTATTCATACAGTTGCTCCTATAACCCAATAAAAACAGTGACAGTAGCCATGAAGATAGTCACAGCTTTATGCAGCCACTCGGGTAGCATGTTCATGTGGCTGTTCATTTACTCTGCACAATATCCTGTGGCGTGAGTTCTGTGTCTGACTGTAGATGAGGAGGTGAAATAGACAATGTCTTGCTGCTTTAGTTACTTGCAGCTGTGACAAAACCACTGGCGAGACCAACTTAAGGAAGGAAGGGTTCCTGTTGGCTCACGGTTTGAAGGTGCACAGTCCATCATGGCTGCAGGAGCTAGAGACATCTAGTCACAGGGCATCCCCAGTCAGGAAGTAGTCTAGAATCCCAGCCTAGGGGATGATGTCATACACTTTTAGACTGTTTCTTCTACTTTAGTTAGCCTAAACAAGAAACTCCCCCATGACATGCCAAGTTTGTTTCCATGGTGGTAATACATCCCATCAAGGTGACAAGAGTAAATACCATGGTGAGTGTAGAGGTAAATCTCCAAACAAAATCCAACATGTCTCTCTATACTTAGTTCTCTTAATCACTGTCTTAGTTAGTGTCTTACTGCTGTGAACAGACACCATGACCAACATGAGTTTTATAAAAGACAACATTTAATTGGGGCTGGCTTACAGGTTCAGAGGTTCAGTCCATTATCATCAAGGCCGGAGCGTGGCAGCATCGCAGCATCCAGGCAGGCATGGTGCAGGAGAAGCTGAGTTCTACATCTTCACCCGAAGGAAGCCAGGAACAGACTGAGCATCCTCAGGCAGTTAGAAGGAGGGTCTTCAAGCCCACCCCCACAGTGACACACTTCCTCCAACAAGGCCACACCTTCTAATAGTGCAACTCACAGAGCCAAGCATACGCAAACCATCAAAATTACCATCTGGGTCTCTGAGATCGAGATGTATGTTCACAAGTTTCTATGGTAAGGGGTGGACACTGGTCAAAATGGGCTGAGAGAAGCACAGGAGGGCACCATGAATTGATTATCTTCTTCTACAGTACCTGTTACTGAGATGTCAACTTTGTTTAACATATTAACATTGCTTTATATCTTCCTTACATCCTTCCCCAGAGCTGCCCTGGAGGGATACCTCCTGTTCTGAGAGAAGGCAAAGTCCAAGAGAAAGGTGTGAGCATTAGATACCTAATCTCACTCGGTAATGCACCTGGCTTAGCCAGTGCTCTACTGCTGTGAAGAGACACCAAGAGATCGCGGCAACTCTTACAAAGGAAAGCATTCAGTAGGGGATGGCTTACAGTTTCAGAGGTTTAGTTCAGTATCAGCATAGCAAGAAGCATGGTGCCATGCAGGTAGTTATGGTGCTGGAGAAGGAGCTGAGGGTTCTACATCCAGATCCATAGGCAGTAGGAAGAGAGAGATACTAGGCTTGGCTTGGGCTTTTGAAGTCTCGAACCCCAGACCAGTGCCACACTTCCTTCAACATGACCACATCTCCTAACCCTTTCAAATACTGCCTCCCTCAGGTGAGTAAGCATTCAAATACATGAACCTCTGGGGGACATTCTCATTAACGTGCCACATTAATCTCCTGGAGCCTGAGTTCTTGTTTACTTTCAGACCTTGGCTGTCTCTGTATTTACTGAGCTTGAAACTAGACCAAAAAAGCCTTAAAGACCACAGTGGATACCAATTACAAAATTAATTTTAAGGTTCTAGTGTTGGCCATGGATCTTAGGGGATATATCGTCTAATAGTCTTTGCTTTAAGTAAGGAGACCAGGGCTGCAGAGATGGCTCAGTGGTTAAAGTCCTTGCAGAGCAAGCCTGGGGACTGGGGGATCCCAGAATCCAAGCTAAAGCTGGGTGGGTATGGAGACCCACCTGTAATCCCAGTGCTTGGGAAATGGAGACCAGGATCCTTTGGGACAGCTGATTAACTCATCTAACAAAGACAGTAAGCTTCAGGGTCAGTGAGAGACCTTGCCTTACTATGTAAGGTAGACAGTAATCTAGGAGGAGGCCAGCATCAATCAATCGCAAGCCTCCACATGGAGGCAGAATATGAACACCAGTACACATACATGCACCTCCACACATTCAAACATGTGTACACACATCAATGCATACACATGTGCGTGCACACACACACATATACACGCACACACATACACACACACACAGAGACGTGCGTGCACATGCACACTGGCACAAAAGCAAGAGACTAAACAATATAAAAAAAATGAAGGGGCTGGCAGGTCAACTCATACAGTAAAGGTGCATGCTGCCAAGCCTGAGTTAGGACCCCAGAACTTCTGGGGTGGAAGGAGAGAACTGACTCTAACAAGCTATGCTCTTGATTTGCACAAGACATTTATACATGAAGAAAAATAGATCTTCGAAATACTTTATTTAAAAAAAAAAGCTGGGAATTAAAAAGACATAACAATGTAAGGAGGGGGATCACTAGGAGTGTAGCTCCGTGGGAGAGTGCTTGCCTCACAAGCTCAAGGACTTGGTTCATTTGCTAAAACACAGGGGAGAGGATCTCACCGATATCTGCTATAGGGTCCTGTGGTTAGGATTCAGTCAGAACAGGGTTTAAATTTAAAGTCCGTATCCAATAGATCAGTGGTTTCCAACCTTCCTGATGCTGCAACACTTTAATATGGTGCCCCATGATGTGGTGACCCCCACCATAAAGTTGCTCTTGTTGCCACGTCATACGTGTAATTTTGCTACTGTTATGAGCATAGTGTAAATATATGCTATGCAGGAAATCTGTTTTGCAACCCCTGGTCGTTTGATCCCCAGAGGGGTTGCAATCCTCGGCTGAGAACCACCGCAGTAGGTGAATGTTCTAGGTAAGCTGCTCAAAGGCAGCATCTTCAGCCACACATGTTGGCACAGCTGCCTACCTCTCTGGCACGGTGAGGGATAATGAGTATTTAGTTTGTGTTTAAATGTCAATTTATTTCCCGATGCATTGTCCTTCTTTAGAAGATATTTGAAGATATAGGTGCTGTAGATTGGTCGGTACAAACTTAAATTATTTCCACAAGTACCAGCTAACCAAGTTTTAAGTGACTTTAGAAACGGAGTTTAGGCCAGCCGTGGTGGTACAAACCTGCTATCGTGTCACTTGCGGATGAAGGAGGGTTTTGGGTTAGAAGCCAATCTGGGTTATGTAATGAGACTCTGTCTCAAAAACACTAAAACAGGCCTGGAGAATGACTCAGCAGTTAAGAGCACTTGTTCTTGCAGAGGACCCTGGTTCAGTTCCCAGTGCCCACATGGCGGCTCTCAACTGCCCATAACCCCAGTTCCAGAGGATTGAACCCCTTCTAATGATCTTTGTGGGGACCAGGTACATACATGGTGCAGATACACGCATGCAGCCAACACACTTATACATACAGACTAAAATAAATGAGTCTAAAAAGTAAAATTTAAACCCTAAAATCAGAAACAAAGAAAGTTTTGAAAAGATAAGTAATCCTGGGGGTCGGCAATATGGCTTAGTGGGTAAAGGTGCTTGCCACCAAGCCTGATGATCTCATCTCCATCACCAGAGTCCATGTGGTAGACACCTGACTCCCACATGTGTTGCACGGTCTTGTGTATATGCAAACACACTCACTGATAAAAAAACACATGAAAAAATCAATGTAATTTATTCATATGATTCTGAGTGAATATTCCATAGCTAGACTGTGGGAACCACCAGCATTGAATTTATATTTCAAATACAAATGGATCATGGGTTTCACTAGAGTTTATGTGTAATTTTTTTTTCTTTTTCTTTTTTTCGGAGCTGGGGACTGAACCCAGGGCTTTGCGTTTGCTAGGCAAGCGCTCTACCACTGAGCTAAATCCCCAACCCCTGTGTGTAATTTTTTTTATTTTATCTTATTTTTCGGTCTTGTTCCATCTAGTTCCGGTATGTAAAACTGTGCTCAGCACACAGTAGGCCCTCACTCTGGGTTTGGCAGTGAGGTCATGACTAATTGTCTTGTCTGTCTTGGCAGGTCGCTATGCCCTGGTGGTCTGTGGTGATATTGCAGTCTACCCAAGTGGTAACGCCCGCCCCACAGGTGGTGCCGGGGCTGTGGCAATGCTGATTGGGCCCAAGGCCCCTCTAGTCCTGGAACAAGGTTTGTAATAAACATTCCGAAGAGGCTGTGTGCTCTGCAGTCAGGTCATAGATTCTGCTCCCAAACTGTCATGTGCACTACTCAGGGCTGGGGGATGGTGGTGCTTGCCTCTGAAAGTCTGGCCTAGGGAGTAGCTGCCTAGGGGGAAGAGAGAAGCCAGGATTGGTGGTTTTATCATGCACTGGGATAATAATGGTGCACGGAATAGGTGTGGCAAATGCAGGTTAGAAACCCTAGGGAGTCCAGGCTGAGCTAACTGTGAAGAAGAAACCCGGGCATAAAGTGAATCTTGGGAAATTCTAGTCTAGATTGTGAGAAGCCCACAAAGGTGTGGAGAGAGAAATATAAATCTCACTTCTATAAAACCAATACTCTGGAGCCAGTGGTGATGGTACTTGGGAGGCAGAGGCAGGTGGATCTCTGTGACTTTGAGGCCAGACTGGTCTACAGGGTAAGTCCCAGGACAGCCAGGGCTACAAAGAGAGACCCTGACTTTGTGTAACAAAAATGAAAAACAAAACAACAATAATAGTAAAAAATTAATACCACTAATAAAATTAAATAAATAACTAATATTCCTCGACTCCTTTTGACTAGGGGAGGGTACTGTAAAGGCTCAGAGTTGGGCGTAGGTGACCGAGCAGAACCAGGAATCTCCCCTCCATTCTGCTTGAGGCAGCCTACGTGACACGGTGTCTGGAGCCTTCTGTGTGCCTTTCCAGGGCTGAGGGGAACTCACATGGAGAACGCCTATGACTTCTACAAACCAAACTTGGCCTCAGAGTATCCACTGGTGGATGGGAAGCTGTCTATCCAGTGCTACCTGCGGGCCTTGGACCGATGCTATGCGGCTTACCGCAGGAAAATCCAGAATCAGTGGAAGCAAGGTCTGCTGGGGCCGGGAGGGCAGGAAGTGGGGCTCTGTTCACATGGGCAGGAGTCTTCCTTTCCCTCTCCCTGTAGGGAACGCTTAGTAATGCCTAAGCAATGAATGAGAGAATGTGTAATGGGATGAATGAGGGAGCCCTGGGTGTGTGTGTGCTAAAGGCAGGAACTATCTCTCTGGGAAGCCAGCCCCTTGGCAGCCTTGAGTCTGCGAGGGTGGGCCTCAGGTGTCACATTGTCTCTTCTTTTCTAGCTGGAAACAACCAGCCTTTCACCCTCGATGACGTGCAATATATGATCTTCCACACACCCTTTTGCAAGATGGTCCAGAAATCCCTGGCTCGGCTGATGTTCAATGACTTCCTGTCATCTAGCAGTGACCAGCAGAACAACTTATACAAGGGCCTAGAGGCCTTCAAGTGGGTCTTCTTTAAGAGGGGGGAGGGGGCTTAGGTTGGTGGAGGGTGGGCCAGGGGAGGGCTGCCTCACATCTTGGATGTAGACTTCCCTGCTAGAAGCAGATGGCTAACCCCCGACGCAGCAGAAAGGATGCTAAGCCGTTCCTTCAACAGAGGGATGGGATGAGATGGGATGGCCAGACCTGCATGGGGCTCTCTGGGTACTAGGTGAGGAAAGGAAGGTAAAAAGAAAGAACAAACAGTAAGCAGGGTGCGATATGATTTTACTGGGGTCCTGCTCCAGCGGGTTCAAGGGTCCTGGGGACATAAACGTGGTGGTGGCATAAATGAAGAAAATGGTCTCCAGTTTGCTGTTAAGCAGAAGGTCTGAACAGCTTAAACCTCTCTGTATTTCAAGGTCATAAAGCAAACAAGTTCAGTTTTATTTCCTCACATGTATTCCACGAAGGCGGACAGTAATTCCCTGAATGTTTTCCATAAGGTTCTTTCTCATATACTTCATTTTCCCTAGGCAGATATTTAATCTTATGACTCATAATTAAACACATCTCTGTGACCACTGGGGTTCGCATGCTGGACCTCACACACCTAGCTGGTAGCCATCACACCAGATTTTACATTTTTTATCTGAATCTATTCTGCCCATGTTTCTGTCCTGCACAGCCATAGCTAAGATGAGGAGATTTAATCTGTTGGCACGAGAGCTGGCTGACTCTTGGCCGTCCTCTTTTATTCTCTGAAGTGCTGGTACCTAGACGGTTGAGTTCCTTGGATTCTGAACTTATGTCTTCATGTTTAGGTGAATTCCTTAACATCCCTAATCTATTCTTGCAAGAGCTGCTTTCTGAGTCAGAGTGAGCTGTGTGCTTTTCAGAGACTAATTAGGTGCCTCCAGAAACTGTATAATTTCTATTTTGTTCTTCTTAAAACTTGTTTTCTGGGTTTTTAATTGCTTCAGGTATCATCTCAATTTCATCATGTTTTCTCAGTAAATCCACCTTGGGAACATAAAGAGATTTCTGTTACGCCATTGCCGTATGCATTACAGACAAAGTGAAAGAGAAGGCTGCCAAGAGCAAGCTTAGCATTGTCCCAGAGGAAAGGGATCTTCCCATGGCCAGTCCCAGGAAAACAGCCATGGCTGCAGATTCTGTCATGCAGGTCCTTGCTAGGTGTGCAAGGGCTTCTCCTTTGGGGCTTCCCACAAGGAAAGCCGTTCACAAAGCACGCAAATGACGTTCCCTGCAGCAGAACCATGGTTCCACCGTGATTGGATTTTCAGTTTTCCAATGGAAATGTAGCTAGATGCCACAACAGGAGTGCATGTAAACACTTTCTCAGAGTGACAGGACTGTCACTTTGAGCTCTTCAAGTGTTTGAGTACTGTAATTTTTAAAACCACACCCCAGAATGTTCTCTCCAGAAGCACTCTCCTGCCTCATCCCCAGCCTTCTCTTGTCAACTCTCATGTGAACACCTTGCTCTGCCTCACAGGGGTCTAAAGCTGGAAGAAACCTACACCAACAAGGACGTAGACAAGGCTATTTTGAAGGCCTCCCTGGACATGTTCAACAAGAAAACCAAGGCCTCCCTTTACCTCTCCACAAACAACGGGAACATGTACACCTCGTCCCTCTACGGGTGCCTGGCCTCACTTCTCTCCCAGTGAGCACTGCCCTTGGCCGACCTGCTGTTCCCCATCCTGAGCTGACAGGGCCAACCATGTTTGCCTCCTGTTAATCATTTAAACTTTCGGTTTGTTGAGAGGTAGACTTTTACAGTAAAGGAAGAAAGGATGCATAGGAATATTACAACTTGTTTCAGAGGTGGCTGGGGACAGGTTTGCTAGCTGTGTCGAGCTTCTCCAGTGTGAGTATATATGTTGGGAAAAGTACAAGATCCACCCAGACAGAGAGAAAACAGAACTTGTGGGCATATTTTTATCTTGTCCATTTAACATCTCTATATTTAATACAGTGTGAGGGATATTATGGGCTGGCTTTTGATCCTATAATGGGGTTCAACCTATTCACCACGTATCTTGAAAAATAACGTACCAAACCTGTATGATCCTTACTTTCCTTGTCTTTAAAATATTTCTATAACAATGTGTAACCCATCTTTTACCAATTTGTGGGTTCTTCTTTCTTCTACCTATCTTTTTTTTCACGCTTTCAGTCCTTTAACACTAGACAGGAGAGGAAAACGGATAGAAAGGAAAGTGGGTGATGTCATTAGTAGACTACTCCCTGCTGATTAGGAGCACAGAGTTCTCAGGGCAAGTTCGATCTCCGCTGTCAGGGTATCTAACTTCTTGTTTCTTCTTTGTGCATGACTACTTAACAAACTAGGACAAACAGCAACTCACCAACAACCAACAACTCACCCTGCCTTTCATGGCCCTTGCATTTCTAGACCCTCTGAAAAGTCCCCAGAACTGCAAATGTCACGCAATCACAGAAACTGTCTGCCACTGGCGAAATCACGCACTTGCTAGAGCATGAGGCAAATTACAGTCAGCTGCTGTGGACAGTCTGAGGCAGCCCCATGTCTCATACTTGGAAATAAAATGAAAACATATTCTTATATTCCTGTGACAGTTTAAGATATCAAAATGCCAAAACTGTCACTACAACAGTATCTGCTTTTCTACAGTTGTTTTTAACTTGGTAATTTCATGTAGTATAAAGTATGTCTACCCTCTATCACCCATTGCAGCGCCTCCTGGGCCACCATTTAGCTACCTCTTCTTCTTTTTTAAATAGCCCATGAGTTCAATTAGTACTTCCTATGGCACAAGAGTATAGGGACATCCACTGGAGCAGAGCATCCTACCAGGGGCCAAACCCCTGAAGAAAACTGACTCCCCCCCCTCTCCAGCCCTCAGCTACAAACAGCTTCCACTTAAGGGTGAGCATCAGAAGCTTTTTCTCTACCCATGCAGGAAGGTTGACTGGCTTGACCTTATGCGGGGAACCATGCTGCTGGGAGTTCATGAGTGCAAAGGCCCTGCCCCGTCCAGGAGACACCGTTTTCTGTCCACCTGGTTTCTGTCTTACAATCACTCTTCCCTCTCGTCTGTGATGTTCCCTGAACCTTGGGTGGGGGTGTGTGACATAGATGTAGTCTCATCTGTGCAATAGTGACACAAATGACATTGGAGTGACCACATCTTTCTAATTGGATTAGGGCCAGATCTGTAGAAGGGAACTAATGCCTGGCTTTGTAAACCCGCCCAAGGACACATGGGTAGGTCATGGGCCCTAGAGGAGAAACTACTATCACCTTGCTAAACAGACACAGCATCAAACTGCCCTCCAAACATATAAACATCTTTATACACATAGGATCAGAGAAGCTTTTCCCCCACCCCAAGTGGATAATGATCAAAGCAGTGATTGACCACTGATCAGAATACAGAGAATAATTGGCTATGGAATGTTTTCATGAAAATTGCCTTACAAATTGTAGTGCTCAGAACATGCTCAGCTGCTCGCTAATAACCGTTTCTGATTTTCCCGTGTTCTGGTGTTTATAAGGAAATACTAATATTATATAGAAAAGACACTTATAGGTGGACTTGATCAAATTACTGGTGGGGGATGCTCGGAAACTTGTGTCATAGGTACGGATGTCAGGCAAATAAATGCCTGCAATCCCAGAACTGTGGTGGCTGAGGTAAGGGACAGCAGACGTCAAGGCCAGCCTGAGCTACCTGGGTACCTCACATACACATGCACATGCGCACACTCACTCACACACACCACCTATCTTTGAATTCTATCAAAGTGAAGAGTGCATGAGGCACATTTCTAGTTACATAAGGTGGGAAGGGGTGAGATTAGACTAACACATAGGAGATTTATCGGAAATACAGAATGCGATGCTGATGTGGCTTTTTCCCTTACCGGCAGCCACTCTGCCCAAGAATTGGCCGGCTCCAGGATTGGAGCCTTCTCCTACGGCTCAGGCTTAGCAGCAAGTTTCTTCTCATTTCGAGTGTCCAAGGACACTTCCCCAGGTGAGTCTCATCTCATATCAGCTACTCCTGAACAAGGGCCATTTAGCTAAAGAAGCCACCTTGTGCTTCATCTCGGCTGAGGTAGCTATCTTGACAGAACTAAGTAGTGATTAAGAGCAAAGAAAGCTCCTGCATTATGAGGCCTGTACTGTGGAACCAGGAGAAGCTGGTCCCGAGCAGGCGTGGGATCAAATCCAACCCCAGAAATCTTGTTTCAAGAGCATAAGGGACTACTCCTTCCCTCTCTTGGGCCTGCATGCTCCTGCATGTCCAGGAGCATATAGTCCCCAGTGCCCCACCAGAGGAGATTGGCTGGGTTAAACTTCCCTTTTCCTTATAAGGTTATGTCCAGCAAGCACCCAGAATTCCTCTTCAGGCAAATAAGGCATCCTTAGTGCCTTAGCCCTGGCCACTGTTATACCCCTTTCTGTCCCCTCCCCAAACCTCTACACACTCCTCAAAGGTTTAAATTGCCTGTCTCTTAAAACACCTGTGGCCTGAAGTTACCCACTGCCTTCCTGCCTCCCACTTCCTCCTCTCAGGATCCACTGGCCATAGGGAAGGGTGAGGAAAAGTGGGAACCCAAGTGGCACTGCATAAGGTCATGCACGTGAGCACATCCCCAGCTGTAGCAGAGGTAGATACAAGGAAATCAGTTAGACAAGGCAAGAGGTAATAGTTTGGTTCAGCTACCTAGAGAGACGTGGGTGCATCTGAGATATCCAGTATCTGTTGACTGTGTAATGACTACTGTGATCAAGACCAGGCATCTAAGTACTGTGTGGGGTCAGCCTCCAGACCCTGACTGCCTATTAGCACCAGTGATAATGACCACAGGAAGGCTTAACACTCTTGCTTTTGCTTCCCAGGTTCCCCTCTGGAGAAGCTGGTGTCTAGTGTGTCAGATCTGCCCAAACGTCTAGACTCCCGGAGACGCATGTCCCCTGAGGAATTCACAGAAATAATGAATCAGAGAGAGCAATTTTACCACAAGGGTAAGAAGGGGGCAGGAAGAAAGAAGAAAGCAATTTACCTTGGATTCCATGCCTGTACCTTGGAGCCAGGGATTCATCAGATATCGAGACTATAATGGGCCAAGGTCACAATTTTTACGAGATGTGATTGAGAGAAGTGCTTATGAGACAAGAGCTTGACCAACTGAGCCATCTCCACAGTCCCTCATATAGTACAAGTTCTAACAGCCAGGCAGGCCTCAAGTACCAGACCCAAGATGGTCCTTCTTCTATACAGTGTATTACAGGTGACTTACAGCCCCAGGCTGTTGTGGTAAATATTAAATCTGGTGGCCCTTTTAACCTGCGCTAGCACCGGCACCTGTAGGGCCATGTGGCATTGCCAGGTATCCTTATCTCAGCGACTCCATGCTGCCCCCAAGTACTCTCTGACCCAGGTGGTCCGAGGGCCGTTCCCACATAGCACTTTGCCACATTGGTTTCTAGAGTCAGTTCTGGCACTGGTGGGCCATATGGAACTAACCATAATTTATCTCTGATTAGTATCTCTCATGGTGGCTCTCTGCTAGCTGTGAACTCTCTGGTTCCAGCTACCCGGTAAAATCAGGGCTCTAGAAGTCCAGCATGGAGTGGCCCATGCAGCTCCCTGCCACAGACTCTGCCAACACTCCCAACATCCACCCCCTGGCGTTAAAGTATAAACTCCCAACTGCCCGATGAAATCAAAACTCAATAAACTAACTCCACAATCAGATTTATATGTTAAATTCTCAATTCACAATACATCCACACAATAAACTCATAACTGATTGATAAAGATATAAGCCACCCACCTAGATAAGATAAATTGACCTATAGAAATCCATCCCTTAAGAAATATTCATAACAACCTGTATCTATGTAGAGATGCATGGCCTCTCCCTCATTTATGTCTGCCTTTCTCCCTCTCCTTTTTTTTATTAAGATTATTTATTTTATTTATATGAGCACATTGTAGCTGCTTTCAGACGCACCAGAAGAGGACATCGGATCTCTTTACAGATGGTTGTGAGCCACCATGTGGTTGCTGGGATTTGAACTCAGGACCTCTGGAAGAGCAGTCATTGCTCTTAACCCCTGAGCCATCTCTCCAGCCCCTCTCCCTCTCCTTCTAAATCCCCTGTTCCCGCCTCCCTTCCTTCTCGTCCACTGACAGGCCTCATTTTATCTTGTGTCTGCCTTTACCTGCATAAGGACATCAACCTCCACCAGGCAGGGCAGCAGGAGTCCTCCTCTTGAGTCTGTAGGCATTCTTATTACCGCGTTCTTCAGTGCACACCACACCACCCTTAGTAAGCCCTGCTTCTCTTCCTCTGTCCCACAGTGAACTTCTCTCCCCCTGGTGACACAAGCAACCTCTTCCCAGGTACTTGGTACCTTGAACGAGTGGATGAGATGCACCGCAGAAAATACGCCCGGCGTCCCGTCTAAGGAGGCCAGTGAGTTTACGGGGTCGGGTTAGGGTACAAAGGCCTGGGGTCTTCCTCTGGGGGCGGGGCAGATGTGTTTCTGAGTCTGCAGTCATGTCAGACGAGACCATAGCTTAGAACACGCTCATGGGGGAGTTACGAACTATGAGTTCCAGAACAGGAATGGGAGGGCGTCTCCGTCTTAGAGATCTGGACTGTAAGAGTTAGACTTCTTCGTGTACCGAGTCTCCTGGAAGCTGGAGGGACGCTAAAGCTGAACCCACAGGAGGAAGCAGAGCAGCAGAAACTGTGGCACATTGATCCCAACACAATGAGCTTGGTGACAAAGATCGGTAGCTGGAGTGCCCTGTATTCGGGAGTGAAAGGCAATTCCTAAGGCGCTGGGTGGTTTGAGTGCCTGCGCTGGAGGGAGCTGTAGGGTGGGCAGTGGCCAGGTGACAATTCTCATGTCACAAAATTCCCCTCGGGGAGAGGCAGTTAAGCTTGGGAAATTAGTCAGGATGAGGGTAGGGAGAGAAGAAGAGGGTTTGGAGGGAGGAGACGTGGAAGGATTCCTTATCGCACTTCTTTAGGGAAAATCAAGGGCTAACGAGTGTGAGCTTGTAGTTCCTGAGTGTGGGTGTCTGCTGTGGCACATCTGCACACCGGAAGTGCAGGAAGCAATTTCAGTCCCCAAAGCTCAGCAGAGTCCCCATGCTATTGTAGTCAGTGAATGAGGAAGGACAAAAAGGTACAGCTGTGGCAGGGCACAGAAAGGAAGGAAAGATGTCCACCAAGGACAGGCATAGGCAGAACAGCCAGGGCACTCACTAACCACTGTCCCCGACCAATGGGACAGCCTCAGCCACCTGGGCCTCTTTGCGAGTCTGCTCAAGTGCTGGAGACAACATGTTAGGGATGAGGCAGAGCCAAGGATGTGGGTTGAGGGCAGGAAGGTCCGGGTCAGAGGTCCTCCAAGGAGACTTGCTGGAAATATGGTTCTTAGGGGTAGGTTAGGGGCAAAGAAGGGGCCTTTAAGTCCATTGAGTCACAGGATGCAGAGAGATGATAGGTTGGGTGATGGCTCACACCTGTATACACAATACTTAGAAAGCTGAGGCAGGAGAATCACATTTGAGGCCAGCCTGGGTTACATAGTGAGTTCTAGACTAGCCCGGAGTACAGAGGGAGACGTTGTCTTAACAAAAACAAAGCAAATGAAAAAGCAGACAAGAGAGAAAATAGATGTTTGAAAGACAGATTTCCAGTTCCAGCCCTTTCTTTCCTGAGATCCCGACAGCATCATGCCATAAACGGAACAGGGCTCTGAGCTGTTCTCACTGAACCAAGAGCACGAAGGCTGAAGGTGATATGCAGTGCTAAGGCTGATAATACAGTAGTCTATGGAGCCACTCTTTCAGCCAGCCCGTCTGCTCTCTCAGCACCAGCAGAGCCTGGGACAGGGTCCTGCCCATCTTGGCTCCTTTAACACTGGGTAATTGGCTCCCCGGGCATGGAAATTCGGAGCCGGGAAGGCAGTGAGGGTACCAAGGTCTCATAGAACAGGGGGACTTTTAAGCATAGCTATGTCTCTGGCAAGGAGTAAGACCGGGGTACTGGGGAGCCCAGGGCAAGGGATGATTGAAATCTGTTTCTCCTCTCTACAGATCCATACGACCATTCCCCGGGGAAAGAATGTGAGCAGAGCTGTTACCCAAATGGCTTCCACTTAAAATTCCACCCACAGCAGTGAACGGTGAATAGACACAGCGACCCCATAGGATCTGCTCTGCGGTGAAGGGCCTCCCTCTGTGGATCCTGGGTGACCCTCCCTGATGCAGTGAGCACCACAGGCTCTGCTGTGGACCAGAGCCCCCCTGTGGAGAGGGAGAAAGAAAGGGGAGCCGCTGACCTGCAGGGATACAGACCTTTCCTCACAGCCTGGCAGCCGCCCGTTTGTTGCAGCTTATTATCAGACTCTGGGTATCATAGTTCATGCTCGTTTCTTAAAGTTTCCCAAGAATTTCTAAAATTTTGTATCTAAACTTTTAATATGGCGATTAAAACGAGAGAAGGAATGACTTGTATTTTCTAGAAGGCAAGACCTACTGAGAGGGCCGGGCACTCTCACCCTGTTAATTCTCCACAGTTCTGACCAGTTCTGCCAAGCGGTGTGGCAGATACAAGGCGAATAATGACAGTGACACAGAGCACCCCACTGCTTACTTCTCTGTCCTACAGAAACCGTATCCGGGCAGGGCCAGCAGGGGCTTAGAAGATCAACCCCCCTTGACATAGGTGGCCAGTGTTACCTAGACTAAATGTAAAGTAAAATCCATAAGGTTGGCCAGGCACGACCATGCACAACTGATCTCGGCACTGGGGAGCTGAGGCAGGGCTGAGTTCAAGGCCAGCCTGGGTTAGGCAAGGAGACCTTACCACAATAAAAGGCCGTGGTGGTGGCCCTTGCACACCTTTAATCCTCGCACTTGGGAGGCAGAGCCAAGCAGATGGGTGCCTGTGAATTTGTGGCCAGTCTGGTCTACAGAACAAATTCCAGGACAACCAAGACTATAAAGGGAAACTGCCTCAAAAAACACAAACGATAACTACCAGCAACAAACCCAAAAGGACGAGGCAGAAGTGGACCCTCTCTACCTCAGGGAGAGAGAACACAGCTTTTCCGGGACCCTCATAAAACAGCAGTGGGCTAGGATCGTGTCCATTGAGCACAGGACAAGGGGAGGAAAGAGGGCAGGGGAGGGATAGGAAGGACGAGGGGTTCTAGTCCTTCATTGTCTTCTAGGAAAAGCTTTGGGGAGAGGCTCTGTTGAAGCTTCAGGGAAGCTTGAGGGGCCCCAGAGACATACATGAAATGAGGTGACGGCCATATCACACCACCACCAGTAAACCCGGCAAGGCCCAGGCTGAGCACCAGCACGCACACAAGGCCGTTGTTGATCTTTCCAGAATCTCTTGCAGGACCATGCTCCCTTCTTAGGTCACTGCAGTGGTGTATCTGCATGGAAGAGAAGCCAATGTTCCCCTGGTTCAAGATAGGGACACAGAACCCATGAATAGCTCTCTGCAGGGTCTTGAAAGGACCTCCCTTTCCTTGTGTCCCATTGTTGGACCCTGGCCTTCCTCTACCAGGAGTCATATGGATACAACTAGGGGTGATCTCAAAATAACACTGTGGGGCTGGGAAGATGGCTCAGTGAGCTGAGGCACCTGCTACTAATCTTGACAACCTGAGTTCCGTCCCTGGGACCCACGTGGTAGGAGAGAACCAGTTCCTGCAAGTGTCCTTGTGTTACCAAACTTGGGGTCACCATTTATACTATACGAAATCAAGTTCAGCCACCTGTCCCCAAGAAGCCCCCCGTGCACTTTAGCATGCATGTGCTCTATCCCTCAATAAAATGCATTTTAAAACCGTGTCAAGGTGCTATTTAAATGAATGACTGCTGTCACCACAGCAACCGAAGGACCAACCTCAGCTTACCAGTAGAACACACCACACATCAACTGCCCCACATCACACACACACACACACACACACACACAGACACACACACACACACACACACACACACACACACACACACACACACACACACACACACACACACACACACACACACACACACACACAGGTCTCTTGCTGTTTTCCTCATCAGCCTTTATAAGGCCCGAGGAGGTCTTCCTATCACTCTGGGATACTCTGCATTCACACTGTCTAGGAGTTAGCATTGGAAGCCAGTTCTATAAAGCCATTCCAACACTTGCCCTGACTCACAGTCAATATACTTGAGAGCGAAAAGTCACTCTAAAAGTTAAAGGGAATGGATGCCACAAGGTAGAATATCACAAATGGGACTGATTGGGGGCAATCACCTTTCTCACCTCACAAAGTCTACCCAAGTAATTCCCCAGACACCAGCATCTTCTGCTCAAATTACTTCTTCTGTAGGTCCAGGAGAATCTTTATACCATGGTTAGCCACACCCACAAGACTGCTGTTGCTGGGTCCATTGTGGCCACATAAGGGGAGGTATGTGACACAGTTCCTGCCCCCCGAGCATCACCAGGGTGTTGATCCCATAACCCCCACATGTGCTGGTGGTTGGTGTTGCCCCAAAGTTGATGTCATCTCTACTACTCTACTTTGAATCTTTCTTTCTGGGGAACATCCCCCATTACTCAGAGTTAATCACGCCATAGTAAATGAAACAGATGCAGTTTTCAGGAACGAGGAATGGAGATGGTCATGGGGCTGTGGAGGATGAGGAACAGGCCGTCCACTTGGCCTTTAGGGCATGGGAAGGGATCTAGACAGCATAACCACAAGGGCCAAGAAAGCCTACAGGGTCCTTTGTAAATGTAGTTCATTGCCAGACTTGGCCTTGATTTTGGAATCGTGAGAAGACACAGGTACCCTCCGGCTCAATGATTGCTGCACTGATTAGCCAGGATGAACTTGGAGACAGCAAGGATAGATAGAGCGATCTCAGGAGGAAAGGTATGGATAGAGAAAGTAGGAATTCCTATACAGTTTAGGAATCAATAGTATTAGAAGGAGAGTACATGAGGTTATGGAATTGCTAGGATAAGAAAATGAAGATTAAAGAATTAAAAGATGTAGAACCATAGAGAACGTTTTATTTGTTTTTCTAACTGATCGAAGCATTGGAGATAACAATGCCAGGAAAGTTATTAGAGAGAGCTAAACTGCTTTACTGTTTTACTTACATAAATTCAAAACTCTCTAAGGAATCATTTTGATTCTAGTTAGGAGTTGGTCATTTTTCTGTTCTTACATGGAAGCAGATACTAAAGACTGCTGCCTGCTGTAACAGAAAACTGGAAGAGCTGTGCCAGCTCTCGGTAAGGAACAGGCTGCGTAAACCTGAGGAAATGTGCATTCCTTTGTGCTCATTCTGCTCTAAGGAAACAGGGGCCGGGACTATTGATCCAGGACTCACAGTTATGTAAATCACTGATCAAAGCCTTGCTGATGGAGCGTCAGTAAATAAAAGACAATGTTCAGCCTCTCTCTGGTTATTGAACTTAAGCTGAAGTTGAAGAACAAAGAATACTGAGAATTTTCAGGGAACAGAGAGAGTACCTGAAGAAGCTAACAGCTTGCATCTACTGCTGACTCCGAGTCATTATTGAATCAGCGCTGTCCCCATTACTGCCTTTCTCAGGTCCCTCTTCACATTGAGGCTGGACCTTGTCAGGTGTAGGAGGTGCCCACTTTGAATTCTTCGAAAGCAAGTAATTCTTGATCAAGTGCAGCTAACTGGAGAGCATTCCTTAGAATGAGTGATACCTGAGGTTTAATATCTTCTGATTGGAGGTGGTGGTGGTCAATTCTGCCTTTTTAGTTTGTGGGGATGTTACATGACTGGCCTAGGGCCACTGCTGTAAAGAAATGTCCCTATACTTTCCCATGTGGCTCTCATCTATGAAAGTATTTCCAAGTCAGCCCAGTGGGGCTTTTGGATTTGTCCTGAGCACCTTAGCACGAACTGTGCTTTGTGAGGAAATGGAAGCCATTTTTACCTGGATGATTAAGATCACACATCACCCACCCTGGCCTGTTTTCCAGCTATGGGCGTGACCTCAGTAGAGGTCACATGAGCATAGCTAATTCTTTCTCATATGAGAATGGGTGGTCGGTCATTAGGATCCCCAGCAGAGACTGGACCTCACTGGAGTGTGCAGAGGGCTGTCTGCTTGTTCTGAGAAGCCAGTGTGCCCACACATCACCCACCCTCTCTCTATTGACTGAGGTCTCACTGCTGCACCTCGATGCACCAAGGTATAACCTTGCTCCCAAGTTATTTCTGATTGGTTAATAAAGATCTCTACAGCCAATAGATGGGCAGAAGAGATAGCTGGGTTCCCTGGCTTGGCACCAGGGGGGACCAGGAGGAGAGAAGGGAAAAGGTGGAGAGTGGGAAGACACCATGGGTTGAAAGTCAAGAAAGCAAGGCCATGAAGGCTGGCCAATTGGAGTTAGGAGCAGCCTAGATGAAACATAGTTATATCTTGTAGTTATCGATAGGAAAGTAGATTCTAATAGCATAGAGGGTAGATATCTGTCCCGCTCTAGTGCTGACATAGGCTTATTGTAAATAATAAAAGTCATGTGTCTTTTATCTGGGAACTGACTACTCCAAGGAGGGGTAGAAGCCCACAGTTGAGAGTATTTTCAACAATAATCCCTCGTACATAAGAACCAGCAGAGCTCAAGGTCACACCACTGTGTTCCAGCTCACACCCTCTGCTTCTAGGCCCATTGCTTTCAAGGTCTGCTACAGCAAGGTCAGGATCAGCTGGACCGAGACAGGAGCAGGCCTAGCGCCAGCAGGTAGGCTGGGAGTGAAGTCTTCCCCACTACTGGGGCTAGGAGCTCTCAACAGATGGCCATTCATACAGAGTTCATTCTGCCACCTTCTGAGAAGGTCCTGTAAAACACCGGCCAACTCCTGCTAAGCTTGCAGGCGCAGCTGAAGGCCACACTGATCTTCACCTTGCAAAGTCTGACTAAAGTGACTTCCTAGACATCAACATCATCTGCTCAAATTGCTTTCTCCCCGACCCAGAATGTCTACACTGCTGCAGCATACGACCTGTGTGTTTAGCCACACCCAGGAGACTTCCGGTACCGGAAGACCCACTTGGAAGTCTCTGAGAGAAAAGCACCAGCCAGGGCCCGGCCTGCACTGTGCTGGGTTTTACTCTTTAATGTGCACTCCTAACATGAGAGAGCTCTGAAATACAAGCTATGTTTCTGTGAAAACTCCTCTAGATAACCTCAGAACGGAAGGGAGGAGCTATCTTCAGGGCGCCCACATGCTGAGGTACTATGCGAATCCCAACCTTCCTTTACATACCCTGATGCCAAAACCTTGAGGCAGCCTGTGGGCGCCCTCTGCTGGCTTTTCGGGATAATGACCGCACAGACACCCATGTGGAGTTAGATTCTTTACTAGATATTAGTTCAGGTCACAGTGAGCGGGTTTCCTCAGAAGAGCCTGAGGGGCTGGGACGGCTGAGCCCCTGGGTCAGAAGCAGAACTGGAAAGCCTCAGAAACATGCTGCTTCCATGCGTCCAGGCTGGGCAGCAGGGAGGAGAGGCCCATGACGTGCCAGGTCTCTCCGTCAGACACCTTGGAGGTCTGGTAGGACAGCAGCTGTACCCCCGCCTCTGCCAGTAGGCCTGGGAGGAAAGGAAAGCCTTGGTTAGCATGGCGCTTGAGTGAAGGGGTGAGAGGGCAGGGTCCAGAACACGGAAAAGTCAGGTTTCTGCGACCAAAGCTGCATGGGGGAGGGAGAGGGGGAGGGAAAGGGGGAGGGGGCAGGACAGGTGACTTTCCTCTGCACAGACTCTTCTCAGCACCACCTGAGCATCAGGAAAGTCAGAGGGAAGAAAGCAAGAAAAGCTGAGAACTCTCTAGGCAGCTGTCAAAGATGGTGAGATAAGACCACTTTCCCCACCTCCCAAAGTCTGGGGACACACCCTCCACCAAGGCCCAGAACACCCAGCAGCTCAGGTCCCAGGAGACTGGGGCCACACCACAGAAGAGGTGCTCTGACACACCTTCCTGTGGCTAAGCTGGCCACTAGGACCTATGGAAAGCCAGTCCATCCATTTAGGAATCTCCCGGGATATAGTGTATGGGAACATAGCAAACTTGTTCCATGGCTGGGATAGTGGGCACTCTGCCCACCTCCGCCTATACAGCTGTGATCTCAGATAAGCCACTTTCCCCGCCTCAGTTCCTAATGTTGTAGGAACAGTTCAGAAAGACTCTCTGTGAGGAACATATAGAAATATCCCAGGCAGAAAAAGGTCCAAAGGAAGCATCTCTCTACGACCCAATCCCAGGGAAGACCTCCTCAATTCCCTGGCCAGCCTCTCACCGATCATAGTGGGCAGCATGACAGGGTCGGAGGGCTGAGCCCGGAACAGGAGCAGGGGCTGGCCCCTGCGTAGTGGCACCTCTGGCCTGAAGACAGCTCCGTTGAGCATCTGCAACATTGGTGTGGTGCCCTGGACCAAGCCCACAGCTTGGTAGGGGGCACCTGCCAAGGCCACAGTCAGGAGGCATTCCCCGCTGCCCTGCTCTCCTGGGACACCAGGACTGTGGGAGGTGGTGACCTGCAGAGAAGACAGACACAGTTGGACTTTCTCCCCTCAGCCTCATCACCCATGTGCGTGTGCGCGTGCATGTGGTCTAACCTGGCCCACCAGTTCAGTGGGGCTAGGGACAAATGGCATGAACATTATGCTCCTGGACATTAGCTTTTCTAGACAGTCAATATGGCCCATAAAGGAAGGGGCAGGGGTCTGCCTGGCTGGCCAGGAAGGGTAAGAAGTGAGGAGCAAGTCGGACAAAGACCAGGCACTGGGTAGCTAAGCAGCCTGGCCCCTTCTGCTCTAGCTTCTTACTCAGTGGCCTGACTAGGGTGCAGGAAAGGAGGGAAGTGGGGTTCTAGTGGGAAAACTCTGTTCTTACGGCTTCAGCCAGCTATAACTGCCCGAGACCTAGACTTCGATCCGAAAGGGAAATGAGAGGAAGCCCCTGACAGGAAGCTGAGGTGGTGGAGGAGCTAAACCCAGGGTGTAGAAACATCTCCTAGCTCCATGCAGATGCAGCCCTGCTCAGCCATTTTTCCTCAGTTGTGAAATGCAGCCCCGCCCCCTCATTTCAGAACATTTTTGCACTATACACTCAGTATTTCTTGAGTATGAGCTCACCCTGAAATGCTCAGACATAGGCTCTTCCCCTTTGCAGATGAAGGAATTAAGCCTAACCCTCATCAGTAGGCAGGGTGGACGGCGAGAAGCAAGCCGGAGGTGAAACTGAACAGGTTTCTAAGATGTGGGGTGGAGTGAGGCATGGGCACATGCCTATAATCCTGGCATTGGGGACTTAGTAGCAGGAGGATCAGGAGTTCAAGGACAACCTGGGTTCTAAGAGAATGTCTTTTAAAAAAAAAATTAAAAAGGGGGGCGGGAGAGCTGTGCTCAGAGTAAAGAGGAGGCACACGCACATTGAGGCCAGCCTCTTTCACCAGTAGCTTAGCGTTCACCAAGTTCACATCTGCCTGTTTTGATGCTTCTCTCAGAAGGCCGACAATGACCGCAGGGCTCAGGCAGGTCCCAGCATTCTTCAGAGATGTTCCTGGAGACACAGAGAAGAGCTGCCCTGAAGATGACTGTTCGCTAGGTACCACAGGAGGGGGCAGGGCGTCACAGGCACTTCACTCTCAGCTACAAGGCCCTTGTTGCCTTGGGAACCCTCACTGCATGCCAGACTGGTCACTGTGACTGCTTCCCAGTACTGAAAGCCAGCTGGGACAGATCTGGGTCCAAGCCCAGAAACTGAGGGAGCTTTAACCAATTGGAGAAACTCCACTCCAAAACACAGACCAACTCAACTGACCACTATGGCCTGCCTGTCTTCCCAGAAGATACTTGGAAAACTGTGTGATGCAGAGTGGCCGGAACTCAAGATCCTTGCAAGCACTCAGAGAGGTGCCACTGAAGTAACTACATGCCCACAGCCCCCTGGAATGCTTCCTCAGGGTCTGGGTACTCAGGCCAGTGGACATGGCACCTCCTGGCTCTGCCTGTCCCAGGGTTTGGGGTTTACCTGTCCTGCCCAACTTCACATTTTCTCCCCAAGTGTCAGGTGCCAAATAGGTGGTGGGGAGAGATAGCCCTGTACAGGGTGAAGGGACCACCGGACCCATATGCTGAATGGTGGACCCACTACCAAGAAAGCAGAGTTGAATGCAATTACAGGTCAGAATCAGATCCAAATAATTTTGCTGGCTAGTTTAGATTCTCTTTACAGATTCCAATGTCTTCTATGGGAAACACGTGTATCCTAAAAACATTGTATAAATGTGACAAATAAGTTTTCCCAGGGAACTTATATCCCACTTACACCATAGTGGGTGAGTTACACCCAGAACAGGGCCCAAGTCCCCTGAATCTGCCACTAGATGTGCAATGAGCATTGGACACACCCAGCAGAGATAAGTCCATGTACCCTGGCAGTGCCCCTAACTCATGCGTTGGTCCTGGTCAGAACTAGGCTCACCTTGTGTCACCACCTGGATGGTCCCTTTAGGGGAGCCAGCCCAGGCGTGCATCAGCGTGCCCAATGCTTCTGCCAGACCAATCCAAGGCTTGGTGTGCGGAGAGAAGGCACTGGTAAGAGCCTGGGCGTTTACCTGCAGAAAGAGGGGAAGTAAATCAGGGCACACCTGCTCGAATGAACAACTGAACCAATGTTGTGTGGCCAAGAGTCAGCTTGGCATGGGGAGGCAACTAAGGTGGTGGATGACGATGTCCACCAACCATCAAGCAGGGAGCAGAGACTTGTCCCTGTAGGTGAGAAGAACTGCAGAGCCCAAGGGGACACAGAAAGCTTCAACTACGCTACATGGCGAGAACAGGGGTAAGAAGCCTTGCCTCCTTCATTGAGCAGCACTGGTACTGGTACTCTGTGGGAGATGGGCTTCTTGTGTGATGGAGAGCCGTCTGGACAGCTCAGTAGTGGTAGGGAGGCAGAGGGGTGCTTCTTGGGGATGCTGATCTAATTTGCCTTTTTCTGCTTCTGTTCTGAGACAGGGTCTCACTCCGCAGTCTGGCCTGGTGAAACTCCAGCCTTACCTAACTCCCCAGTGCTAGGGTTAGAAGAGGGAGCCACCACATCTGACTCATTTTATTTTCTATTTCGATGACTTTAAGTGACTGTTCACATCTGTCACTGAACACTACGCACGGGTACCGTGACTTATAAACACATCCAGCAGCTCTGATTATACTATATTATGCTTCAAACATCCACCAATGCCAAGTATGTTGAGGCATGCTTGGGAATTGAGCATCCAGGGCAAGTAGAATAGCCCTGGGCATCCCTAGTAGAGTCTCAGGGCACACATCTCCTCCCTTCCTCCCTCCCCTCCCAGGGACCTCTAATAACAGAGCTTCCTTGTTCCGAGGTAGAATTCCTACTCCTTTTTCTGTGGTTGCAGATGCTCTGGGGCTCCCAGTCGGGTGTTAACAATTTCTTTGAGGCTGTATAGAAAGAATCCATCCAAGAAGGATCTAATTAGGAACCCGGGTTTTAAATCTGGGTACGATGGCTCAGTCATGTGATCTTGAGCAGTAAGGAGACCAAGGTGGGAGGTTCTCTCTGTGTCCCAGGCCAGCTGTAGATACAGAGTAAACCTTGTCTCTAAACACAAGCCAAATCCCCACCCCACAGGCAACAAACAAGAGCTGGGGCCTGAGGAAGAAAATCAAGTAAGTGGCTATGAGATGGGAGAAAAACAAAATCAAAAGCAATACTTCTAGTCTTGTTTTCAGTTATCACCAGACGAGCCTTGAGTGCTACTTTAAAAAGCTATAGGAGACAAAGGACGGTGGGCCGGACTCAGACAGCGCAGATGTGCTTAGCCTAGAAACCAGCACGGCTAGCTTTTGTCCAGTGGGCAGGGCCTACAGAGCCCAGCCTGGGGATGTGCTCTCTGACTGTGTGTCTGTGAAGTAAAAGGATGTGCAGTGGTCCGTCTTGAAAATAAATAGGAAGATGCCAGGGCAGAGCCAGGTGCCTCTGGACACCAGCCTGGTCCAATGCTCATCTATGCTATGGTCGGAGAACAGGAGAAGACGCAGGAATAACTGAGAGATGTCCTCTTGTAATAGAAATCATCTCTTTCCAAAGGCTATCAGCAAGGTGGGGTGGATTGTTTGATTTTTATTGTGACTAAGAGAGTTCATATTTTACGTAAGATGGTAACACTCTGTCTTTGTACTCCATGGAGCTTGCGTGAAGAAGTTCCTGTCAGAAAGTCATGGGATCTCACCACCACCTCAAGGCAGGTGGCTAACTCGAAGGGTTCCCAGGGAGAGCATAGAAGCCTGCTTTTGAAAAAGCTCTCCCTGGGAAGAAGAGTCAAGCTCTATCAGGTTGCCCAAAATGGGGGGCGGGGAAGGGGAGCATTCATTAGCAGGACATCATCAGCCGAGGCAGACTTCATTCAGACTTCCAATTTCAGTCAGGAGCCCAGTCAAGGTGGCCTGCTCACAAACTCACTGGGAGGCCAGACAAACAGGAAACTGTGCTCTGGTCTCAAGGAACCAACAGTGTGCGGAGGAGAAAGAGGATGGGCATGCCATCCAGTCACCACAGGCTCTCATACCACAACTGGCCCTCAGGGAGGCCCCTAATCACCACAGAACAAATGGCATCCTGACTGTCTTGAGACAGAGAACTGAGCTGTCTAAATGGAGGAAAGAGGGCTGAGTGAAACCTGACCAGTGACTATTTCCTGACTGTGAGTCAGATAGGAAGGTCATGGGTCCCTCTTACACACCCAGGCCTATCCACTGATTTTTACAGAGTATTAAGTACTTGCTTGGTGGTCATTCACATAACCGACAGAGAAACTTAAATCAGACTCTCCTGTCTTCAGCGAGCTTGGAATTCAGCTTTAAGAAGATATTAAACCCATCATATCGCATAAGATGTGATCAGTGAGTGTGACAGGGCACACCTTTAATCCCAGCACTCAGCAAGTAGAGGGATCTAGGTCTGAGGCCAGGGCTGCATAGTGAAACCCTGTCTCAAAAAACAAACAAACAAACAAACAAACAAAACCCAAACCCAAACCATTCAACCAATCAAACAAATCATGGGTAGTAAAAAATTGAAGCAGAGCTACAAAGGTTCAGAAATTGTTGAAGGAGGTAGTAATTGCCTAGGAAGGACTGGGACCAGAATGTGGGCATATCTGGTATTCACTAGACTAAAGAGGTAACTAACAGGGAAGGTTCACAGAGAAAGTACGGTGAGTTCTGACTGAGAACACGATGCAAAGAATGCCCAGTACACACCCCATATCTTCCCCTCTCTCTCTCTCTCTCTCTCTCTCTCTCTCTCTCTCTCTCTCTCTCTCTCTCACACACACACACACACACACACACACACACACACACACACACACACACACACACACTGGGCCTTGCTCCGTCACCCTAGCAACACCTCCCCATTCCCAAGGCATGTGGACAACAAAGGAGCCTTTTCTTCTGGTGGCTGAGCCTGGGAAGGGTCACAATGTCTGCAGCAAGGCTACAATATAACAGCTCGGAACCCGACTACCAGCTCCAAGGTCTTAGCTATCAAGAGTACAGAAGGGCTGCTCCGTCCACCTCTCCCAAGGGCCAACACAAGTACAGGTTCCAACTCTCCAGTTCCCAGGGCTGAGCCTGTCCACCCTTAGCTGCTGTGTCTGTGTTTTTTCTCTCTTTCCAGACTCCAGGCCCCAGTCTCATGTCGATATACTTACGACCCCTGTTAGAGATTTCCCCTTCACCATGTCCACAAACTGGACTGCGATTTCCTCCCCACAGCGGCTCTGGGCCTCCTTGGTGCTGGCGCCCAGGTGGGGACAGCTGATGACGTTCTCGTGGTCCACTAAGGCCCGGTCCCGTGGTGGCTCCTGCCCAGAGAGATATCTCTAAGTTGGTTTTGAACTGGTTATACCTTCTGCTGTTGCTCCCACCGAACTTTGAGAATTGCAACCATGTGGCTCCCAGAAGACAGTGCAAAGATACTGACGGCAGAAGATGCTGCTGCATTATTAGGAAGATGGTCCTACACAGACGGTCTGTGCTTGTGACACAGAGAGAGAACCAGAAACACAAACCAAAACACTGTGCACCCTTGGCTGGGAATATCGTGTTGTGCCAGTGACTTGCCATGACCTCATTACTAGATCCCACATTCAAGCCAAGGTCCATGCTCTTTCCCCTGGGGCTACACCAAGGAACCAGGGTGCTAAGATAACACCTCTGAGGAGAGGGGCCAACAGGCCTGGTGTACACTTAGCACTCTGTATGCTGAGGCTGAACCTTTGAACATGTTAGGAGAAGAGTATACTCTGGGGACTTTGGGAGAATACTGTCATCATTCCTGGGCTTCTGATCCTCCTTGGGAAGGGAAGAAGAAGAGGGATGCTAATGGGTAGCAGGCAGGCCATCTCCTTGGCCATATGGCTGACTTAAGTCAAGTATCGGGAGAGACATACTAACTCCCAGTTTCCATGTCTGGAGCTCCTAGTCTAGTCCTCTGTCCTTTCCAAGATATCAATATAGCAACAGCCTAACCAGGAATGGGTACTACTTAATGGTTTAACTACAAAGGAGAACTAGTTAGGACCCTAGTTTTGCAGAAGACAGCACAGTAGAAAGGCCTCTTCAAAACTACAGGTGTGTTCTTGGAGTACAGCTTTCTCTGTGCCAGAGACAGTGAGCTCCTGTCCTTCAAGATGGCGTACTTTCTTGACCAAGGCCTCTCTGCTCCTCACCCTTCCCCTCTGACCTGACACAAAGGCTGCAAGCACTTACTTCTGTAAACACATCCAGTGCAGCACCAGCACACTGACCAGACTGCAGGGCACGGAGCAGGGCACCTTCATCCACAATGCCTCCTCGAGCACAGTTCACCACCCGCACGCCTTTCTTGCACTGGGCAAAGGTGCTGTCATTGAGCAAGCCTGGAAGCAAGAGGAGACGTTGCCTATTATAATGGCTCCTGACCCCCTCACTTAGCACAGGACCTGGTTAATTCACATCTCCCCAGAGGCCTCTTTCTGCTGGATAGCAGCTACCTTATTTCTCTTCTGTCTTCCTAGATGTTCTGGGATAACAGACCTTGTACTGGATGTGGGTTAGATTCAAGAAGTTTCAGAGATGATGGTGCTTTGAGTGGGTCCAAGAATCAAATGCCCTGCAGAGTCCCATGAAGCCTCTACCCGAGATGCCAGCTGTATTACTTTATTTGAATACTTGTGCTTTTTCAGTGAGCTTACTCCTCCTCCATTTGAGCAAGGACTTGTGACAAAGTGTCACCACGCTCAGCAGGTCCCGGCAGCTCCCTCCCTACACTTGCTTGACGGTGTCTGTAGAAAAGCCACACTGAGAGCCTACCTGTAGTGGAGGGCAGGAGTGGGGTGTGGACAGTGATGAAATCACAGAGAGGCCAGATCTCCTCTAGTGGCAGCTGCTGAACACCAAAGGAGGCAGCGACTTCTGGAGAAATGATGGGGTCATAGCCTACAGTCTGGTCAGAAGAGAAGGGAGAGGCATCTTAATACCGACGTCGTTATTATCAGAAACTGCACCATTAGTAACTGATGCCACTCTAAGCCTATCTGAATTCCCCTGGTGTACTTACTTCTCAGAACAGTACAGTGTGCTTGGGGCTACTCTCCTGACGGCTGTAGGTCAGTGGAAGGAGGCTTGCAGAACCAGGAGGGAGCACAGCCAGAGCAAAGGGGAGGCTGCCTGTCACTAAGCGCCAAAGCCTCAAGCAGATACAGAACAGCTCAGGTGTGGCTGGACCAAGTGGATCTTGGAATCCCTGAGACAGGAGCACTGGTGAGGGAGAGCACTCCCATGGGGAACATGATACTCCAGGAAGCAGAAGACAGGCTGGTAAATGAAGCTTTAAGGCCCAGGACAGACTTGAGAGAGGATAGCATCCGTGGGATCAGAAGGGAAACCAAGATGTGCCATTAGAAAGAGGGGTGCGCTACTAGGTAGGGCTGGCATCACCAGGTGGAAAAGCCCTCTCTCTGGATTTGGTTTAGTGAGCCTTAAAATGTCCCTGGTTTTGAAATAACATAGATTACACAACATGCAGAGCTTAAAGTCTCTCAACTCATACTGAAGTTCCAGTGACCAAGGGCAAATTTTTTTTAATGTGGCAATGTCAGCCTCATGAAACTGGTTCAGTGTCATCACCTGTCAGGGGTGAAAAATGGGGAGTGGGCGGGGCAGAGTGCGATGCTCACAGCTGACAAGGGAAGCTGGGAACAGCAATTCTATGGAAATGTAACATTTACCCTGCCTGGTGCTTAGTTGTTACTTTTTTTCTTAAAGTCTAAGCTTGCCTTACCGTTGAAATCCTCCTGCCTCAGCCTTTGAAGTACTAGGATTACACACTTGTGCTACCAGGCCTGGCTGTGAGACTTTCATCTAACTCATACCTGGTGGGTTAGGTATTATTTCCCTAGACTAGTGGGGGTGGGGTAGGGTGGGGGAGAGGCAGTGGTCAATACTTCATACTCTGGCCTCACGGCCTGCTCTTCTAGTGCTCCTTCCTGGAGGGCAGAAAGATGGGATAAGAACCGGGCAGGTCAGCATGGGGCAATCGTGGGAGAGGGCAGCATTGTCCAACAGGGACAATTGGCTCCTCTCGACTCAGCCAAGAGAGGGGATGGAGAATGTGTGTGCACATACACACACATACACACACACTCACACTCACACATTCTCTCTCTCACTCACACACACACACACACACACTCACTCACACACACACACACTCACACACACACACACACACACTCACACACACACTCACACACATTCACATACACACTCACATACATTCACATACACACTCACACTCACACACACACTCACACACACAAACACACACTCATACTCTCTCACACATGCAAACACACACACACACTCACATACACACACACTCATACTCTCACCACACTCACTTATACACACACACACACACACACACACACACACACACACACACACACACACACGCCCCTCACAAGAGAACAAAGTGGGATGAGATGAAACCCAGCATTGGAGGCAATCTCAAGGAAGAATCCTCAGGAAGAGACTTGACCTCAGTTACATGATCCCCAACAAGCAGCCAGGCAGATGCAGAAAGCAAGAGGTGGGGTTTATAATAACAAAGACCTAAGCACCATTGCCTGATCTACCCAGGAGGCCTCCCTACCAAGCTCAGCTTTTGTTCTGGGTTCTAACTGTGGAGAAAGGAGTACAGGAACCATAAGTCACAAAGGCCTTGATGTCCTTGGAAAGGAAGGGTATACTCCACTGGGGCAGGTATTGCCCACTGCAACCAAGGGATGTGGGTGGAGTCAGGAGTCAGGCTACTCTAGATGCATGAGGACCCTGACACAAAGAACTAAGAGAGAGATGACCTCCACCACCCACAGCTCTAGCATTCACTAATATAAATATATTCCAAGAGAAACAAACTCCCCTTAACCCTTTAAGGACGTTAACAGTGGTCTCAGGTGTAAGTAAGAACAGGGCCTCATCCTCAAGCAGTCACTACCTCTGCAGAGGAGTGGTCCCATCCCCTTCCTGTGCTTCTATGGAGAGATCATCTTGTATATTGTATGGATGCTTCACCTGTCAATTAAAAAGCCCATGGCCTATGACTTAGGCAAGAAATAGAGGTGGGGCTTTCAGAGCAGAGCCTAGCTATATGGTCAAGGTATTTGCAAGTATAATTTGAGTCTGAGTCTTATTTCTGGGAGGCAGAACCTGGATAGAACTTCAACACTTGTCGTCCTCTACTACATGGTGTGAGAATCACTTAAAATTAGGGACTATAAATCCTCATTTACAATAACACAAAGGCTTCTTTTTACACATAGAGTTTCTAGGGAAGAAAGAATGCTAACGGTTATGAATGAGTTAATACTTTGGGGCCGCATTACATCATTAGCCTTGTTCATAAATAAAGCCAAGGAGCTTCCTGCCCCCATCCCAGCCACCAGTGAAGGCCAGAGAAAAGGGCACTGCCTCTTGTGGCCCCGTAAGGACCCCAGCACAGAGCACGAAGGGCTTGTGGGGTTGGAGGGCCTATTCAGATGTTACCATCCTCTGATGGAGCCTGCTCATTTCTGTACTGAGAAGGAAACGCTCACTGGGGAGAGATAGAATCCTTGGCCTCATCCTCACAATTTGTCTTTGTCTGCTGCTGCCAACGCCAACGAGAACAAAGGCCCCGTTCATTCTAATCCAGATGTATTTGCCTTCTCATATGCAGCGAGGAGTGGAAAAGAACATCAGAGATCACAAAGCCATGTGTGACTGAGGAGCTCCCAGTGGTCTGTTCCACTCTTGGAAACCAAGGCAGAGATCCGGGCTGACAGCCAGGCCACTATCCCTGCTGTGTCAGCAGGTACCTGGGGTTGGAGGGAGGGGGCTGGGAAAGGAGAGGCCAGAGAGCAGGGCCTCAGCTTCTTCCTCACAGAGAGATAAGAGAGGAAGAGTTTTCCTGGCATTGATCCAGCTGGGAGAAGCCTGGCTTCTGATTTTCACTAGCGATAACCAGGGCACAGAGGAGCGGAACTGGGCTGGAGTTCTCACACTAGGGGACTGCGCTGACAAAGGTGGACAGAATAACATCAGGGTGACAGGCCTGCCTGGCTCCTACATGCCCACAAAAGGCTCAGATGTCAGAGTGTACAGAAGCTAGGGGGCGTGCTGGATTTTGGGATTTTTTGGGGGTTTTTGTTTGTTTTTGGTCAACTTGACACAAACCTAGAGACATCTGGAAAGAGGGAATTTTTTTATTTACATTTCAAATGTTATCCCCTTTCCCAATTTCCCATCTATTATACCCCTTCCCCTTCTTCTATGAGGGTGTTCCCCTCATCAACCAACCCCCTCCCTGCCTTCCTGCCCTGACATTCCCCTACACTGGGGAGTCCAGCCTTGGCAGGACCAAGGGCTTCTCCTCCCATTGGTTCCCAACAAGGCCATCCTCTGCTACATATGCAGCTTGAGCCATGGGTCTATCCATGTGTACTCTTTGAATGGTGGTTTAGTCCGTGGGAGCTCTGGTTGGTTGGAAATGTTGTTCTTATGGGGTTGCAAGCCCCTTCAGCTCCTTCAATCCTTTCTCTAACTCCTCCAATGGGACCCCGTTCTCAGTTCAATGGTTTGCTGCTAGCATTTGCCTTGGAAAGAGGGGATCTTAACAGAGAAAAATCCCTTCATAAGATTGGTCTTAGGCAAGACTGTGGAATATTGTCTTGATTAATGACTGCTTTGGGAGAGGCCGGTTCCCTGTGGTGTACCACCCTGGGCAGGTGGTCCTGGGTGGTGTAAGAAAGTAGCATGAGCAGCCAGTAAGCTGCACGCCTGTGTTGCCTCCGCATCCGTTCCTGCCTTGGGATCCTGCTTCCAGGTTCCTGCCCTGTCTTCCCTGTTAAATGGATTACCTGCCAGTCAAGCTGCTTTGGGGCATGGTGCTTCCTCAGAGCAGTAGAAAGGTAACTATGACAAGTTTCCTCAATGGTCCCAGTGCCACCTTGCTGGTGTTACAGAAGGCAGAGCTGGGAGACTCCCCTTCTAGATCCAGGGCTCTGCTGGCTCAACAGAACATGGAGAAATGAGGCCTTGAAGTTTAAGGGGGCTCCAAGGCAGAGCTGGTTGAACATGTCTTTCCCCTTCCTCAGAGCTGTGTTTTGAGCACCGGAACTCCTTCTGCCACCTCAATGGATTTTACACACAAACTTAACAAGATGTCACCTCAAGGCTGCTTAGGTGAAAGCCCAAAGTCCTCCCCCAGTTCTCCCTAACCCCTCCTCCACCCTCAGCTCTCCCCAACCCCTCCTCACTCCTGCCTGTGTCTATCCCCCTGCACCTTGGCTGAACCTGGGGTTTGGGATGAAGGTCGCTGTTGCAGGGCAGTTAAGGATTCTGGATGCCGGGGGCGGTGGTGAGATGGTTTGGTGGCTAAGGCTGCTCGCTGCCAAGGCAGACCACCCCAGCACCCACATGGTGGAGAGACAGAACCAATTCCCTCAGGCTGTCCTCTAACCTCTACACACATGACACGTACACACTCGTCTGCACACACAATTTAAAAAATGTAAACATTTGAAATAAAATGGTAATATTTTTTCTGGGATAAGAGCTGCCTAAGCTAAAAAGTGCCTGCTGTTTTCTTGGCTGAGTGGTGGATGCTTAGGGATTTAATGTGGGTCAGGTGTGGAAATAGTGTGACCCCGGAAGCCAGGACACCCTGAGTGAAGTAAGAACTCTTACTTCTGGTCTGTGTTTTAAGCCTGTCCATGACCTTGCTGTGAGTCTCAGTTTCCCCTGAACATGGCAACTGACACAGCAGACTTTAGGAAACAGGCTGGCCAGGAAAGACCAGTGACAGCCAGGGCCTCAGGTGCTGAGGTCAAGATTCATCACAACCCTGGTCACAAAGACATAACCAAGAGATGCTGATGGGCTCCCTTTGGGTCACTGGTAAGGAAGCACAGGGCTCAGTGCCAAGCTGGCTTGGACCTGGTCACACATCCTAAGGGATATCCCAGCACAAGTTGTGTCAATAACTAATGGAATGTTATTTAGCAACACAGTGAGGAAAAGCCCCAGGTAACAGCAGAGTGGAATCCATTCCTCTAACGCTGCTAAAGTCATTGTCTTTTTCACCAGACACAACACGATTAGCCACGATTCCGTGGTTTTGCAAGGATTCCCCCTACTCCCTCCAAATGTTTCAAAAGCCAAACCTGTCTAGTTGCTTTTTTGAGCCCCACACAGACGGTGGGATATATTCTAGCTACACTTCTTGTCAGGATGATAAGTCAGCCACTCCAGCCTTTCCATGCCAGCAAGGACTTAATTCTTTATACTTGAGGCAGAATCTCAGTATGCAGCCCGGGCTAACCTCGAATTCTGGACCCTCTCTCAGTTTCCTGAATGACAGGCGTGCTCCACATGGCCTAATTCTAATTCCCTCTCCTTGCTTTCTGGCATCCACAAATAGTATTTGGTACAGGGTGTCAGAGGGTGGACAGGGCAGAGCTTTAGTCATCATGAACGGCTTTCCTCCCTCGTGATAGGGTTCCTACTTGGACCTTACACTAATCCCTCTAACAGTGCTAACAGGCCCAGGGGATGCCGTTTATTCCTGTGGGAATTAGGGAAGGGCCTTTGCTGAAATCTCAATGTCTATCACTGCTGGAATGGCCAATAAAAAACCAGTCATCCACGCCAGAGCATTCCACACACAAGTTCAAAAACACAGTAGGTCCAGTTACATCGTTACCTTAACACCATATGCGACACTGTGCCCTACCCACGTCTGCAACCTTCTCTGGGTTAGTGCACATCCTATGCACATGCAGAGAACGCAGTCTGGGGAGGATGTGTGCCAGAGCAGTGCTACTAAGAGGAGGCAGGTGCAGGGAGGCTGATTCAGGGGACACCATCATTTATTACTTAGTTAAAACATTAGGTTGGGCATCCTGGAACACGTCTGCAATCTGAGCGTTTAGAAGTCAAGGAAAAAGGGTTACAAGCTCAAGGCTATCCTGGGTAACTCAGCCAGACCCCATCTCAAGACAAAACGATGAGAGGGACTGATGATGCAGTTCAGTGGTCTAGTGACTCAGCTTGTATGAGGCTTTGGGTTCAAAACCCAGCAGCCCAAAACAAACCAAACAACCAAACTCCCACATTAAAAAAGTCCAAAGGTAAGGAGATACTTGTAAATCCCCAGGTTCCACCAGACTCATTATTATTTTTAAAGGGAATAAGACTAGTTTGAAAATGAGCTTAGTAAGAATTAATCATAAAGCTAGTAAGATAGCTCAGAAGGCTCAGGCACTTACTACCAAGTGGACGACATGAGTTTGATCCCTAGGACCCACACAATGGAAGGAGAGAACCAAGTCTCACAATGTGTCTGACCTCCATACGCGTGCACTCTTGTGCACACACGTGTGTACACACGCATAAACGTAATGTACTTTCTTAATGTGATCATTGTTTCCTAATCTAGATACTTAGAACTATGTGGTCTTATTGTCCTTGGCTTCAAGGACACCGGGAGGAGCTTGGAGAATCTCTGTATCCTGAGATGACATTCACTAAAACCCAAGAACATCACAGGGTCATCAGCTGAGCGGGAGATCACCGAAGGGGCTTGGCAGGGGAGGGCAGTATAAGCCATGTTCTAGGAGGTCACAAAGAATGTTTCAAAACCAAGATTAGCTGGAGTGACAGAAAGTAGCCCCAAGTAAAGGTAACAATACCCTCAGAACCCTGGTAGTTTTTAAACATGGCTATGTATGGTTGGGACTCCTATCATCCCAGGACTCGGGAGGTTGAGGCAGGAGGATTATAAATTTGAGACTAGCCCAAACTACATTGTTAAACTTTATCCTATAAGCATGTTGCGTACGACACACTCAAAGCTAGAGAGCAGCACTGAGATGAACAGGCTCTAGACATCTCTCTGACACAAACACGCCTGAGAACTATCTATCACTTCTTGACATTGATGCTGAAGGCCCCACATGGCCCAGGCCTGTAGGTAGGGAAGCAATGGGACAGCACCAGGTGGCTGGCAGGCTTCCCTCTCACCACCTTTACTCTGGAAACAAAATGGGGCTCTTTGGCTGGATTCGGTAACTGCCAAGGTCTCCCGGTGTTCAAAAGCTAGGAGAATCTGGGTATTGATGCCACAAGGACAACGGGAACCATGGGGTGATTGGGAGCCTTACTCTCTGTCTCAGGCCAATGTACGCCAATGAAATGCTCAGCTGAATCGGTTCATGCACTTAGGATTGCGTAAGCATGGGCCTTGGCTTTTAAATCAGAACTCATCCTGGGAGGATCTGATTATTGTCAAAACAATTTTCTTAATATGTTCAACTAAGGCCTTCCGGGTGCTGTGTGACCATAATCCCTGTAATTCCCTCAACAAAAGCATTAAATATGGAATGTCCACTGGCATCCACTCAACTGCCTTCAGCTCTCATCGCAGACAAGCACTGGTCACACTCATCCAGCATCCAGCCAGGAGCTTCCTGGCTCCCAGAGCTGGAAAGAGAGAGTTGAAGTGACTTCTGAGGCAGGTATGAAGCTGCCTAGTAATTTCCCACACTAGGGCTTGCAAACAGGCATGTATTTTAAAGGAAGGATCTTGTTACATAACCCAGGCTGGGTTTGAACTCATGAACCACCTGCCAAAGTCTCCCAAATACTGAGATTATAAACATGTGACCCTATGCCCATCTATCAGCCCCTTTCAACTTTGCTGGGATAGTGAGGGAAGTAGGGAAGGCAGAAAGCATTTCTTGGCTGTAAGTCTGTTTAAAAATTATCAGAGAGAGGAGACACAAGAGTAACTAAGAGGCCCTCATAACACTGCAAGAATGGAGGTCTGTCACGGAAGAACATTTGCTGTCCCAGTGAAACTCAGGGCTGTAGCTACCCAGGAGTTGAGGGTCCCGCGTCAAGTCTTCTCAGCTTTTGTGTTCAAATGTCCTAATGGAAGGATCAAAGTTCCTTTTCTCTCTGACTTTACTGCCTACTTAGTAAGAAGCTCTAGAGATCCACGCAGGACAAAGCCCTCAGCTTCTCTCATGCCTACCCATCTCTTCCCACACCGCTTCAGAAAGAGCCATGCCCACAGTGTCTGGAAACCTCTTACCTTCATTCCAAAGGCCTGCATTCGGGCGGCCACCTCTCTTCCAATTCTGCCCAGGCCAAGAATTCCCAGTGTCTTCCCGTTCAGCTCTGTCCCCATGAACTGCAACCACAAAGGCGAAAGGCAAAGATGACCAAGTCAGGACCAAGAGCAGGGGTTGGGTGTTGAGCCCGCATGGGTGAGGCAAGGGAACAGCTCACCTTCTTCCGGTCCCATTTGCCATCTTTCATCGAAGCCGTCGCCTGGGGGATCTGCCTGCAAGAACAGGGCAGGTTCAGTGGGTCGCCCTACAGCCCAGGAAGAAGGTACGAAGAGAGCTCAGCGCAGCCATTGTCTATCCCCGCCATTTTCCTGGGAGCCACACTCACTCAGGTGCAGGGCCCCTGTGTGCAAGGTAAGCAAGGGACAGCAAGAACATTGGTACGGCACAACTTGGGAACCACAGGACATCTGTCTCTAGGATGATGTCCCAGGAGGCTAGGGGAAGAATCTGATGTGCCTCCACTTCTGAGGTACCAAGGAGAGTGAGTGGGGTTCACAAGTGTTCTCTTAGAAACAGTGGCCAGCCTCCCAAAGCTTACAGGGACAGATGCTTCCTACACTCCTGTTTGGTTCCTCTTCCAGACCCCTCTGATGACTTCTCTTGTTATCAAGGGGCAGCTGATTTAACCTTCCTTCTAAACCCCCAAGAGAGCTAATCTGAGGCAGGTGGGTACCACAACAATACAACCCAGACCTTTCCACTCAGCCCTGCATGAACCTAATACTTCCGACACGTCCGCCACCTGCCCTACCTATTTCTGGCCCACACTCGCCCACACACCACAGACTGTCTCTTTCTATCGACTCCTATGCAAGTCTGAGTTGCCAAGTTTTGTTTTCTGGATCAAACAGAGAGACAGTTAGGCCAAAGTTAGGACTTAGAGGTAAGAAACACACTGTAGGACATGGCACCAAGACCACCTCTGGGAACCTTGAAGAGCTGAGGAATGGTTTGTGCTGCATACCTTCTCCATGCTGGACTCTGAGAAGAGCTCAGGTCTACACCACTTATCTCCTGAATGAAGGAGTTCATTCTTACATGCGTAGGCACTCAGGCTAAACCACTCACGCCAGGCCGGGAGGGCTGCCTGAGGAGCAGAGCGCCCACTAGCGTCCTGAGTCAGGGACTTCCTTCCTAATAAGGTTCACACATAGTGGTCTACGCTCATCTCGGATGAGGGTATCTTCTTCAAATTACAGCGCTCTGCTTGCTCCTTTAGATAAGTTGATCCTGGCATTGGAGGGAAACGTCCTCGTTCTCTAACCTTTTCTTCACCCTCAGGGGTGGGAGAATCAGAAAGCTGTGTTCAGGGAGACTTCATTAACTCTGACAGGCAAATGTACCACTGAATTCAACAGCACAAGTTAAACTAGGGCACGGGGCTTGTACAGTCCTCCCAGGACACCACAGGGACCTTTTAGCTGAGGCTGCTCCGCTGCATGTGCTGTGCTCCCCCCCCCCCCCAATGACCAGTGCAACGTCTGCATTGCTACGCAGGAATCTTGGGAGAAGGTAGAACAAAGGTTAACTCCTCCAGCAGAAGGGAGAAGATAGGAAAGAGACAACTTTTAAATCACATCAGGTTTCAGGCCCCAGGCAAGAGTGCTGGCTGTCTGGATCTTCGAAAAGCATTCAGAACAGCTTCAGCTCCTCTTTTATTAGAAAGCCTGTATTATAGAGATACAAAAAAAAAATGCCTACTTAGTGTGTCATGTCTGCCAAGCAACTGCCTGGCTTGTCCGGATGCGTTTATCTTATGTATTACGTGCTCCATCCACTTGGTCATTAGACTGTCCCCAAGCAGACTCACCTATCCCAGAACCCTGCCAGCAGAGCTCCCAATAGTTAGAAATCCACAGGTAGGCATGTGGATGATAGAGAAGTTTACTCCATGCATTACAATACAGGCCCAGAGAGTAGATCTCAACCTTCCGAATGCTGCAACCCTTCATAGTTCAGTTCCTCATGTTGTGCGAACCTCTAACCACAAAATTTTTGTTGCTACTTCATAACTATAATTGTGCTACTGTTATGAATTGTACTGCAAATATTTTTTGAGATAGAGATGTGTCAAGAGGGTCACCTCCCACAAGTTAAGAACTGCTGGCCTAGAAGGGTAGTGTCAGGTAGACACTGGGGACCATGGCCCAGATGCCCCAACCAGAATCAAGGGTTAAAACAGAACATCTCAATGCTTAACAATTTAGCAGAGGGACCTGGACATACATGGTACTTGAGGTTCTAAGGTACAGAGAGCATCCTCAGAGGTTTGGGGACCAGCAAAGGCACAGTGCCCAGTGGGTGTAAGGAGTGGGAGTGTGTAGGAGAGGGTGTGTACACTCTGTGAGCTTGAGCTTGCTGTTACCATCTGTGATGGTTTGTATATGCTTGGCCCAAGGAGTGGCACTGTTAGGAGGTGTGGCCTTGTTGGAGTAGGTGTGGCCTAGTTGGAGTAGGTGTGGCCTAGTTGGAGTAGGTGTGGCCTTGTTGGAGTAGGTATATCTCTGTGGGCAAGGGCTTAAGACCCTCAAACTAGCTACATGGATGTGAGTCTTCCACTAGCAGCCTTCAGATGAAGATGTACAACTCTCAGCTCCTCCTACACCATGCCTGCCTGCATGCTGCCCAGCTCCCACCTTGATGATAATGGACTGAACCTCTGAACCTGTAAGCTAACCCCAATTAAATGTTGTGCTTTATAAGACTTTCCCTGGCCATGGTGTCTGTGCACAGCAGTGAAACCCGAACTAAAACACCCTCCCATGCAAATAAACACTAAGACACCATCCACCCTCCCACGCAAATTTCCAAGCCACTAGAGAAGGAACTTTGTGTCTGTGTGCTTAACACCCTGCAGAACTCCAGACAGAGGCACCTATACCTCTTTTCTAGGTCTGTTTGCTTGCCAAGTGGTAATCATTGACCTACCGGAATGTGGCTGGTTCTTCTGAGAAGTCAGGGACTTACCTGGCCAGGCACATGATCATCCCACAGGTGAGTTCCGCAGCACTGAGGCTATTTCCATTGGGGGTGCTAAAGATGCAAAAGAAGAGATGGCAATGGGCCCAGGCATACCCGGTACTCTCTACACTTCCAGTCCCATGCTCCCATTTTGACTTCTCTGATGCTCTGCTGTCCTAAGAACCAGGCTACCATGACCTCCCAATCCAAGGCAGAGGGCCTCGCTCAGGCAGGCACAAGGCAGGGAAGTATCTGATGGACAGACGGATGGAGGGGTGGCTTGACCCAGTTCTCTTTCATTTCAGGGGTTATCCATCTACAGTCTCCTCTGAGCAAAGTCTACAACACTCAGGTCAGCCTACTGCTGCCAGAACCCTCCGGTGTCCCATCAGCTGGCTTTTATCTCTAGCTGTTTGGTTTCTTCTTTTTACCCAACACATTTCCAACTGAGAAAAAGCCCACTTCTCAAAACACAACAACAAACAAAACAAACAAACAACAACCAAAAACCAGGAGATGTGTGGCCTTGCCCATCTGATGGAATGGAGACCAATGTTGACAACTTCAAAGCCTAGCACACAGGTATTTAAACCTTCTGCCTCTTCTACAAGCTCTGCTCATCTGAAGAAATGAAGGTTACAAAGAGTTACGAGACTCTCTGAAAAACAAAGGGACTTAAGAGTTTGTCTCTGTGCAAGACAACAGCACTTCCAGCTCACCCCTCAGCGAGCAGCTAGGGTGTGGGCAGAAGTGGGGTGGGTGGCCCCTGTGTCAGGACCACAGCTTAGGTAGGATGGGTTATCCTTTAACATTTCCACCATCAGGTACTGACCTCTGTCAGGCATTTAACCCCTACCCTCCTGGGGGAGGGGAGGCAGGCCAGGACTCAAGAGTCAGCAAAGTGGCCTGGGAATGACCACACCACCAGGTTCTTAACCGGCAGTGCAGCAGTAGCCTGCTCACCATGACCTTTGCCCCTGAGCTTCTGTCTGTCAACACAATGCTGACAGGGACCCCTCCCTTCCGGGGCCTAGAGTGCTAGGAGAAATGAGAGACTGGCTTAGGGAAATGGAGGAAGAGACAGGACAGGAGGTCACTCCACCAGGAAAGCGTGGGCATCTACCTGTACAGGGTGCAAGACCACTGAGCTAACAGAACACAAGAGCCAGGCTGGAGCAGGAAACAAGGGGAACCTCACCCACACGCTTCTGGTTCCTACACTAAGCTGCAGACGTGCAAGCACTACAGGAGGTCGAGTGCCACACTCTGAGACCACAGACAGCCTCAGCTTTACAGCCTTGGCACAACCACACTGAACCAATCACCACCACGGGGACCCCGTGCCTAGCTCAGACGGCCCTCTGCAAGGCCTTTGACTGGGCTCTCATTTAAGCATTTCTTTCCCGTTTTATATCTGTCTCCACACCCTCCGTCAACTTCCACAACTTACTTCATGACGAGGACGCCCTTCCTCGTGGCAGCCTCCAGATCCACATTGTCCACGCCTGTACCAGCCCTGCCCACCACCTGGAGCTTCTCTGCTGCGTTGATGACATCAGCAGTGACCTTAGTAGCTGACCGGACGATAAGGCCTTCACAGTCCTGGGCAGAGGAAGACAATACCAGGGTTCATATTGTTGTTCTGTAATGTACCTGAGGCCTCTGTTGCGTTTCTGGTGGGCATGAATGCCCCCTCACAGGCAGGTCTGGCTTCTTTGCACGCTGTAGGGTAACGTGGATTAGAGCATTTGAGAGCAGTACCTGGTCAGTACACTCCAACTATAGCAGGGGCTCGCTGGCTCTAGGCATCTGATTCATCTTTCCATAGCTGGTGTCCCGATAAGGACCTAGGGCCAGAGGACAGCCCATCCTGACCGTACCTTAGTGTGAGCAGACTCATGCCCTAGTCAACTCTGGACACACTAACATTCCTGTATGCTGCCTTGCCTCGTGGGTGAATTCCAAAGAAAAACCAGCAATGTCTGTAGTCTGGCCTGCATCCTCTAAGCTGCATCCCTAATCAGAGAGAGATGTAGCTTCCGGCCTCAGGTATGTGAGAAGGAAACGGGATAGGCAGGTCTAACACTCTGCCCTGTTCCAATCACTTCCTCCATTGGACACTGAGACACTAAAGAGCAGATGCAGGACCCAGTTTCACTTGAGACCCTCGGGCAGGCACATGGAAGGAAGACAGTTTGTAAATGCTGGCTGGCTGAATAAGTAAGCAGAGCGGAAGGCAAGACCTGCTGAAAGGACAATGGTTCTCGAGACGAGAACGCACAGGATGGGAGGGAGGGAGAGCTGCGAGCTTGGGAGTCTGGGTGAGGCCCACGCTGCCTTTACTCTGCACAAGCCTGGGATGGAGGAACGAGTGTGGAGTAGTTAAAAGCTGAGACCAGAGCTATTTTATCTCTGCTCAGAAAAGGGAGGTGAAGGAAGTTTGGGCTGCTCAAGGGGGTAGTTAGGCTTGGGGGAGGAGTGGCTTAAACACTGGGATGGGCTGACTTGCTCAAGAGCAGTTGTAGAATCTGTGGCAATGACAGAATTCAAGGCCAGGCCAGGCCACAAGAGACCTTGCCTTTAAAAAAGAAGGAGAAAGAGAAAACCCAACGGGAATGGCTCTAGAATCAGTTCTCTGCAGCTGTTTAGGCTCTAGAATCAGTTCTCTGCAGCTGTTTAGGCTCTAGAATCAGTTCTCTGCAGCTGTTTAGGCTCTAGAATCAGTTCTCTGCAGCTGTTTAGGCTCTAGAATCATCAGTTCTCTGCAGCTGTTTAGGCTCTAGAATCATCAGTTCTCTGCAGCTGTTTAGGCTCTAGAATCATCAGTTCTCTGCAGCTGTTTAGGCTCTAGAATCAGTTCTCTGCAGCTGTTTAGGCCTCAGGCATCCTGACTGGGTGGGGCTGTGCCTGCCAGAGGGCTCTAGGCCAGCCACCGGAAGGTGGCTGTGTGGTTTAGACAGGACAGAGTAGGAGACTCCAAAAAAAATGTTCACTTGTGTCTCACGCTCCTTTAGTAAATGAGAAACACATGCCCCACCACACCTACACCTCTACAAACCAGTCAACCCTCACCACCCCAGCTTCCAGCTCCTTTCTTCCTTCTGGCTAAGGTCACTGGTAGGTACAATGACCAAGAAACTTTCCAGATCTTAAAGTTCAATGACAGATATACCAAAATCTGCCAGCCACTTTCCCGAGAGGCACAGCCAATAACAGCTTGGATTGAGAGGTGAACTAAAGAAATTTAAGCACCTGAGGAAAAAATATGTATATTGGGTTTTCTTACAATCTTAGAATGACAAAGCCTTTTATAACAGACATACACATCCCAGAAACCCTAAGAAAATGGCTACATTCTAAATTTAAACCTCTACACAGAAAAAGGTCTTATAGAAGGAATTAGAGGCAAACGGCCTTGATCTGGGAAGAAAATCCCAACTGAGCACTTTTCTCCAAAGTCTTTTAAAGAGAAAGAACTCAATAAAGCAGGCATGAATGCATCGGCCAGCACAGACCTGTGCCAGGACCCTCCAGACCCTGAATGTGAGGAGAGAGTGTGGTCGCCTGGATACAGGGCTCACTGCTATAAGCCTCACATGTGGGAGGGGCCTGAGGACTGCCACAGATCTGAGCAGGTGAGGTGGCTCAGACTGGTGGACCACCACCACCACCACCACCATCATCACCACCACCACCATCACCTCCACCTCCTCCACCTCCTCCACCACCTCCACCACCACCACCACCACCACCACCACCACCACCACCACCACCACCACCACCACCACCCACCACCACCACCACCACCACCACCACCACCACCACCACCACCACCACCACCACCACCACCACCATCACCACCACCACCACCACCACCACCACCACCACCTCCTCCTCCACCACCACCACCACCACCACCACCACCAACAACAACAACAACACCTGTTGCAGAATCCTGGGATCCTGCACCCAGGATCCCTCAGAGGAAGGGAAAACTGACGTCTGAAGGTTATGCCCTGCCTCTCCCTGCACCGTCAATCTCTCACACACAGAGAGATAGGGAGAGGGGAACCATTTTCTCTCTTCTCTGATTGATCCCAAGCCCAGGTCCTGCCGGTTCCAGGTAACTTGCCCAATCACTGCTCTGGGGATTCCCCACAGGAAACAGCAGCTGCAGAGGACCAGGGACTTCAATTGCGTCTCTCACAGCCTCTAAGGACACTTCAGCCACAGTGCTGTTTTTCTCACCAGCAGCAGCCGAGTCTGCTTTGTGGGGCCCTCACCCTGGAACTATACTTTCCACCCTCCAGCCCCAGCCCACTTTTGTAGCTGATGAACCTTTAGCGTCTCCAGTAAGACAGACACAGACATGCTTCCAAAGCTGGTATGTCCTAAGGGCCCAGGACCTACATTAGAGCCAACACTGGTCAGAATTTGCTAGCTTCCAAGGTCTCTTACAACATCAACTATACGCCATTTCCTCAGCGTGTTCTCTACAAACTTACTGAGGCCACTGGCCAACCCACCCTGTGCTGAGCCCTCAGGCCCCTGCACTCCTGGTCCCTTCTCTAGGACCATAGCTCATCCCTCAAAGACTCCTCCAGGGTGCTCCTCCCCTGCTCTACTTACACAAACCGCTGAACAACGCAAACGTTCACACCTAACGAAACTCCTAGTGCAGTGCTGGGATTAGAGCACTCTCTTTCATGCATGATGCATACGTGTCATCCCAGGACTCTATCCCAGTGCTCTGACACCGGAGCAAAGGCAAGATTTCAGGGCTCTCAAAACTGAATCCTCTACTCCCACCCCTCACACCCCAGTGCCTGTTCTTTCTTCTCTAGCACTCACCAAGTGGGAATACAAGCACCTAGCATTTCATCTGGAACGCACACTCTCCACATTTGCCTACAAATTTTCCCAGTCCCACTCCCAGGCTTCAGAGCTGGGAAACAGCAGGCCACTGATCTGCTTAATTTATGGCTGTTCCAGAAAAACTATGCTAACTCAGTAGAAACCTATCCCTACTCTTGTTCTTCAAGTTCACACATGCTTCCTTCCCAAGAGGATGGGCTTGGCCTTGTGGGTAATTCTCTTATTGCTAACACTTAGTGCACAGGGCATGTTAGGGAAGCTCTCCAAGTGATCCCCCTGTTGTAGGGAATGCAGGTATGGCCTGGCTGGCCTGGGACTCATAGAGGTCTGCCTACCTGCCTCTGCCTTCTGAGTGCTGCTGGGATTAAAGGCACGAGGCAACCCCACCCTCCTCTAGTTTTTTGAGATGGTCTTGCAATGTGGCAATCCTGATGTTCCGGCTTCCCAAGTAGTAGGATTACATGGGCATGCTTCATCACATCCAGAGCGTGCTGTATTGTGCACTTGAGTGCACATGCACGTGTACACATGCACACCACACATACACACGCACACCAGACACACACACACACACACACACACACACACACACACACACATGCACTCACACAGAGTCCTTATCTCCAATAATGGTTATGAGAAAAGAAAAAGAAGTCCTCTAATTTGTGTGTTTGTACTCATACACTCACACATTCACGTGCCCACACGCCTGCCCCAACACAGGGCACTGAAACCCCACACATGAAATAAGTCTCTACCAATAGATTGCATCTCTCCTGTTTTCCATAGCACTGATCACGACTTAGGAAACCCAGTGTGCTGTCACTTGATGACGGGCAGTCTAGCACAAGGGGAGTGAATGGTAATGCCTCCTTGCTTACTGCAAAGATTAAAACGGGGCGGGCAGGAGACGCTCTGCCAGACCACTCTCAGAAGAAGGAGATAAAACAAGGAGGGAGGGTGGACATATGGGTCCTTCTACGGGTCATCCTAGATTAGTTAATTGGCTTTCTGAACTGGGTGTTTTGTCAAGGCACACTGACAGCTGAGAACTCCCCACAGCACACCAGCCAGTCAAGTCAGAGGCACCCACCTCTTCTTTCCTGCCGACTGTCTCCACTGCTTGAAAGCACCCGGCATTTCTAGTCCTGGACTCCTACCCCTACCCTTCAGGCCTGGCCTCCTCCACACAACCCCTATTCCTTTATTGGATATAACATTTCTCACTGCCCCTAGCAGAGGCAAAGCCTGCAGCCTCTGGTGCCCCCAAAGCCATTCTACAGCCTTCCTGCTCAGCCCACGGCTTAGATTTTAGCACCGAGGTCACCGTCACAGGATGTGAGAAGAATGCATTGGTTCGACGGCTCCTGTCCACTCTAAGAGTCATGGCCTGAGCGCCCACCCATAAAGACCACGGCAACAATTCCTTCTCTGTACTTCCGGTTACCGCTGGCTCCACTGTTGTCTCAGAACTGTCACCCGTCCACCTAGCTGTCTCAGTTTTGGGCCCTGTTCCCCAAGAAACCTACAGCCTTCCCCTTCTTTCCTTTTCTTGTCATGTTTTATAGATAGGGTCTCATTCTGTAGCTCAGGCCGGCCTCGATCTGAGAGATGCTTCTGACTCAGCCTCGCTTAGGCATGAGCCAGACAGCTCTTTTCCACTTTTCAAGACATGAGAGTCTCTGTGTAACCCTGGCTGTCCTAGAACTCAGAGATCCACCTGCCTCCATCTCCTGAGTGCTGGGATTAAAGGCGTGTGCCATCTCCACCTAGCTCTTCCAAGCTTCTGAAAGACCCAGGACCAGAAAAAGTCTGCGAATAGGATTGCTGGGCACGTGGACATAGGAGCCGTAGAAGAAAGGGATTGGGGGCGGGGCAGGGTCTTGGGAGAAACAGACAAGCGAGCTCAGAGAGTTTCCAGAACAGCCAGAACAACCCCTCTGGGTCTCTGCGGTTTAAGGCCTCCGCCAGAGCAGAAGGAGAGGCAGATTCCTTTTGGCTGCAGGCCCTAAACCGAGCACGTGGAACTTTGGGGGTGGGGCAGGACAGCTTGTTGGGAGACAGCGTACCTGGACGGATTAGACCTGCAGGAAGGGCAGGGACTGGGGTGACGTGCTCCCAAAGCAGAAACCCTTCACATCTGAACAAAGTCATCCTATTTACAAAATCTTTTCAAATAAGTGAAAGACTTCTTCTAAGTTTTATAACGATTAGAGGTTTGCTCTGGAGACTTGGTATTAGTAACCTGTCCCTATTGCGCTTGGGACAGCATTCTGATATAGTGAAGTGGGCCTGATCGGCGATGAAGCCAATGGTGGTGGCTGACTCCAGGCGGCGGCCGCGTGGGCGGCGCGGGGCTCTGGCTGCACCCCCGGCCCGCCCCGAATCCCGCGAGCGCTCCCCGGAGGCCCAGGGCCCGAGAAAGAGCGCCTAGGTCTTGCATCAGACAAAAGGCGGTGCGAGTCCGCTGCCACAAATGCCACGGGACGGGCAGGGGCAGAGCCAGCGCCCCCTGCCCCCACCCCAGCAGCCTGCACTGGGCAAGGATGAGTTCCTGGTGCACGCGTCTCCGCGTGTAGCACCCTGAGCCGGGAGCCCGCAGCCTGGGCCGCCAGGCGCTAAAGCTCCGGAGAGGTTCTGGCATTCCGGAGAGGTTCTGGCATCCCGCAGTACCAGATGGAGCAGCCGCACTTTGCAGCGCCGGCAAGAAACACGCGGTAGCAAACAGCACAAAAAGTTTGCATTCTGCAGCCCTAAGCCATTCCTTCCTCTCCGCCTTTCCTCCCTCCCACTGCTGGTCCCCAATCTCGGGAGGCCCCCGGACCCACTGATAAGACAGGGGAGGGAGGGCAGCCCTGGCACCGTTGGGGTCAGCCGGTTTGGTCACAAAGATGACTGGTGCTTTCGCTTGTGTCCGGCTCGCCTCACCTGGAGTTCGGCTATCAGCTCCTCCTTGCTCAAGTTCTGCTTCTCCACCACCTGCAGCCCTCCATCTTGCAGGATCTTCCGGCAGCAGGGGTCGAGGCTGTCACTGATGAGTACTTTGCGCAGATTTGCGAAGGCCATTGCTAGAGCCAGGCCTTAGAATCGGTTGCTCTGGTGGGCAGAAGCACTTAGTACAAGAAACTGAAGGCAGGGCTGGCTCGGGTGACTAGGCAGGGTTCTCGATCTCCCGCTCCCCCTTTATCCTCCCCCTCCTCGCGCCAGTAGTCTCCTTTTGATTGGTCAGAAATGCTTAAACTCTGCTGACTCCGCCTCCCCGGGCAGAGCCTCCCCACATTTTTTTTTTTTTTTTTTTTCCTAAATCCTACCCGGACGAATTTCTCCAGCAGTGAAGCCCTTACCTGTACCTGGTGAGCTTTAACACGCACAATTTGCGCTGACTGGCTGATTCATATCTGAAATAAACATAGAAATATGCTGTCTCCGCGAGGGAACTAAATCTCATAGTAACTTCTTTCCACTTTAGGGCTCATTCATTGGCTGGGTATTTATAGCTCCTAGTTGAACATATTTAGAATGGGCAAAGCCACGGGTTCGATTCCCAACAACACACACACACACACACACACACACACACACACACACACTAGAGTTGGTTCTTGCCTTCCAGCAATTCCAGTGGAGACCAGAGAGAGACAGGACTGAGAAAGGCAAGAACTGCTCATTTCTTGCCCCAAGAAAGACTTCAAGGTTAAGTCTAGATACAGTATAGGCCATGGATAATGCTAGAAGACCATTTGAACCTAGGAGTTCCAGGTCAGCCCCAGTTGGGAATGGGGGAAGTGGGGGGTTGGGGGGGAGTCTCATTGTTTATAAACAAAGTACAAGGGTGGGTAGTGGTTTTATTCTTTAGAAGTTAGATGATTAATTTTTTTAAAGAAAGGATTAAAACTGTTGGGAAAGTTGAGCCTTGATTATTCTATATTATAACCTCCCTTACTACTGTACCTGACAATCTTCATATCAAATGCAAGCACAAGTATGTTGTGAAGAACTATGGACTGACAATTTCTCAGCCTGTGCTATAACCTCCATCCACAAAGCAGGAACCCTGGCCTTCTTGGAAGAACTGGGGAGGTGGTTCTGCCCTTTCCTCTAGACTTTCAATCTTTTCCCTTCTCTGGCCCCAGCCCCTTGGGAACAGAGACACTTCAGCCGCTACAGCCGGCTGCCCATGGCTCTCGGGGATAAGAGTAGCAGGGTTAATGGGGACCGGAGGAGGTAGGAGAGCTGCGGACCTAATTTTCTATTCAGAGCCCAGCTGTGAGCTCCAAACCTGCACGGTGAGAAGTGACGCAGACTTGGCGGGTAGATTATAAACTGTCCAGCCGCATTTGATGTCCAGCTTCTCCAACGAGAAAGAAACCGACTCTAAAACTACCTCTCCACGTTTTTGCTTTTTTCAATGCAATGTGAACCTGACAGCATGGAAATGTCTGCTGTGGGGATGAGATAAGACACCGTGGGGATTAGCGTGCCCTGCACCCCTTCACTCTAAGCCAGTCAGCTGAGACACTCTGGAGAACGCTGGAGTTGAAACTTTAATGCAGGAAAATCTCATGCCAAACCTGCATGGTGACACCTGTCTGTGATCTCAGCACTTGGGACGTAGACACAGGGAGATCAGGGCCGAATCAAAACCGATTGATTCCAGGCTAGCCTAGGCTACCAGAGAGCTTGTCTTGAAACAGTATAACAAGAGATACTTCCTGTTGTCTGTGCCCTTGGGCTGGGGTTGGCAGCCCTGTGGAGACTTCTGGCCTGTTAGGAAAGGCTTCGCTGATGTGACTAGGACCTTACAACCTGGCCCCAGGTCGAAGAGAGGAGCCCCCCACAGTGCATCCCCCAGCTTGGCCCAGGGTTACAGTGACCCCAGCCTCCTTCACCGAGTGGACATTTCTGGGTTCCTGTGCATTGGCTACAGCATCAGTGTTCATGAATACCCCCTACCTATTCTCATTGAGAACTCAATCATGTAAGATCTAGTGTGGCCACATTCCAGGATCATGCTTCCCTCCCTCCCTCCCTCCCTCCTTTCTTTCTTTCCTTCTTTCTTTTTCTTTCTTTCTTTCCTTCCTTCCTTCCTTCCTTCTTTCTTTCTTTCTTTCTTTCTTTTTTATTAAAGACATGGTTTCTCTACACAGTTTTGACTGTACTGGAACTGGCTCTGTAGACCAGGCTGGCCTCGAACTCCCTAGTAGTAGGATTAAAGGCGTAGTCACAACACCCAGCTCCTCACATGTATTCAAAGCTTCCCAATTGGCCTTGTGAGAAAAAGTTGAAAGGGGAAACCGGGGTTAATCTAACAAATTGGTGGGATGGGAACATACATATCTCCTGACCTTAGGAGTGTTACCAGGATACTTCACTGGTTGAACTGAGTCTTACTTCTTATTCTGTGGAAGACGTAGGCTATAAAGTCTGGATGGTACAGTAACCTTACAATCTGATGCACTGGCTGTGTAGGGGTTTTGCTGTAACTTGGGGTGGAACTCATGTCCAGGGCCATCCTAGTTTGCCCTTTTCCGTGGGATTCGTTTATATGAAGAACCTGTTATGCTGCCCATATTTATGAATGCTCTGGGTGGAATCAAGGACTTCTTTTAGCTTTTACACTGAAGATATCTTTAAATAAGTTTTGCAGTTCCAAGGGAGAGGATGCTTCTTAAAGTTTATATGCTGGGTGAAAACAAAAATTAGTTAAAAATAATAATCTGTGGGGAGGATAAGTATAGTGGAATCTCTAAAGGCAAGAGATGGTAGGAAGGACAGGAGGGCGTGTCGCCTTTATGTTCAGGGAAGGTTTTCCTGAGAAGATGGTATTTGGGCTGAGACTGATAAGAAGTTAGTTATACAAAGGACGAAGGGGTGTGGGGATATAGCTCAGTGAGTGTCAGCAGTGGGGAAATGAAGCCCAACCCTGTCACCAGCAGCCTGAGGAGTTCACTTCCTTCCTACTTAGGAACCTCCACTTACGGCAGGGGTTCTCCACCTTCCTAAGGCCACAACCCGTATGTCCCTCATGTTGTGGTGGCCCCCAACCATAAAATTATGCCATTGCTACTACCTAGCTTTAGTATGGCTACTGCTGTGAATTGTAATGCAAATATCTGATGTGCAACCCCAAGGTTAAGAACCACTGACTTAAGGAAATTTAACCCTTGACTATGCTGCAGACGGGAACTTAGGGAAGTGTTAAAGAGAGGCAAAGTTTTATTAAGATAAGGGAGAGTGCATTATAGTCCATTATAGTAAATGTCAATGTATATCCGAGATGGGGGTGTAGGCTTCTCAAAACAATAGCATTTAGGTGTCTTTACAATGGCCATGCATGTACAATCCTGGGCCTTTCTAAGTTAAAATTCTCAAGGGTTGCAATTTACCCCAAGGTGTTAGGGAAAGGTAAGCTAGGGCTGTGGTGGTGGCTCAGGGGTAAGAGTGTGCCTGCGTGGGGGCAGTCTGCATGAGAATGCCTCCTGGGCTGCCTAGTTTTATTTATGACATAAGCTATTGTCATCTGAGAGGAAGGCGCCTCAACTGACAAAATGCCTTCCTTAGATCAGGCTTGATGGTGGAGGACCCAGCCCATTGTGGGTGGTGACACCCTGGTCTGGTAGTCCTGGGTTCTATAAGAAAGCGGGCTGAGAAAGTGATGAAGAAAAGGCCAGCGTCCTTTCGTGGCCTCTGCATCAGCTCAGATTGTGATGGCGAACCGGTTCTTCTCTCTTGAAGTAAAAAAGTATTTATTTTTTTTTATTTTACAGGAGCCCATTGAGACTTGTGTGTGTGTGTGTGTGTGTGTGTGTGTGAGAGAGAGAGAGAGAGAGAGAGAGAGAGAGAGAGAGAGAGAGAGAGAGAGAGAGAGTGTTATTTTGGAGTTTTACAGGTGTTGGATTTTAGAAGAGACTAGATATTTTTAAAGAGATAACTTTTAAAGTATTTGAATTTGTAAGGCCATAGGTCAAGTTTATAAAATGTTTTATACTGTGGTGTTTTTATTAATGTGTGATCTTGGTGGATGAACAAAAAGGAAACGGTTTTGGCTTAGCAGTGATGTGTGTTTGTCAAGTTGAAGAAGGGTCAGTTGTGTGCCGGACAGTTTTCTGTCAACTTGACTCAAGCTAACGCCATCTGAGAGGCGGGAGCTTCAGCTGAGAAAATGCCTCCGTAAGGTCGGGCTGTAGGCAAGCCGTAGAGCATTTTCTTAATTAGTAACGAATGGGGGAGGGCCCAGCCCATTGTGGGTGGTGCCATCCCTACACTGGCAGTCCTGGGGTCTATAAGAAAGCAGGCTTTGCAAGCCAGGAGGAGCAAGCCAGTAAGCAGCACCCTTGATGGGCTCTGCATCAGCTCCTGCCTCCAGGTTCTGCTCTGTTTGAGTTCCTGTCCTGGCCTCCTTCGGTATGGACTACAATGTGGAAGTGTGATCCAAATGAATCTTTTCCTCTCCAACTTACTCTTGGTCATAGCGTTCCATTGCAGCAACAGAAACCCAGACTAAGACAAGTTCTTAAACCATGCAGGACCTCGAACCCAGGGGTGGCACCATCCATGGTGGCCTGGGTCCTCCCTTATCAATGCCAGAGGGAGTTTGCAAATAAAATTACCCCGAGGATCTTGAAAAGGGAGAATATTCTGGATTATGTATGTCAGTGTAACTGCAAGGGATCAGAGGAAGAATACTGAGACATAGACCCCAAAGAACTGGAATTTTCCTCAGGCATCTCCTGCCAGCATCCCAGTGCTGGTCAGAAGAACGTGGTTCCCTGGGAAGAGACATCCCACAGTTCTGGCAACAGAGCAGAGTACCTTGCAGGGGATGTTCCAGCCCCGATGACAAAAGTCAGTCACGGGTGACAGTGTTATCCCATCTCTGCTCAGTCATACATACCTTTGGCTCTCTGTTTAAACCCAAACATCATGTCACTATCCCCAATATGGACGTGGGGGCCACACTAACGAGCTCTGCTTCCCTCCCCTTTTATTGTCACTTGTCTCTCTGATTGGTGTGCTGTGGATGGTGGCTGAGCCCAGCACACTGCAGGTGCCAAGGCCCAGGCTTTGCCGATAGAAAGTGAAACAGAAACAGGCACAGAGGAGGCCATACGATGACGATGACGATGACGGAGGTAGGAAGTGGTCATCTGTGAGGCTAGAGGACGGGGCCCAGGAACCAAAGAGCACACATGGCCCCTAGAATGAGGAAATGGCAAGGAAAAGGCCTATCTCCTAACCTCAAGAAGGAACCTCTCTCTCATGGCACACTGACTTCCCTCCAAGGAGACTGTTTTTAGATTCCTGGACTACAGAACTTAGTGAATATGTGCTTGTTGGTCTAATTTGCTACAGTGGCAAGAGGAAACCACCGACTCAGGAACAGGGAAAGAATGAAGATTTACTTCGGGGACAGAAGCTGAGAGCAGTTGAGAGAGAAAGCGAGCTAAGAAGATAGCCAGGGTGAAGGGAACATGAGACCCCTACGCCATTTCTCATCCACCATGCTTACATTAACCATTTACGTTAAAAAACACGATGGCGTTGAACTGGACGCAGTGGCTCTCAGTGGCTCTCCTAGCACTCCAGAAGCAGAGGCAGGAAGTTAGTTATTATTAGAGGCCCGTCACAGCTACATAGTGAGTACCAGCGCCCCAGCACGACACTCAGTGGCACAGAATGAAACTCTACACAAAACAAACAACTGCAAAACAAAATCAGAAGAGCTGAGAGTGTAGCTCAGTGGAAAGCTCTTGCCTGGTATCCCCAGCATGGACCACCCAAGCCTAAAGTGAGATCCCAGATGAGGCCCGGAGAGTTCCGCCTGACTCTGCCATCCTCACTCCCCAAGTTCCTCTATTCTAGGAAGGTGAACTGATTCAGAATGGTTGAGGCCAAGGAAAGGCTGGCTGTCCCCATGCAAAGGCGTGGAGTTCATTTCTTGGATGAGTTTGCAGGCTGCTTGACCACGGCTGTGATTATGGAGAGAGGGGCTGTTAAGCTCTGTATCCAAGCTAACATTTTCTCATTAGCTAAAACTCCCGGTTGTTATAATTAGGCCTGACAGACCTCTTTGTCTCTACCAGCCCCAAAGCTAAGAACACGGTAGGATGCCTTGTGTCTGTGACGCTAAATGTTCTCGTGGCCTCTTCCTCAATGGAGATGCCATCAGGGCAATGCAGAAAGGTGTCCTGGGTCATGCTCACTTATGTCAAGCTCATCGTTAGTTACTTTCTTATTCCTTTACATCAGCGTTGTTATTTTATTCTGAGAAGCAGGGAAGAAACCAATTTGTGCAGCCCTGTGAGCCAGTAGGGCAAGATCCAGAGCGGGAAGATCCGCATGGTAATGCCCTGTGGGAGCGAGCAGGTGAGATCTAGAACATTCAGATCTGCATGCTTGATGAGAACTTCACTCAACTGTCAAGCCCCGTGCCATGAGGTGTGTGCCTCTGCTGTCCCTTGCAGGTCCAATCTGGTTTTTTTCTCCTTTCTTTTTCCATTTATTTCCATCTCTCTATACCCCACTGCATCTCCTTTTCCCACATAAGCCCAGGACCCAGTTAATACCAGCTCTTGGGAGGCTCAACTTAGGCGGCTCAGACATGGAGATCATGACCTTGAGGCCAGCCTGGGCTACAAAATGTGAGATTCTACCTGTAAGAAAAACAAAATAAAATCCAACCCTCACCAGAAAATGATGGATGAACACAGAAAGAAAAGTAAGTTTGGTAGGCATGATGTCTCATGCCTGAAATTTTCATGCTTGGGAAGACCAAGAGTTCAAGGTCAGCCTTGCCTATATTCCAAGCCTGAAGCCAATGTGAAATACGTGAGACCTTGACTTGGTTTTTTAAAATTACCATATATTAATTTTGCACAATTATTGGCTTCACCATTATATATTCATACATGTTTACTTTGATATTTCTCATCCTCACTACCTTCTCCTGCCTGCTCTCCCACTCTCTGCTTCTTCCAGCCCCGTCTCCTTTCTCCTTTCCTTGCAGGGTGTTAGCCCGATGAGTTTAATTTAGGTTGTTTCCATGAGGATGCGGGTCATGGGCAACTTACCAGAAGGTACACGCTTTCTTTCTTGCGGAAAGAAAATGTTCCCCTCGCACCAGCAGCCATTAGCCAGCAGTAGCTCCTCAGTGAGGGGTGAAGGGGGGGGTCTGGTGAGCCCCTCCCCCACCCGCCCCCACTACTAACTGCCAAACATGCTCAGCAAGGGTGGGGCCTTGTGAATCCCAACCCCCCATACTCACTTGCTGAGAATTCAAGAAAGCAGTGGCCTCGTCATCCAGGAAGACAGCATTCCACCACACTCCTAACCTTCGTTCCTTCTTTCCAGTCCTCTTCTGCGATGTTCTCTGAACATTGGATGGGGTGGTATAGACCTCCACGCTTAGGTTGCAGCATTCAACTGTGATCTATTCCCATCCCTCTGACCAGTTACAAGTTTCTGCACTAACTGATGCCCGTTGCCGACCACAGCACTGGTCTATGGGCATAAACACAGTTATCTAGAAGGAAATTGATAGATACTGTATCAATTTTTAATTACAATGAAAGCAAAACTAAAGAAGCCTTAAAGGTAGTGGGAGTCGGGGGATAGAAATCATGATACGCAGAGAGAACTAAGGAGGAAGACAACAGGCCATACGTGTGGAGAGGAAAAAGCCACTGCCTAAAAGTCTGTAACCAGCAAATGTATCTTTTAAAAATACAGACCACCTTTTCTTTTCAAACACATAAAAATGAAAGGAATTAGCTAAGTGTGACAGCTTATGCACCCATCCTGGGCCTCAGGATTCTAGTGTGAAAGATTGAGGCCACTTGGAGGCTGCTCTGGGCTGGAGGAAGCCTAGCACTTTGGGGACCAGTATTCCTAGAAGGTTCCATGGAATGAAATAGTCACTGAAGAAAGCAGAACACTTCCAGGTCTGAAGCATGGAGCCTCGGAATCCCATCGGAGGTACTGGAGGGGCACTTTGGTTAATCTCACATCCACTGAGATTTGTAGAGTCAGTGCCCCATTTGTGCAACACTTACACTTTTAAAGAGCTTGGCCTGGGGTCCCCGTGTGCTCAAGGGTTCTGTAATAGTTAGTCTTCATTGTCAATTTGTACGGAAACAGACTACCGTGTGGACTTATAAAAGTGTAATCTGGGAAGACTCGCCTTGATATAGAGGGGAATCTCATGTGCTGGGGTCTCTGTCAGAATGAAAGGGAGAAGGTGGGGGAGACGGAGCCGTGGCTCATCAGGTAAGAGTTTCCATTGCCCTTGCAGAGGACCTGAGTTCAGTTGTCAGCACTCATACTGGGCTTTGCATAAGCACCGCCCTCAGGTTCCAGGGCGTCAATCCAGGACGTCCTGCACTCTTTTCTACCTTCTAGGGGAAAACTGCACTCACATGTACAAACTCAAGCAGACACAATGCATACATGTGACTACAAAGTTAAATCTTTTTAAGGGGGAAGGTGAGCCGAGCATTAATGTCTCATTGTTTAACTGTCTGAACACAATGTAACCAGCTGCCTCCACTCCTCCTCCCTGCCGCAGTGTTTTCCCTGCTGTGGTGGACTGCATCTCTCCTTGGTTCCTTCCTTAAACTGTCTCTTTTCAGGCGTTTGACACAGCGTCAACAAAAGTAAGCAATCCAGGTCTGCTTTTGGAAATGCTGGGCTCATGGTCATTTTCTTTTAAGGAAGCACCAGATTTTCCTAGGAACTTGTGACCAATAGCTTTAGAAAATTTCCCATAATTGTCAGCATAGCTAAGTCAAGGGATCAAAGGGGTTTGTGTGTGTGTGTGTGTGTGTGTGTGTGTGTGTGTGTGTGTGTGTGTGTGGTTTGAATGTAGACCCTGGTGCACTATGTACACTGTGTTTTGTCTGTTTGTCTACATCAAACCTATTTTTTCCAAACCTCTCTTAACAGTCCAACTAGCTAAAGGATTGCTCAGTTCCAGCACTGATTAGAATCAGTTGAACGGCACAAATGAAATCTGCACGTTTAGAAAAACGCTTCACTGTTGTGAAACTCAGATTGCAGAGGCTCAATGTGGTTCAAGTGCACAGGGTAGCAGGCTGCCTTGGTCTGCAGCAGGAAGCACAGGTGAGCGGTTTTGGCTGTTATGGGGGCAGGGAAAGGAGGCACCACTTTAGAGTTCTGGAAATCATTCGTCTTCAGAGAAGAAACATCTTGGCCTTTCTCCGAAGAGTTGGTGGTTCTGAAACTTCAAAGGAAAAAACACTCCTGCCCTCTGGTCCTAGTTGACCCATGATTATCAACTGACCTTATTTTAAAAGTAGCCATGCAGACATACATGTAGGCAGTGATCAGAGCCACAGTGTATGGCTGAGAGTGGACAGGGCAGAGATCTTCAGTGAAGGCTCATTAACTTTTGGCCAGGAACATAGAGAGATTGTTTTTTTTTTTTTTTTTGGTTGTTGTTCATGCGTTTCAAAGGTTATTGGAGCCAACATTGCAAAATTAAAGAATATTGTGTAATAATAAAAATATATTTTGTGTGTGTTTGTACATGAATGTATGTGAAAGCCAGTACTGGTACAGCATGTGTTTGCTAACATACCCAGCCTTTTTTTTTTTTTTTTTAAATGAGTTCTAGATCAAATTCATGTTCTTTTTTTTTTTAAAGATTTATTTTTTTATTATATATAAGTACACTTTAGCTTTCTTCAGACACACCAGGAGAGGGCATCAGACATCATCATAGATGGTTGTAAGCTACCATGTGGTTGCTGGGATTTGAACTCAGGACCTCTGGAAGAGCAGTTAGTGCTCTTAACCACTGAGCCATCTCTCCAGCCCTCAAATTCATGTTCTAACGTACTTTACTAACTGAGCCATATTCCTAGCTTTCTTCTTATTTATTGTGGTGGGGACCATCTATTCTAGGTTGGCTTTGAGCCTACAATGTGGCCAAGGATGACCTTGAACCTAAGAACTTTCAGCCTCCACCTCCTAAGTCCTGTGAGTACAGGCATATGCCGCCACACCCAGTATATATGATGTTGGGGACTGAACCTAGACCAGTGGTAACGATCAAGCCCAGGGCTTCATGCATGGTAAACAAAACTCTTAACAATCAAGACATATCGTCAGGGCTACTCCTCTGACCCTTTTCTCAGTCTTTAGTAGATTTATTGACAGTGCACGTGTGGAGGTCCGAGAACAACCTGTAGGTGTTGGCTCCCTCTCTCTACCATGCGGGTCCTGAAGACTGAACTCAGGCTTGACAGCAAGGGCCTCTACCCACTGAACTATCTTGCCACCCATTGGTTGGGCTATACTAGAACTCACTATCTAAATCAGGCTGGCCTGGAACTCACAGATCCACCTGAGTGCTGGCATTAAAGGCATGGGCCAGCACCGCCAGCTTACGTTTCATATTTGAATCACCGTCTCACTCTGTAGCTTAGGGTGACCTTGGACTTTTTTTTTTAAGATTTATTTATTTATTCCATGTATGTTAGTACACTGTCACTGTCTTTTGACAGACCAGAAGAGGGCATCGGATCCCATTACAGATGGTTGTGAGCCACCATGTGGTTGCTGGGAATTGAACTCACGTCCTTAGGAAGAGCAGTCAGTGCTCTTAACCACTGAGTCATCTCTCCAGCCCGACCTTGGACTTTTAATAATCCTTCTGCCTCTGTCTCCTGAATTCTGGGTTTACAAGTATGTAGCGCTGTGCCCAGCTAAGAAATCTATTTCTATATCTATGAAAAGCTACTGGACTTCTCAGTGAAGGCATTCTCCAATAGAAGGAAAACTGTTGTCTGATGTCCTGAGATCCGCTCTCTGGGGGTTGGAACTGTGGAGTTGGGGGTCAGTGCTAAAGTGACATGGATAAGTTAAATCACATTATGTCCCTTTTGGGAAGAGGACCCGTGTCCATTCCTTTATGAGACATTAATTAGGTTCAGGAAAAATGCTGTCAGGCTCCCTGCAAGAACTCTGGGCACAGGTTTGAGGTGCTTTGGAGCCTAGTATGGATTTTCCTGCTCAGTTCCAGGACTGCACTGGCCTTTGCAGTCAGAAAGGCCTAGAAGTCTGTTTCTCAACTTCTCACCCCACTCACCCACCCTTCTACCCCTCCCCCGTAGCAGTTCACAGTGGACTTCCATACTCCCATCCAGCTCATACGACATCAGTGTTTACTCTTTCGACAGGATTTCTGGTTGTCTATAGGGTGCTAACTGTGCAAAAGTGTTGGAGAACTGAAACAAAATCTGATCCTCTGGGAGTGGAATCTAAGCTTTCCTAGCCCAGTTTGTCATCTGATTGGAGATTAGAAATGTATCCACCAGATGGCGCTCAAGAAAAGTCAGTAGAACTTTCTTTTCTTTTTTCTTTCTTTTTTTGGAAAAGATTTATTTAATCCCTCCCTCTGTCTACCTCTGATGACTATTTTATTTCCCCTTCTGAGTGAGATTCACGCATCTTCCCTTTGGCCCTTCTTATTATTTAGCTTCCTTGGCTCTGTGGATTGTAGCATGGGTATCCTGTACTTTATGGCTAATATCCACTTATAAGTGAGTACAGACCATGCATGTCCTTTTGGGTCTGGGTTATCCTGAGTGAATTCTCAGGATGATATTTTCTAATTCCACGGGGGGGGTCAGGTGTAGGGAGAGATGGGGAGAGAGGGCTGGGAGAGTGAAGAGAAATCGATGGGGGTGGGGTAGAGGGTGCATCTCTAGGATATGCCAGAGACCTGGGATGGGAGAGGCTCCAGGGAATCTATGAAGGTGACTTAGCTGAGACGACTAGAACTGGGGAATATGGAGCCAGAAGAGGCCACCTCCTATAGTCAGGCAGGACTCCCAGAAGAAAGATAAGGACCCCAACCCACCCACAAAACCTTCAACCCAAAATTTGTCCTGCCTTCAAGAAATGCAAGGACAACGATGGAGCAGAGACTGAGAAAGGGGCCAACCCATGACGGACCCAACCTGAGAGCCATCCCATGGGGCAAGAACCAATCCCTGGCATAAGTAATGATGCTCTGTTATGCTTGCAGACAGCAGCCAAGCATAACTGTCCTCTGAGAAGCTCCACCCAGCAGCTGATAGAAACAGATGCAGAGACCCACAGTCAAATGTTAGAGGGAGCTCAGGGAGTCCTGTAGAAGAGTTGGGGGAAGAATTGAGGGGCCCAGAAGGGGTAGGAACCTCACAGGAAGAACAGAGTCAACTAACCTGGGTCCTTGGGGGTTCCCAGAGATTGGACCACCAACCAAAGAGCACACACGGTCTGGACCTAGGTCTCCCACTCATATGTTGTGAATGTGTGGCTTGGTCTTCACGCAGGTCCCCTAACAACTGGAGCAGGGCTGTCCCCAACTTTGTTGCCTTGTCCCTGTAATTGGACTGTCTTGTCTGGCTTCAGTGGGAGAGGGTGTGCCTAGTCCTGCAGGGACTTGATCTGGGGGCGGGGGCTCCCTCTTCTCAGAGAAGGGCAGGGAGGGGCCATGTGAGAGGAGGACTGGGAAGAGAGGGGGGGCTGTGATCAGGATGTAAAGTGAATAAGTAAGTATATTGATTAGTGGGGAAATATGTGTTTATTTTATGTGTAAGAAGAGGTGTCAGAACCCCTGTAAATGGAGGTCCAGAGGGTTGTGAACCGCCATGTGGAAGAACAGACTCAGCACAATGACTCCTGCTTCACGTGCACGTTCCCTTCCTATTGGTTGGTTTTAATAGTTTAATGCATTTTAATAGCAAACTTACAGGGACAGCACAGAAGACATACAACGTTAAAAACGTGCTGTCCTATATGTCCTCCTTGCATGTAGGACACCTCCATTATAAAAGTGGGTGGAATCTACGGTAAGAGAAGATGCTACAAACACCATTTTATTGCTCTCAATAAGAGATTTACTTATTTAAAGAAATCCAAATGCTGGCATTGTCCAGAACATTTTAACAGGTTTAGTTATAATAGTTATAAAGTTGAATTGTCGAAATGTGTTCGCTGAAACATTTTGCTTGCATTAATGCTTTGCATCTTGCATTTATATTAAAAATTCACACACAAATGAACATGGAGAAACTTCCAATACCTGATTCTGTCCCCTATGTTTCCACTCGCAAGCATAAACTTAGGTACATTTGACCCCATGGAAAAAATATCTAACGTTCAGAGCTACCAATAACAGGAAGAAGAGGAAAAAATATTTTTGAGAATGAAATGTTTCCCCTCATAGTGGACTCTTAATCATGCTCTTCCCGTATGCAGCGTGCTAGCTGGATGTCTTTTGGCATAATTGTTACCCATTTGGCATGGATAGCGCACAAGTTAGTACCTTCAAAAAGACCAACCAGATAGGCCTCACTTGCCTCCTGCAAAGCACCAATAGCTGCTCTCTGGAAGCGCAGGTCTGTTTTGAGGTCCTGAGCAATTTCTCGCACCAGACGCTGAAAGGGGAGCTTGGGAATCAGGAGTTCAGTGGGTAGCGACTGATTCACCGTGTACCACACTACCAGGCCTGTAACAACGCGGTTTCTTCACTCCTCCAGTAGAGGGCGCACTCTCACGAGCAGCTTTTGTAGCCAGTTATTTCCTGGGTGCTTTACCACCAGTGGATTTGCGGGCAGTCTGCTTTGTGCGAGCCATGGTATGGGCACCTCCTTGCTTACCCCCTTTCTCCTTCAGCTGCAGTTCAGCAAGTGAGAGGCGGCGCTGGTGTTAGAGGGTGGCGGCGGGGCGGCGAAGGCTGTGAACACCCTATCAATTGTTTGAATTGTTCACTTGCCAGGCCTCACTGAGATACCCAAGGCAGAAACACAAATCCCTCTCCTTCCCCATGCTGCACACTCATTTACTAATTGTGAGTGGCACATTTTATAGAATGGAATGCACTAAGTGAGGTGTGCCCTCGGGAGGAAATTCCTGTTTGGATGGATGGCTGGTTCTAGTTCATTGCCACCATGGCATCCTTCAAAGACACGCATCTCTCCTCTTCCAGCTGCGCTTTCCCCATCTGCTCAGTCACTGTGTAATTTGATTAAATGTGTCTATTTTCCCCATCACAGAGGAGAGGCCACGATCCTAATGTGCTAGGGAGATGGGATGCTGGCTGAGGAAGCCCGAAGAAAAGCAGTAGCATCAGTCAGGACTTAGCCACATGGACTGCAGGTGGAGGGGTGCAGGGGCCACATAAGCCCCTTGGAGGGAGTATGATGATATCACATGACCTGGATGCCGGATTCAGAACTGCAGAATCTGGTGTTCATGCTGCTTCAGTCTTTGTTTGATTCAGTCCTTCTTTGCTATTTTCCTGCTCCCTTTTGGGATGTTTTATTATTATTATTATTATTATTATTATTATTATTATTATTATTATTATTTTGAGATATGTGTGAATATGTATGCATACATAGTGCACATGCTCTGAATCCATTCTCTCCTTCCACCTTTCATGGTGGGATCCCAAGATCCATCAGATTTGTGGGCAAATGTTATCATCCACTTGGTATCTGGTGGACAGCTGGTATGTGATCTTGTGATCTCCTCTTCCTCCTCCTCCTCCTCCACCTCCTCCTCCTCGTCCTCCTCCACCTCCTCCTCCTCCCCCTCTTCTTCTCCCTCCTCCTCCTCCTCTTCCTCCTCCTCCTCTCCTCCTCCTCTTCCTCCTCCTCCTCTTCCTCCTCTTCCTCCTCCTCCTCTTCCTCCTTCTTTGGAACTAAAATGTCCTTTCCTGAGGGAGGAGGAAGACTCATGGGTCCCATCTCCCATGTTTTATAAGCAATAAGCACTTATGAGGAAGAGGAAAAGGAGTCTTCAGTGACCGCCTGCATGTTGAGCAGGGGGCTCCAGGGAGGTCGTCACCCAGTCACCCAGTCTAGTGGCTGGCTTTTGAGTGGTGCAGCTCATTTTGAGTCATTGTTTATCTGGTCTGTCCACGCTATCTGGGGTGAATAGATGTTTCTTTTTGCCATGCTCTCTGGGGAGAATAGATGTTTCTTTATGCTATGCTATCTGGGGAGAATAGATGTTTCTTTTTGTTCCCCTAGGAAAATACTGTAGCAACTGCCACTCCTGGCTGCATTGCCTTGGCAAGTTTGTTGTGATCAGAATTGTTTTGATTCATTTAGACTGGGAGCCACATGGCCATTCTTTGTTTCCCTGTAAAGAATGGAAAATCAGTACCTGGTCTCCTTCTCTTCTGTATCCAATTCACCTGTCAAATCAGAGGCTAATGTGGAAGATATCACACATTCATGCTAGTCTGCTGTAATCCCTTCCTTAGAGGGACACGTTCTCTCTGGACAGGTAACACAGCCCTAACTGACAGGGAAGCTCAACTACCACGTGGAGTTAAACTATGGAGGCACGCTCTGACACACCACGTGGTGAAGTCAGCCACAGTGGGATTGCCTCCCTTTTCAGTGAGTGCGCCACCCTCGGACTGCTGAGAAGGCACAAGGAAACTTCTCCCAAAGCATCTGTATTCAGGAACCAAGGGTAGCATTACTTTTCCTGGGGAGATGTAAATAAACACTGGACAGGACAGCAAGAACAGATTGAAGAAGCAATTGCATCCAAGTGCAGTTTGACAAGCCAGGGTGATTGTTGGACTGACTTACACAGCATGTGGCCCAGGCTGGCCTTGAACTCACTCACTAGAGGAAGACGACCTCGAACTCCCTCCCACTCCTCCTGTTCCTACCTGCTGGGATCACAGGTGTGCACCACGGTGCTTGGCTTAGGAAATGTTAGCTAGTTTTCTGGGGCTGTGACAGAACCGTAAAAAAGTCAACTGGACAGAGGAAAGACTTTAGCCCCTCCTTTCAGTCCACAGTCACGTGGCTCTGATGTTTCTGTAAAGAGGAGAGTGACTATGGTGGGAACATACTTACTCTATTGGGACTAGGTGGCATATACAGTTTTTGTGTGTGTGTGTGTGTGTGTGTGTGTGTGTGTGTGTGTGTGTGTGTGTGTGAGAGAGAGAGAGAGAGAGAGAGAGAGAGAGAGAGAGAGAAGAGTGCACACTCCTGACCTCCTTTCTACAGTGAGGTCCTATTTCCTTAAGTTTTCACCACTTCCCAGTAGTACAGTCAAAAGGGACAAGGATTTCAATTCGACCTCACTTCATGGATTTTTGAGAGCCAAGTTGTAACAGTTGGAATCTTGACCTTGAGGATTCCTATTGGTGACATTCAAGGAAAAAAATTAATAGTTAGGATCCAGAAAAAAATCTGCTTCATCTGAGAACAAAACTTAACTTTGTCTGGGTGGTGAGGAAGCTCATTGGGTTAAAGGCTGTGGCCAAAGCTGACTGAGTTCAATTCCCAGTACCCATGTTATGACTCTCCCAAGTTGTTCTCTGACCTCCACACGGGTGCTTGTGGCACATGCAGACCTGCACACAGCGGAAATGTACCGACTTTTACAAAAGTCCACGTAGTGTGAAGTCCCACGGCAGTGCTTCGCCTAGAAGTCTGAACTGGAAACAACACAAAAGACCACCTGAAATAGAATGGAGGAGTGCGTTGAGCATGTATCTGATGGGATGCCATTCAGTGCTGAAAATATAAACCACAGCCCGATGTCACCACATGGACGACTCTCCTCCACAGTGCTGAGTCAAAGGGGAAAACAAAGAATTACATGTGTTCTCATTTATCTGAAGTTCAAGAACTGAAAGGCTAACCTATGGTGAGTCTCTTTGAAGAAGATAGCAAGCCTTCGGGGTGGCCCTCTGGGGTAATTCTGAAGTTCTATTTCTTGACTTGGGCTTGGGGTTACCCAGATATTTTGTTGGAAACATTTCAAGCATGTGTCCCTGATAGTAACTTTGTCCTCATAACAGCCTGGTGCGATTAGAGTTTGTATGTCTCAGGTCTTGCTAGGCAGTCTCAAGTAATGATAGCCCAGGTTCTGTTTACAGGAATCTTCCCCATCTCCTGCCTTCATGCCCATAACTACCCGTGGGTACTTTCCTTAAGTGCTTTACTCCTCTAAGTAGTTCTGGAAATTTCCCGGGGTGTATAACTCTAGTTCTTTGGGTGGTTTTCCTCTGAGATTCCTGGAAGTTGCACCATCGCTTCCTAGCTGACCAGAGATGCTGTGGCTACTCTTCTCTCCCCGCTGTCTGTTTATCACCCCTAGTTACTGGCTTGCTTCTGCTGTTCTTCTCTGAACTCTCCATCGTCCGTGAGCCTCTGTGCTGGCATCCAGATGTCTCAGGAAGGGTGCTGGCAGATCTACCATATAAGCCCTTAGGTGCAATTCAAACCTCTCACCACACCCTCACCCTTCTAAGTCTCAGAGTGCTCAGAGCATGATGGCGGACATATACAGAGGGAGGAAAGGTGCTGTGCACTGTGCGTTGGAGCCTCTGATCCACCGAGAGTGTCAAATCCTAACCACCAGACTCAGGGAAGAGCTCCCTGACCCTTCAAACTCCAGACCTGACTGCTCAGTTGATCCCGCTCGACGCACAGTTCTTTATTTCCGGTCATCTCTGAAGAGATGAGCTGAGAGTCTCTCTTATCCCGCCTCTCTCAGGTTTCTCCATTAGATGGCTCCGCGTGCTTCTGAACCCCGATTACAGCCAGTGAAGCAGTCAACACCTCCCACTTCACCCAAGACCTTGGTAATTTTGAAATCGAGGTTCTGCCCCCTCTAGATCCCCTTGGTCTTGGGCAAATCAAGAAGATTTGTCAGTCTTACAACCCAGCTTTTGGGTCTTGGGATAGGACCCTGTTAGATACAACTGAGCATTTGCTTAGCTCTTGCAAATCTTCCAAGGCACTCGGGAGGCTAACATGCCCACAGCATATGCAAAGCCTTAGAGGATAATACTGACGGACGATGTCTATATACAAGTCTTTTGGCTGGAGCTTAACAAGAACATGGAGAAACTGAGAGTTCAAAATAAACAAACACTGCCAGGTACAGTGTTCAAGAGACTGAGACAGGAGGATTGCTGCAAATTCAGGACCGACAAGGGCTGAACTCATCCCGGTACTATACCTTCTTGGCCATGTATCTAGAAACACGACTAATACATCCCAGGCTCCAGGGGAAGTCAGCCATGCGATGAAGGTCATTCCATACGGTCATCGAAGGAGGAAGTAGACATGGCTGCAGCCTGAGGGCCCTGGGTATTTATCAGGACCAGTTCCCAGACTGGGTGCAAGGCTCAGTCAGTGCTTTCAGAGTAAAGTCAAACAAGGAAAAAGAGTTCTTATCCTACTCGTCCAGAGGGTGAAATGCACAAGAGTTTGAACTGATAAAACACGGTTACCTGGGAGACTTTGTAAGCAAAGCAAAAGGACAGGGAAATAAATCCTGGTCAGCCCATTCGTCTTCCATGATACATCTGCTGGTTACTGTGCCGATACGCGGAACTGGTCCATGGGTGGGTTCAGGTGAAGGACAGTCTGAAATGAAGGTGTTTTCACCAAGAATAAGATAATATATGTGTGGTGGTGCAGGCCTGTATTCCAGGAGTTAGAAAGGCAGTGCTGGAAGGTCACAAGTTCAAGGCCAGCCTGAAATACACAGTGAGACCTTGTCTCAACAAATAGAGCATCCAAAAGGAAAAGAAAAGATGGGTTGGGGGCAGGGTGAAGACAGCAAGAGAGAATCTCCTGAAACACCGCTGTGTTACATAAGCTTGAGTGCTGAAACCCGTGTTTACTTTTTGAGATGGAGTTTTGCTATGTAGTCAGTGCTGGCCTCCAATTCGAGATATTTCTTCCATAGTTTCCCAGATAGCTGGGATTACAGACGTGAACAATATATCTGTCTCAAACTAGATTTCTGAATACAGTAATTGAACGGTAGCTATGAACAGAACTGATAATTCCTGACTATCTTCGCTAGGGGGCGCCCTTCCACTGCACTTCCCTTACACATTACACAGTTCTGACCCATAGCCAACAGGGGAACTCAAGCACATCCCACCCCACCCCAAGCCTCCCCCTGCCCCCAAGCCTTGAAGGAAAGAGACTGGATAGCTGATAAGGCTTCCTTTCTTCTCAACCTAGACCTGGACGTGCATCTCATTTGTGACTGTAACCAAGGAATGTCTCTTTTCCTTATATTGCTAGTAAACGGCGCTTTTAAGAAAAGCCCAAACTCTTGGTCCTGAAATCCATCTTAAGGGAATATCACTATAGCCAGCATAACAGAAAAAGGAGTGATGAAGCACACAAACAGCATTATCAATTACAGCAGTGTGGTGATGGGGCTCACGTCATTCAGAGTCGGCCAAAGTCGGGATGCAGCGCTGTAGATGGTAGAAAGCCGAAGCCCGGGGATGTTATAGGCCTTGAAGATGAAGACTTTTAGCTGTCTGGGTGCTGTTGGAACTTCAGGCCTAAGAAGGACATCAAGTCACCCTCTCTGCAGCTCAGGGAGCATCGAGAAAGAAGGGGCACAAGGAATGAGAGTGAGCAGAGGTGAGGGGTGTGGTGGAATGCTGTCTTCCAGGCGGTCTCACCATTAAACTCAAAGCTTTGGTTATCTGTGCAGGATGTGTTCGAGACTGGGCCCACGAACATCTATCACGGAGTGGGGAGGGGCGCACTTGTACCTGCCCTTCCCTGAGGATTTATACAGATGGTTAATGGTTGCTGGGAGGAGAGACATTTTCTTCAGTGGTGTGGCCACTGGTAAGGGGCCCAGGCACCAGCAAATCTCTCACTCATGCTCTTGTGAGCAATCCTAATTAAACTTATCAAACTCATTGGGTCATAGTCTCCCTACCCCACATCCCCACCCCGATAAAGACATGAAGTAGAAGGAGGAGGACTGGACAGGAAGAGGTGCTATAGGGGGAAGACAAGAGAGAGGAATGGAAGAGAATGTGATGAAATATTTGCATATACAGAAATGTAACAATGAAACCCATTTTGTGCATAATTCTATATATCAATAAAAATCATTAAAATATTGCAATTGTTAATTTAAATATTTTTTTGAGACAGGGGTTACTACACAGCTCTGCTATGCCAGGAACTTACTGTAAAGACCAAGCTGGTCTTGAAGTCACAAAGATTCATCTGCCTCTGCCTCTGGGGTCCTGGAATTAAAGACGTGCACCACCAGGCCCAGTTTCAAATCTGTTTTGTAGTAACTGCTTTGTAAACGTTATTTTGCTTAATCTTTATTTATTTACTTAAGAGATACACTTATTTTCTTTCTTTTCTTCTTTCTTTTTTTTTTTTACATCCTGACTGTAGTGACCCCTCCCCTCCAGTCTGTCCCCCTGCTTCCTCACTGCCCCCATGCACTCCTCCCCCATCTCTCTTCAGACAAGGGCTCACTTAATCTTTTATAACAGAGGTTGACAAACTACGACTCAAATGTGAAATTCAGCTAGCTGACCTGTTCTGCAAATAAAGTTTTATTAGAACACAGCTATGCTCACTTGTTTACATATTGCCCATGCACTTCCCCCTGCCGTGCAGTGGCAGCAAACTGTGGCCTACAGAAAGGAAAATATCTACCGCCTGGCCCATGCAAACAAGGCTGGCACATGGCTGCCCCAGACCCATGTGTGATGGAGGCTGCCCACGATTTACTCACGAATAAACCGAAGCAGAAATTAAGCAGCCCAAAGCCACGCAGCTGGTAAATGGCAGAGCTGGGGTTGGGTTTGAAGTCCCCTCTCCCTTCCAGAGCCCTTGGGTCTTTTCTTGCTTGGCTTGCATGGCAGCCTTCAGAGTGGTCAAGGCCATACACAAGCCTGGGGTTGGCGCTGTTGTTCTTATTTATCGCAATGAAATCCAATGGCCGTGCATTGTATTTAAGATCTGCACCATCTGATATTGGCTTGCCCTTCCTGACCCGAGAGACCAGCCTAGCTGTGCTCAACCTGGTGCTTTCTCTAGCTCCAAACACCCATCTCATGATCCCACTACTCAAAGATAAATACCCTCTCCAGTCTTCAGAACCTATAGCAATGAGTCTGAGGTCTGGGAAATTGGAGTTCGGGATAGCTCATTGGCAAAGGTAGCTGGGGCTGTCTCAAAGGGCAGAGAGGCCTTCTATGGGAGACTTAGGCGTCAGCTTTGTCGGCTCCATTCTCCCTCCATGGTGGTGTCGATGGAAGAGACAGTCATTGGTTCCAAACTGTTTATTGATTGATTGTCATGGGAAATTGTTGCACATTAACCTCTCAGAGTGGACCAGAGATTAAATACGTTTTGCAGGGAGGAATGTCTGAGAAGGGAGGTTTTTGGGTAAATCCTCAGGGCCTCTAGGTACCTCATTAGCATGGAGAACCTTGTTCTGGGCTTGAGTGAGCACAGGTAACGTTTGCTTAGGTGGGAAGTGTGGCATGTGTTTCAGGTCAGGAATTGGGCAGGGAGCAGGGAAGCATCTACTGTGTGCAGCCGACTTTCCAGGGACTCAGACACGCTCTACCTCAACAAGTCCCACAGTAGGAACTGCTGGATTTGATGGTGGTGAGGGCAAACGAGGCAGTAAATTGCTGGGAGGTCCAGAGAGTTTAAATGGGGGAGAACATAATAAAATGTATGAATATATGAAAATGCCATAATAAGATCAATTTTGTGTATAATTACATATGTTAGCAAAATCATCAAGATGTTGCAATGCCTATTTAAAATTTTTTAGTTTTCTTGAGACAGGGTCTCAATATGTAGCCTTGCCTGGCCTGGGACTCATTACATAGACTAGGCTGGCCTTGAAATCACAGAAATTCTGCCTCTGCCCCTGCCCCTGCCCTGCCCCTGCCCCTGCCCTGCCCCTGCCCCTGCCCTGCCCCTGCCCCTGCCCCTGCCCCTGCCCCTGCCCCTGCCCCTGCCCCTGCCCCTGCCCCTGCCCCTGCCCCTGCCCTGCCTCTGCCCTCTGCCCTGCCTCTGCCTCTGTAGTGCTGGATGGATTTATTTAACTTTAACTTTTAGCTGAAGCTATAGAACATATGAAGCCCTCCATAGTTAACCACCACCATTTTCCCCAAACCCTGCTCCTAGACAGACACCAGACTAGACATTAAGGGGAGGTGGATTTGGACCACACCCAGCTATGCTTGTCTCGCCTGGCTGTGCCATCAGACAACGTGACTACAACGTGGCCTGAGGGAGCTGAGGGCTTACCTGGAAGGTCGATAATGAACGCCTTGCCCACAGCACCTGCACTTTAATGGAGACGTGGGAAACACAAAGCCCAGGAACTTAGTCCCTCCCCATTCTTTCCAAATACTCCTTCTGGTCGGTAGATGTGGGATTCCAGGCTGGAGACAGAGTTAGGAAATGCCACACAGCCAGGTCTGCTAGAGAAGTGCCCCAGGGTTTTCCTGAGTAAGTTTAGTTGACAGTGCCTCCCTCTGCCACCTTGTAGTCAGTCCAGGACTTCTGGTTTCCCAGAGGTGCCTGTGAGCCTGGCCCTCTTACTCTTTTCTTTTAGCTTTCAAAAAGAAAATCATTCATTTAATCAAACAAACAAATAAAAAAAAAACAACAAAACAAAAAATCCTAACTTATCACACATTTTAAAAGTATGATGTTTTAAAAGTCTAACACGAGGAAAACACTGAAATCCAAGGACTCTTAACAGGTCAATGGGGTGGGGGCAGTAAACTGTGGTGTCAGGGTCCTGGCCCTGGCCCATTGCTTTTGTAAATAAAGCTTTATTGGGACATAATTATGTTGGTTCATTTTCTTCTTGTCTTTGCTACTTCTGCCCTGCACCATCAGAACCGGGAAGCTGGTAAAGACTGTACGAGCACACAGTCTAAAGTATTCGCTCTCTGGCCCTTACCAGAAAAAGGTTGTTGCCTCTGGGTCTGCTGCTCATCACTGGGATTCACTGAAGGCTAATGGCCACCATCCCAAGTCCTGTAGCCTGGATGCATGTATGTGGGCTCCAGGCTCAGAAACCAAGTCCAGTACAGGATGAGGAACGAGTGTGGCTGTAACAGCGCAGATGGAGAAGCCAAACGAGCTGACCTCAGGTGCTGGGTCAAGCCTGACCGGCAGAACCCAGCTTCCATCTGTCTCTACTATGCTCATTCAGTTAGCTTTCAAGACATTCACTCAAAACTTCATTCTTTGTGGCGGTCTCACCCCGTGATGAGATCCCCAGCTTGGGATAAACTTTTTTCCAATTTCTGGTCTCGTCACACGGAGGAGACCCAACCATTACAACAGGTGTGGCTAAAGGCAGAATATGAAACCCCTGCCTCTTGATTCACCCGATATTCCTTTCTCAACACCAAAAACATCCTCCACAGACTAATAACTTCCATGTATATTTAACAGGTACACCGGTTGACGGGGACCTTTTTCAGTTGACCCTTTGAAGTTGTTAAACTGGATTATTTAACGATGGAAGTTAATAAAACCTCACAGTAAAAAAAAAGGTCCATGGAAAACATCCTGGTGTGACCCAAGAACTGACCTAACTCCTGAGACAGGAGTGTAGGCCTCGCTGGCCTCAGTAACCGTGTAACTAACAAAAACGCTGTGTCAGGTGGGTGTAAACACAGAAAAGTAGCTTGTTGACGGAAGCGATCTTCATCGCCACTGAGTAAAGATACAACAGAAGAAACAGAAGACAAAGTGGCTTAACTCCACAACCCCATTCAACCCACTCCAGGGGCTGGTTATTTGCCCTTCACTCTGCCTGGCAGCATAGGTGTCCCTCTCTCCCTCCCCTGTCAGGGTTTCATTTCATCACCGCTGTGTCGATTATTAACATTTTTTTCTTAACATGAGATGTCCTTCTGAGTCAACACTCATTTGCTCACAAGCCAGTCCATATGCACAACCTTTTTGCCTCACCTCCTGTCTTACAAAGCTCAGGGTTTAGCCATTAGTCCAGAAAGCCTATTTTCACCCTGTAGCTCAATGTCAACGTCAGGGCAAGCATCTCTAAAGCGCCCAATGTCTTCTGTGCCTGCTCAGCATCGAGTGGTCATGAGATTATTGTTCCTGCCTGGCTGCTCTGAGGACCCTGTCTTTCATACTGGGGCACCCGGAATCAAGCATTGTAAAGAAAAAAATCAAGATTGTTTGCACAGATTAAATAAGGAGAGAGGGCATTTAGTTTACAGTGAATTCCACGCACGTGACTACGGCTTCTGCTAACAACAGCTGGGCCTCTTCACTCCCGTTCTTGCTATCTCGAGAGTCTTCTCTTGCTATGATGTCATCGATTTCCCACACCAAGCTGGAAAGGGACATTCTTACCCTGAGTCACTTCTTGGTGGCCGAGTACTTCATGTTCCGTCGTTGAATCAGATACAAGTTTTGTTTTTTATGATTCAGGAATCGAAATACATTTCTCCTTTGGAGTGTTGAGGTGAGTGGAATCTCTGAGTCTGGGTTTCCTTGTGACTCACAGCTTCCTCCTCTTCCCAGCCCTGAGGATCAGAGATTCCAGCCTAGATGAAGCTCACCCAGTGCTGGGCATTTGCTATGGGAAACAATGCAGGCAGGATGCTATTTTAGGGCTAGCCCTCAATCAACCAGGCACATCCCAGTGATAACATTCCTCGTGGCCACCCCCACCCAATTCCTTTGACCACATGGGAAATACTTTCACTTCCATTTCTCCAAAGTCCCCTCTGGGGAACAAGATGTACTTCAAAATATGAACTTGTTAATGAAATATCCACCTTCATGCTGTACACTTCCATAAGAAGATCACTTTGGAAAAGCATATGCAAAACAAGCTGCCCACCGATGAGCATCCATGTTTCTGGTAACTGCTCACGAAACGAAATAGTTGTTAGGAGTCAACCCTTAGGAATCAACCCGTGTTATAGGGAGTTTATACTTTAAAGGCTGGCTACTTTGTTAAGCTCTTGGAAAGAACCATGTGTAAGATGTTGTCTCTAATCTCATTGCGTCAGAATAGCTGGTGAGCAAAGTTACCGTCATTTCAGATATGAAGAAAATAAAGAGCTCGCAAAAGAGGGAGGGCGGCTGCATCAGACAGAGATGCATAAAGATCTCAGAGATGGTGCTGAGCTTAGTCACTCCATCCCCTACCATTGAGCCACACTCTCCAGCTAGACAGTCAGGCTAGGATGAGAAGGAGCTGCCCGCAGAAAGGCTGGCCTGCAGTTGGAATGCTGACTCCTGGCAAAAGAGGGGAGAAGGGAGAGAAGGTCCTAGGTTAAGGAATGCTTGCAGGATTTAAGAGAGAAAAGCCTCCGGGAAACAAACAAAGCAGGAGCTACAATGTTACCTAAGAACAAGCCGGAAAGCTGACAGGAACTTTGAGGCTTAAAGATCACCTTTCAAGGGCTGGAGATGTAGTTCAGTTGGTGGAATGCTTAGGTAACCTGGAGGGCCTATGTTCAAAACAGCCGCTCTTTCCTCAAGGGAATGAACCACTAGAATATTGGAAACACAGCTGCGCTCGCCTAAAGCAAGGCATGAATGACTGACTTCATCCCACACCATTTCAGTCCTGCACAGTGGTCAGCTGGAACCCTTCCATGCTGACTGTGGAAGAATAGTGTGTCTCCCAAGGCAAAGTTCCTGGTTGATGGTGTTGTGCCTGTAAACGCACCCTTCTGAACTGTCTTGCACACACACACACACACACACACACACACACACACACACACACACACACACAATCCAAACTCTCTGAAGTCACTTGGAACAGTTTCTGTTGATATCAGATAAAAACAAAATGGCAGAGGAAGGATATTGATTCACATGACTAAAGGGAGGAAAGTCTGGGGCAGATAGGTTGAACTCAAAGAAATTTCCGTGTTGTCTCCTTTCTTCCTCTCTCGTCTTGAGTTTGCACATGGGCTGGAACTCCTAGCACGTTCAGCTATGCGCTGTCTTGTTTTTAAGTGAGTACATGTACTGTTTCTTTGGAAAAGTTTATTGGCTTTAGGTGTATGGATGCTCGGCCTCTATCTGTGCACGTGTATCATGTATGTTCCTTGGTGCTGCAGAGGCCAGGAGGAGCTGTCGGGTTCCTTGGAACTGGAGTTATAGGCAGTTGTGGGCCACTGTGTAGGAACTGGGAACTGAACTCAGGTCCTCTGCCAGAGCAGCCAGTGCTCCTAACTAACCACTTATTCCTCTTTCCACCCTGGTGTTATAGTTTTGATTAGCATTTCCAACATACCCCCCTCCATGCACAGAGAGACAGATGGACAAAGACAGACACAAACACACACATGTATGTAGATGCACAAGTACACACAGATACAGACACAGACAGACAGACACACATGCACGCATGCACGAAAATACATACACGCACAGAAGGAGAGGGAGAGGGAGAGGGAAGGGGGGAGGGAGAGGGAGAGGGAGAGGTGTTTTCTTTGAGTTAGCTTCTTGGTCATTTGATTTCCCCTGACCCAATCACCTACGAGGAGGTCAGGGCTAGAACTTGGTGGTGTGAGCTAGTGTGTGTCTGGATGTTGAGCCTTCAGGTGTGGTCTACCGCTTGGCTTCGTTTCTGCTGTACATGTAGTTTTAAAAATGTTCTCACAGGTCAGCAGGGTATCTTTCAACCTATGCATGAAGTGCATCCCCCACACCTGAAAGGAAACAGCGTCTCATCTTGTCTTGGTGTCTAGCTCCCTGACAGCCCATGGCTAGACTACAAATGCGATCTCTCTGCGTGTAGTCAGTAGAGGGAAACACTTCTTGTTTTTCCCCAACAATACCAGGTACTCTTCAGTATGCTTCAGGTCTCTGGAGTAATGGCAAGCACACATGTAACAGTGCCATGTACTCTAATAGTTTTCTCTTGACTAAACATGATCAGTGTTTATGCCAATGGAACTCCTGATAAAGACAAAGAAGCAGGCCAGCATCTAGCAGAGACTCTCACTGGGGAAGCATTTCAAGCTGCTAAGAAGAACAGCAAAAATTGCCAGGTGTCAGGCTGAAGGGCTGCGGTCCTTGCATTTAGAAGGCAGAAGCAGGAGGATCTTGAATTCCAGGCATGGTGCCCTTGCTACACACACCTCACACGCACACACGCACACACACACACACACACACACACACACACAAATATATATATATATATATATATATATATATATATATATAGAGAGAGAGAGAGAGAGAGCGCTAAAACAGTAAAAAAAAAAACTTACAAAACAAAACACTACACGGCTACACAACAAACCTAGCAGGGAGTGTGGTGACTCTCACCTGTGATTGTGTTAGGAAAGCTGGGAAGGGAGGGCTGCAAGTTCAGATCTGGGATGTATAATGAGATCCTGCTTCAAAATAAAGTGTAACAGAAAGGGGTAGTTTGATAGAGAACTTGCCAATCATGTGTAAGATCCTGGGTTCAATCTCCCACACCACCCCTCCACATACAAGGAAAACTTATCTACCCTAAAGAGAGAGATTTCTTGCTAATTTCCAGTTTACCCTGTCATCTTTTCTAAGGCAAGGTAAGGTAAGGTAAAGTGAGGTAAGGTAAGGTAAAGTGAGGTAAGGTAAGGTGAGGTGAGGTAAGGTAAGGTAAGGTAAGGTAAGGTAAGGTAAGGTAAGGTAAGGTAAGGTAAGGTGAAGGTAAGGTGAGGTGAGGTGAGGTGAGGTGAGGTGAGGTGAGGTGAGGTAAAGTGAGGTAAGGTAAGGTAAGGTAAGGTGAGGTAAGGTAAGGTAAGTGAGGTAAGGTAAGGTAAAGTGGGGTAAGGGAGTAAGGTGGGGGAGAGGTGAGGTGGGGAGGTGTGTGGTGGGTAAGGTAAGGGTAAAGTGAGGTGAGGTGCTAAGGCAAGGGGTGGGGTAGGGTAAGGTGAAAGTGGAGGTAAGGTAAGGTAAAGTGTGGTAAGGTAAGGTGGGTAAAGTGAGGTACAAGGTAAGGTGGAGGTGGGGTGAGGTGGGAGGTGAGGTAAGGTAAAGTGAGGTAAGGTAAGGTAAGGTAAAGTGAGGTAAGGTAAGGTAAGGTAAGGTAAGGTAAGGTGAGGTAAGGTAAAGTGAGGTAAGGTAAGGTAAGGTAAGGTGAGGTAAGGTAAAGTGAGGTAAGGTAAGGTAAAGTGAGGTAAGGTAAGGTAAGGTGAGGTGAGGTGAGGTGAGGTGAAGTGAGGTGAGGTGAGGTGAGGTGAGGTGAGGTGAGGTAAGGTAAGGATAGGATTCTTACCACATTCCTTGACTGAACTGTAATGGGAACTTTGGACAGCCCCCTTCTTGGGATGAATGGCTTCAGTCACCCTTTGCCATTGCATTTCAGAGGCCAGAACTCCTCTGTATCTAGCCCATAGTCTTGGCTATCTCCTAAGGAAAGGCTCAGGGCTGGTCCACTTTCTGCCCCTCAGCTGACTAGCCACCATCTTGGCCTTCGCTAGGGGCAAGCAGAAATAATTGTCTGGTGGTGAGGAGGACTAAGGGGTTGGCTTTTTGATATAGGACTGTGTTCTAGTGATAGCTCTTTTAATGTGGGTAACCTGCTTTAACAATAGCAACTAGGTCTAATTATTAATAGCTCTACCCCCTTTCACACTCATAATTGCCCCATTTACATGACAAACTGCTCATCCTACTTAAAAGGGGCTTAACTCCTCCTTTCCTTAAACATGGATGGCACACAGGAGGAGGTTGATCTAGACCCAGGAATCAGTCTTCCCAGGATCAGTTTTTTCTTTTCTATCTTTCCTGTCGCCTTGCCGGGGACAGCAAATGTCTGCTTTCCAGCCTGGCTTGAATCGATGTGTTTGACAGTCCCTTTAGGTGTTCTGGGGACTGGTGGATGAGCACCTTGGAGCCTGTCTGTCACGCCTTCCTCTCTGCTAACACAGCAGCCAGTCTCACAGGTCCCTTTCTCTAGATTCTCTGTAAGACAATCAGTGGACAACTCCTCTAAAACTCCAACACCAGTCTGTTACGACCTTTCTGACTCACCTTTCACACGCTGACTTGACACTCCTAGCTCGATCCCTTGGCCATCACGACACAAGGAGTCCCAGTTCCTGACTCTGGCACTGAGGGGTCCTTCCTATTCACACCCATCCACACCTCAGCCAATTGCTATGCTGCAGCCTTCCACATCCAGCTACACAGAACTCTTAGCTGCAAGGCACAGAACTTTGCTTGAAATAGCGCGAGTCCCCAAAGGAACGTTTTGGCACAGGAAACCTAAAAGCCAATGGCTATGTAAGCTTCTGCCTCAATCCAACAATATCTTAAAGATTTTCTTGGGTTTTCCTCCCTTTGCTCAGCTTTCTTTTTGTCTTTTCTTTCCATTTTTATCATTCTGTTCCTAGTACAGCATCACAACCGGTATATCTTGGTCACACCCTCCCAATGAAAGGGGAGTGGGGAAATGGGTGGCGTCTGTCTCTTTCTAAACTACAAGGACTTGGGAGTTACTTCTCAAAGGTGCTGCTATCCAGTTAGTGGGGGATGATTGCTTACTAGGTTAAGAAAAACGACAGGTGCCTCCCTTATACCTGAAAGCATTTAAAACCACTGCAACCTAGCTCAGGGTGTGCTCTGTGCAATGGGTACAAAAGCAGCCTCGTGGGCATGTATTCAACCTATTGCAGGAATATGGATAGCCACCCTCTACAGTCTTCCACACCACCCTTTAAAGGATACGTGCAAGTCTCTGATCTCATGCCAGACAAGTATGAAAGGAACCTTTGGGGGAGCCCCAGGACACAGTGGCCAGGGTTCATTACTGGCCATGTCATTGTGACTGTCACCACCGGGCTGCAAAACAAAGAACATATAACAAAGCCCTATGCAGGAGCCACGTTCAGATTCTCTGGGCATCACCATCAAAGGAACGGGATTTTATGTTTAATAAAGATAAATTTGATAACATGGTGGCTGACAAGTGGCTTATCCCCAGTGGCTACAGGATCAAACATACCCCCAGTTGTCATTTCTTCGTCCAGTGTTGAGCGCTGCATTGGAGAAAGCATATATAGCAACCCTGTCTGTAATAAGCCTCCCCACCAGTAAACCCTACTTCCTGTTCACCTGAAGTAGCTATAACGAGAATGATATTAACACAAAACACAACAGCTATTTGATCTAAAACTGTTGTTGTCCAATCTTTCTAAGCCCAGCCTTCCTCTTTGGAAGGCGAGGACGAGAACAGCTTTTTATTGTACTTCAGGGTAGAGAAGTAACAAAGTCAGCAGGGCTGGCAGCACAGGCTGATTATCCCAGCCTCTCTGGAGGCTGAGGCAGGAGGAGCATAAACATTCAAGGCCATCCTGGGCAACTTAGCAAGAGACACAGCCCTGAGTTAAGAAAGAAAAAGAGTGCGCCTGCATGTGACTCAGTTATAGAGTCCTTGCCTGGTATTTAAGAGACCCCTTTTCAATGCCCAAGATCAGAAAGAAAAATGCAAGACAAAGGTAGGGTAAAATATTTATTTAAACATAAGTAAAATTAAAAAAAAAATCCCTGGGAGCTGCTCTGAAGTTGCTGTCTACTTTTAAAATCTATCCTTAAGACAGAGAGAGCATGTCCTCCAGCACCAGGGTGGCTCGAGTCCCTCTCTTCCATCATTCATCATTGTCTTCCCCGGGGACGTGACGGGCAGGGGAGGGTATGAGCGGGGAGAAAGGAATGCTGTTACTGTCTGGTCTCAGCCTGTGTGTCTCAGTGGGAATGTGCACTTTGATCATCTTACGGCCAGCATCACCAGTCACGCTATGTTTCAGGAATTCGTTAGTTCAACAAGTATTTGCTGAATGCTAACCCCTCATCCTTTCTCTCTCCCTCTGGCTTTACCATCTGCCTCTCTTTGCCAGCCAAGATCTGGATAACTCTAAAGACCTGTGCATACTGAAAGTCAAACAAAGAAAACTCTGTGACCAACACTTAGCTCTGGGCCCATTCCCACCGAGGTCATCGTCCTGCAGAGCCAGAGTTCACACCTTAACTGTGCCTCTCCTTGTCTGTTTTCTCCCTCTCCTTCCTATTCCCAATCCTTAGAGCAGCGGTTCTCAACCTGTGGTTCAACCAACAAAAGGTTCAAAAGGACAAAGGACCAAAAGCCCGTGGACCCTTTCACAGGGGTTGCCTTAGACCATCGGAAAACACACGGTTACATTACAATTCCTAACAGTAGCAAAATTACAGTTATGAAGTAGCAAGAAAAGTAATTATGGTTGGGGGTGGTCACCACCACGGGAGGCACAGTATTGAAGGGTTGTAGCATTAGGAAGGTTGAGAACCATTGCCTTGGAGGTACAAAAGGGCTTATGGGAAGACTAGAAACTTCTGAAAACACAAATTCCTTTACAGTTTCTCACGTCGATGGACGCAGATTCTCTATGGCGATCGTGTGAGGTATATCTTGTCAACTGGGATGCAGGTTCTTGAGGGTAACAGACACCTTTAGTCAATGAATAGGCTGCGGAAGACCTCAGGGATGATTGTTAGCCCGGAAGCAAAGCTCTACTTTTGTGGCTAGTCTCTCTCCCTACTACCTCAAACATACAATGGCCATTACAGGTTTCATAAGACTTCGTTACAACAGAGGGTTGAAACCTGTAAAAAAAATATTTTTTTTTTTTTTTTTTTTTTTTTTTTTTAAAAAAAAAAAAATGGGGGTTCAAACCCAAAAACCCGGGGGGAGGGGCGTTCCCTAAAAGGGAAAAAAAATGGCCCTTACCAAAAAAAAAAAAAAAAAAAAAAAAAAAAAAGGAAAAAAAAAAAAAAAAACCTGCCAAAGTCATGAATTAACTATGTTGAAAACAAACAAACGAAAAACGGAAGGGCAGGTTTGATATGGGGTGGTGGAGGCAATGTGCCAAACTTCCATATCATCAACACAAGTAAGACATGTAGAAAAAGGTGGTGTTAGAGGAAGGGGAGCAAATAGCTTCGTTGGGGCAGAGTAGACAATGTTCAGTGCCACACTCAGACTGAGCACTTCGAGGCTAGGTGATTGGACAAACACCCGTGAGTTCTTTCTAGGGGAAGTGGGGAACAACTAATTCGGATGGATAGACCACAGATCAACAAGGGCTTCTGGGAAGCAGACAATACTACTGACTTGCTCTTCATCACCCTGCTCTGCACCTTGAATTAAACCAGCCATTTGTCCCACGACGAAAGGTCTCTAGAAGAACGATGTCAGCATTCTTAGATAATCTGTTCTTAAACACAGACCAAAGCCCCCTCTCTCAGAGGTTCCTACTTCAGCAGACTTGAAACATGAGTTGACAAATGGAAACTCACATTGTGACCTTCTGATTGTGTATATATGCATGCATTACCTACGGCCAGGCTCTTGCTAGGTAGCCCACATTAACTTTGAACTCCACACCCTCCTGCCCCAGCCTCCTGGGTGGTGCTGCTACATGGGGCTATTGCCAGATGATTTTTTTCAAGTATTCGAATATTAGAGCCTGTCCTTTCCTTGATTGGCTCATCAGACCCTTCCTGCTACTCTTTGGGAAGCGCAGCTCTTAGTCATTTAGTTTCTGTTTGTTTGTGGGTTTTTTTGTTTGTTTGTTTGTTTGTTTTTTGAGACTTTTCTGTGTAGTTCTGGTTGTCCTTGAACTCACTCTGTACTAGAACTTGCTCTGTAGACTAGACTGGCCTCAAATTCACAGAGATCCACTTGCCTCTGCCTCCTGGGTGCTGGGATTAAAGGCACACACCAACATCTGGCTTGTCATTTGGTTTTTATGTTGCCCTGCCTTGACTTTTCCATGGGGGCCTTGAGCCCCACAAACTGATAGGAACTCAGGGAAAATTCATAGACCTCATTGGGCTGAAAGTGGAGTCTCTCCTTGGTAACCAGTGTCCTTCCCACCCAATACACATTCCATTGAATATGTCGCTGGGCTGAGAAAACTGAATCCCGAAGGTGAATGACGATAAGATGAACAAAAAGTACAGGATGGCCCTAATTCAAGGACACACCATATCTAATTCATGAAGTTTATTTTCTATCTCTCAATGACTTTTCTTGAAAAGAAGCCTAGGGCAGAGGCCAGCAGTGGAGAAAAGGTATGCCACCAGGCCAGTATCTAGGAATGATCAGCTCTTTATGGGTTTTAGGGACAAAGTGCCAAGATCTTTAAGGAGCCTGAATACCAGAAGAGCAGTTCAATGTTTTCTTAAACAGGCCACACCCGAGTCCTGATTATGTAAACTCCTGGTTCTCAACCTACCTCATGCTGCGACCCTTTAATATAGTTCTTCATGTTGTGGTGACTTCCAACTGTTATTTTAATTGCGACTTTATAACTATAATTTTGCGATGGTTTATGAATATAGATATAAATATCTATATTTTCTGATGGTTTGATCCATAAAGGGTCGCGACCCACATGTTGAGAAACCCCTGGCTAGAGAAATTGGGAGGTGAAAAAGTTGGTAGATGGGCAGAGTAGTTGCCACGTATGCAGGGGGCTTTAAGGTAGATTAGCACACAACAGAAACAAGCAAAACAAGAAACTCGGTCAGGCATACACCTGAAGCTTAGGAAGAGGAATCATGGTGAATTGTCTAGGTGAGTTCCAGGTTAGGCTGAGTGTCAGAATGTGCCCCCTACCCACTTCTCAACCTTACCTTATGGAAGACCATCTATTAGAAGCAGAAGGGGGGAAAAGCCAACTTAAAGAGAGCCTATCACAAACTTCACTAATAAAGAAAAGGCCGCTCGCACTGTGTGCACGGGGCAGTAAGCGTCTGCGGGCAAGCACGCGTCTGCAGGACCGCACTCTACCAAGCGGCGGCGGCGGGTCGGCCACTGGCCACGCGTGCTACAACCCGACAGTGTCCAGGGATACAGCGAGTGCCCCTCCTCCAGTCCTGGGGTCCTAGTAGGTGCCCCCCGTTGTTGCTGCAGTGGCAGGAAGTCCCGGTGAACTACAAATCGAGGCATGCTGGGAACATTCCCTGCTCCTCCCAGGAAATGTCCTTTGTCCAGCCCCACAGGAAGCCCCAGCGAGGAGGCAGTGGGCAGCCAGCCCGAGTGCCAGCCCGCGGCCCCGTCGCCGCCGCATCGGGCAGACGCGCGGGCGCCAGGCTTGGGCAGTGCGCTCAGAGTCGCCCGGCGCATCACAGGTAGGAGCGCCGCGGAGGCTGGGCGCGCCAGCTTCGGGGATGGGGAGCTGGGGACCTGAGCTGATCACCTCGGGGCTGGGATGTGTGCTGTGGCTGAGCTGCCGCGCGAAGCTGTCCTTCACACACCGGACCGTGGTCCGCCACCCTGTGGGCTCAGGAACCAAGGACGCCCGGGGAGCCCTCGTGTCCTATAGCCCGGTTCAGCTCTTTTGGTCTCTGTGGCGAGGGGCGGGGAGGAGGAGGCTGAGACTGCGCTGCCAGAGCGAGTCGGACCGTCCCACAGACCACCGAAAGGGGCATCAGAGACCCTGGGAGACCAAACCCAGGGAGGAGCTTGCAAGACAAGCAGAAGGTGAAGGGCTTTGTGTGCAGCGGTGCACCGGCTTAGATCGTTCTCCCTTTGCCTGCTAAGTCAGTGCCCCCAGATCCACTGTGAGGCAGGCGGTGAAGGTGAGGACTTTGCGAGGGGCAGCAGGTTCGTTTTGGCCGTTGTGAGATGTGTATCTGTTCCCTGCTTCTCCCTTCTGTCTGCCGGACTCTGATTGCCGCTTAAGGGTTGCGATCGAACTGGGCGGAAAGGTACAATAAGGACCGGTGAATGGAAGGCTGAGCTAGCGTCTCGTGGCCCAGGAGGGGTCGTTATCTGGTTTTGCTAGAATTCCTCAGCCACAAATGTCCACGTTGGCTGGTCGTGGGCAGGTGGTGGTGGTGGACAGAGCTGGAGCTTGCAGCCGGAGGGCTTATTGAGGCTCAGGTGGCCTGGGGTGAGGCATATGTTAGCATGAGGGATGGTGAAGGGGAACAGTGAGACAGGGGCCCTGGGTGTACCTTACAGCCAGAGCACACAATAGCAGGCCTCTAGAATGGGACTTTAAGACTTCCTCTGGGACTTCCCATAATTTAACCTTTTTTTTTTTAACGACGCCCCTCATCCCCCGGCAGTGAATCAGCTACCCTCCACATGCGAATGAGGCATAATTTAATTTAGTGCTGTAATCCTGCCTGTTGAGTCAGGCTCTGTTGGCTGTCAGCATTCCCATACTGTGGGTCTCTTCCCAAGAGACCGTTGTGGTAAATGCGGCAACGGCTGGCGAGTTCATGGTCTTTGTGAGCTGCTGTGGACAAGTGGGCAAGTTTGAATGCAGGCGCAGCGGGAGTGTGACTCCTGTAAGGGAATTCACCTGCCTCTGATGCCTTTCTGCTCTTCCATGGGTAAAGTGTGCATCCCTTCTCCTAAGGAAACATAATATACTTTAAAACCAAAGGAACGCCTCTTGACTAGGGAGGGGGATTAAGGCTCATGGGGGAGAGGGATGCTCTGGACTCTGGATAAATGGCTTGTAGGGGGAGGAGGGGTTCTCACTGGCATTGTTAGTTAGAGAAGACATGTGAACTGAGTTGGAATGAACTAACTGCAATTGTCCAGGCAGCCAGTGTTAGGATGAAATGAAGAAAGAGTGTCTGCATTGGAAAAAGTCCCCAGTTGCACACGCTGGCCCTGCATGCAGGAGGTAGGATCTTTAGGGGAGAAATTGTCAGCCCAAGAGACAATGACGTGACCTGAGATTGAACCAAGATACGGTGAAAGTCAGGCTGCCTTCCAGGCCACTCGGGAGAAACACATGGTGGCATTCAAAACCTAGTGGAACTAAGCAGTGAGTGACACGAAGTCAGCACTCAAAGGCACGGCTAAGCTAGGGGACTGGGGCCATCTCACTGGAGGCTGTGTGTCTGATTTGCAAGAGCTCTTTGGATTTCTCTAGAATTACTTACTTGTCTGCCTAATTTTTAGTGTCGCCGGAAAGGAAGGAGAAGGAGTAGAAGTTGGTTCTAGTAGAAGCAAAGGGCTTGTCTGTTTCCCAAGGGGTAGCACAGAAAGCCACAGCACATGGAGTCCAGGTCGTGCCCCGCGGAGGTGCCTTGCATGTCATTTGAAACAGTCTCTCTAGCTCATTGCTTTCCCTTTCTTCTCTTCGTCTGGGCGGGTTTCGGGGTGTACAACATGCTATTTACTCTTAATGTAATTGGCAAAGGTTAATAACTTCATCTGGCATTTAGAGTTCTGCACATAGCCAGTGCCTGGCCTCGTCTCCATCATAGCAACATTTTCTACTGGTCCTTGCACCAAACAGCTTTCATCCCAAGATGCAACACACGCTCTTGAGCGTTGGTTACTCAGGTCAAGCCACATGCCTGTAGCACATTCCTGTGCTGCCTCTCAGTTTTGTCCCAATCTCTAACTCCCTCATAGGAACCTTTCAAGAACTCCTAGTGGGGTTGGAGAGATGGCTCAGAGGTTAACAGCACTGACTCCTCTTCCATAGGTCGTGAGTTCAATTCCCAGAAATGCGTGGTGGCTCACAACCGTCTGTAATGGGATTCAATACCCTCTTTTGGTGTGTCTGAAGACAAGGATTGTGTATTCATATTTGTAAAATAAATAATTCTTAAAAAAATAAAAAGAATTCCTAGTTAGTATCAAGCTTTTCCTCGTGGTATTTTGAATTTTGGTGACACCTCTCCCTGTCCATTATGAGAGTGTGTTCATCTTGTTCCCCTTTGAATTATAAACTCCTTGAAGACCATGACTTTTCCTGCCTGATGCTCTATTACTAGCAGATGCACAAAGGATGTTTAATTTGAAGTTTGTAAATAAATGAAATCAACAAAATCACACACACACACACACACACACACACACACACACATCTTGTATTTATTTATAGGTCAGGTCTCATGTAGCCCAGGCTAGCTTCCAACTCATTGTGTAGCCAAGGATGACTGAAAGGCTCTATGGCCCCCATCCTTCTTGTTTCCATCTCATGAATGCTAGGATTAGAGGTGTGTTTCAGGACACCTCACTTTATGTCTGACTGGAGACCCAATCTTGGTGTATGCAAGCTTGGTCAGCCCTTCACCAACAGAGCTCTGTGCCCAGCTCACGTCCAGCTCATCCTATCTCTTACTTGGTTTCCACAGTGAAGCTTTGGAGCCCTTTTCATGGACGTGTGAGGACTCACTGAGACCGGGAAAATAAAACCTCTGTTTCATACCGAAACCTTTCCTTTCTCCTGGTTTAAGAGGGTCTAAACATGTTTGTCACGGTGTCTACTAAAAGATATTCATGAGCATCATGTTTTTGAGCTTCCTTGCTAACCTGAATGTTTTTAAACCCCAGCAACATATGGAATGAATTCATGCAAGTGAATAGTTAGGCATTTTTATAAGTCCACATGGGAGGAGGTGATTTTTTGTTCTCAGTTGTTGAAGTGTTGAAGTCCTGCTCTTTGCAACCGAGTCAGACCCTGAACATGCCTCCTCCTTCTTACAGCCTAAGCTGTCTGCTAGGGTCAAAACATAGCACACAAAAGCACTCAAACTCTATTTCCTTCCAATTTAACATTTTTTCATTGACAAGCAATTGAGTATTTTCCCTGCTTGTTTGGTTTATAGCTGTCACTGCTTACTGGATACATCATGGGATATATATCAATGATTACACTAGGAAATTTGGGGCTGGGGAAATGCATGCCTTAGTTGGTACAGTGCTTGCTTTGTGGGTACGAGGACATCAATCTGATCCCCAGAACGCATGTAAGAAAAAAAACAGGCATGGTGACATGCACATGTAATCCCAGCCCCAGGGTGAGAGAGACAGGAGAATCCATGAAGCCAGCCAGACTAGTGTACTTGATAAGTCCAGGTTACTGGGAGATCTGACTGATAAAAAGGTGGGCTGCACTTGAGTAATAACAACCAAGACTGTCCTGTGGCCTGCATAGTTACATGTATTCATGTGCACCTGTGTGTTCACCTGTGTGTGTGCACCTGTGTGTTCACCTGTATGTGTACACCTGTGTGTGCACTTGTGCACTTGTGTGTGTGCACCTGTGTGTGTGCACCTGTGTGTACACCTGTGTGCACCTGTGTGTGTGCATCTGTGTGTATGCACCTGTGTGTTCACCTGTGTGTACACCTGTGTGTGCACCTGTGTGTGCCTGTGTGTATGCACCTGTGTGTTCACCTGTGTGTTCACCTGTGTGTACACCTGTGTGTATACACCTGTATGTATACACCTGTGTGTGTACCTGTGTGTGCACCTGTGTGTGGACCTGTGTATGTGCACCTGTGTGTGTACACCTGTGTGTGTGCACCTGTGTGTGTGTACCTGTATGTGCACCTGTCAGTGTGCATCTGTGTGTGTGCGCACCTGTGTATGTGTACCCATGCACGTACACAGAATAAACTAGATATTGCATTGCCTTACTTCATCTGATAACTGACATTATCTCCATTCTAAAAATGAGGACACCAGAGGCCATAGAGACATCAAGAAACTTGCCTGCAGCCCCAGATTCCGATCTGGAGATGCGTTGGAATGTAGTTCTGTTGACCACAGCTTTCAGAACTGCTTTCCATGGGAGGGAATTGCCAGGCGGCTGCCTTTTCTGCCTCCACAGCCCTCCACATTTTCAGGTTGCCTGCCAGGAATATTGATGGGCTTCTAAAATCATCCTACTGGTTCTCATTCTGAGAAGCACAGTTTTTTATTAAAAACAAAACAATAACAAAACCATTTTTTCATGCTTTTAATTTCCTATGGCTATCAGTTGGAAAGATCAAATTTAGAATCTGTAGAGCCTTTGGGCACAGAAACGTGCCCAGAATTCTTCTTCTTCTTTTTTTTCTTCCAGCCATCTGAATTTGTTTTCTGTCCTCTACAGGCTAAATCTCTTATCTTCTGTGTCGGTTGGCTTGATCATGCCAGGCCGTCCTCAGGCTGTCTGTCAGCTCTTGCTCTGCCCGAGATGCCTAGGTTCTGTTGCCTCCTTCATGAGAACTTAGCAGAGCACATGACGGGGACTGTGTGTCCAGAACACAGCATGGCATGTGGTGGACTTTCAGAACTCTGGTCATGGCAAGTCATGGGTAAAATGGAGGCACGAAACATTTTCATGTCAACAGTTGGCCTCTGTTGTAGAAGGAGGACCAGAGAGAAGTTGATTTTCTTATTGTTCAGGTTTCTTTAAATGGAACTGACTGGCAGGGTGCTGGGCAGAGCTGTGGCACGCTGTTTTCTGTGTTCGTACTAACAAGAATGATTTGGGAGTTAATGATGTCAGGTGGGGCCCCTGCTTCAGCTGGCCTGCCCACCCTCACTAGATCTAGGAAAGGCCTTTTTCCTGTACAGCTAAGAAAACTAGAGGGGTTCCCTGGTGCCAGCAGGGCAGGAAATAGAAAAGAGAAAGGCTGGGGTGAAGCACCTGCCATTGTTAGAAATCTTTATTACTATCTGCCAAGGGATTACCAAAAAGGCTCAGGAAGAAAATGCGATTTATTTATTTATTTATTTATTTATTTATTTATTTATTTATTTATTTATTATCTTACCAATGTTCCCAAGAGTGATAGAAAAACAAAACAATAACTAATGTTCCCTCATCAAGCATCAAGCAAAGTGTGCTAGCCACGTGACAGCAAATGGCCTGAATCCAAAGTGGGACATTTATTTCTTAGAAATAACTCCAGAAAGAATGGTTGCTGCCTTGTACTTTATGGCAGGGTCCTAACCACAGTATCAGAAGGCCACAAGTACGTAATACGCATTCTTGAAGAAAGGCCACCCCGGCCTGTGAATGCACAGAACCTGACCTGTGTGTCGTTAGGCACAGCTACCCCAGGAGCTGCTTGCCAGAGGAAAGGTTCCATCATGGCGGCTGACAGCCTGGTCCACCCTAGGAGGAGAGACTGCTCCACCATACATACCTACTCTAGCAACCCAGAACCTAAACAATGGTAGCGTACGGTGTGTCTCACATATAGTTATTGATCAAATATTTATTAAACACATATTATGTTTCAAATATTTGTAGTATTTATTATTTTAAAATCTATTAAAAATGTTTAAAATATTACTTTTTGATTCTTGCCTAGTATGATGGTATTACCACCAACCTCGTACCAGGAAATGCGGGGAGGAACAAATGCTCATACACTGTCTGAGCTAGGAAATAATCATGTATGCATCCATACATAATGTTTTAAAAATAGACATTTTTAGAGTTTTTTTTTAATAAAAATAAAGGCCCAAAAGGAAAATGTGATTTTTTTTTTTTAAATCAAGGTTCCCAAGTATGATGGAAAAACAAAATAGTCAGCAACTAGAAGGGAGAGAATTTCAGGTTTTTAGGTCCACAGGAGAGTTGAACAGACGGTACAGAGTCTCCATGTGCCTCCTTCCCCCACCCTTTCTCAGCCTCCCCCGCTCTCAACATCCTGTACCAGCTTGATACATTTGTTACACTTGAGAAGCCACAGGGGAAGCTGGGAAGTGTAGTCCTTTGTTGGAGCCGGTAGTTCTGGGTCCACTGAAGAAGGGGTCTTCTGGTCACATAGCAATGAGGGGCAGGTGGTCTTAAGTAAATCAGCTGCAATAGATCACACTGTTGCCGACCTGCATTCCTGTAGAGACTTGCAAAATAATCAGAGAGCCATAAGCATTTGATTTGGTTACCAAGTTAAAACAGGTATTCTGGGACTGTTGAGTGATACGGAGGACTGGAGGTGGGGAAGACCGAGTGGACCATTGAAAGTGGGCATAGGGTTGATTCCCGGTGACTGACTGTTGCACTGAAATGAGGAGCTGAAGTAGCAGGGAGGGACAGAGGAAATAGAAGAGGAATATAAAGAATTGTATCTGATCGGGGTGAAAGAGATGATAGTTCTTTTTGGCCAGAGTTTCTCAATAATGTCTAAAAGATCTTTTTGCAGATGTATCAGGGGCAAATGGAGCTGTCGTAAGGTGAGGAGAGTTTTGGAAGAGCTCACCTGGGACATTTTGTTTGGATGTAGGTTGAGGTTCCATAAGTAAATCATTTAAAAGGCAGGGTAAAAACCCATGGGTGAGGGTAATAAGAGGGAAAGAAGTGACCCAGGGGAGGAGCTGGGGTAGTAGGGAACCAGAAGCCCAGACATAGGAGGCGGCTTGGGGTTGACTTTTTCATGGTCCCTGTCTCCATCTCAAACCAGTTAGGATTTGCCGGTGTGGAAGCCACATTGGTAGTGGAGAGGACACAAATCGCATCTCACAGTCAGGCCAGTTCTTTTTCATCTTGGAGCACTGTGGCAGGCAAGCAATCCATCTGGTCCTGAAGGACATTAAGCCAGTCTGAGCCGGTGAGACTGATAGGTTAAGTGATGGAAAGGAGGCTTCAGTCCAGCTGCTTCAGTTGTGAGTCCCCCAAACAATGGGCAGAGCAGCAGGAAGAGGGATAACGTGCAATGATCCATGGCCCAAGTCACCCCAACTGCTTTTTAGGATGTCTGCATCTCTGGAACTGCTTGGAGGCTGACAGAACAGTGGAGAGGAGCAGCACTCAGAGTATCTCAGAAGAGGGGCCATCCAAGGGGCCATGATAAAACTGAACAGTTGGTAAAAATCAGAACGTCAGTCAGAAGTTATAAGTGTGTAGCTTTGTGGGGGGACATTAAGAAACAAAGGGACATGAGGAAAGCTTTTATACCAAGACTAACAGGAGTTACATGCAGTGGTACAACTGGCTGGACCATGGACCAGAGTTCTGTAGGAGGAAAAGGTCACTGTAATCAGCTGTCGTTACACCAGACTCCTGCACAGAGAACGCACCTGGAAGCCCTGTAAAAGGAGTCAGTTAAAGTCAGCATCCAAGGAGTGGATCTGAACAGAATGTCTGAGTGGCTCCTGGCTTTCACATATGATGAACTTTGTATGCGTGCTTTACATAGTAACAATACAAGCTACTGTTGATTGAACAAAACCAGTGTCTTAAGAAAGAACGAAATATTTGGTTAGAAACCATTTGATAAGATAAACATTTTAAAACCTGGGACTGTTCCCTTAATGACCATCTCTAGTGTTTGAAAACGTGACAATACATATTTTTCTTAACATCGAATTGATATATATATACACGCATATATATGTATATACATATATATGTATATATATGTGTGTATATATATATGTATATATATATGTATGTATATATATATATATATATATATCCCAAGAGGCAATTTCCCCCCAAAGAAATGGTTTTTACTTTCCAATCCTCCCAGAGACAGCGACTGCCTTGTTTTCTCTGCAGCAGGCAGGCACCTCTTTAGAACACCCCTGAGCATCCTCAGCTACTACCCTAGTCAGCGATGGCCATGTCAGTAACCAAACACGTCACCAAGTTTTCTAAAGTTAACCCTGTTACCAGAACCATTAAAAATCTCTACGTTCTCACTCCACACACTCAGCCGACAGATGAAACATGAAAGCAGCCGGTCGTGTCAGATCTGTAATAAATAATTTATACCACAGACTGAATTAACAAAGTCAGTTCTTTACCTCATCCGCAGATGGTTGGAACTCTGGGTGACTGCATACTGACAGCATTAAGCATATTTCTTAACATGATTCTATTTAAAAAAAATAGGTTGGTTTGTTGTAAAGCAAGATAACAAAATTAAGTGAGCCTTAACAGATACTGGCTTTTGGAATTTCTTAGAAAACATCCCCAAGTTTCACTGTCAAGGCCTGAATACTCCTTGTAGACTTTAAGTGGTGGGCTCTGGGCTTGGAGCTCTCTCTGGGCATAGACTAGGCTATATTCTCAGAGCACTACAGGGGAACCCCGGCTGGAGAGAACCTCCTTCATCTAACGTCTGTAGTTCTCAACCTGTGGGCCCCAATGCCACAGGGATTGCATAGAAGATATTTACCTTTCAATTCATAACAGTAACAAAATAACAGTTATGAAGTAGCAATAAGGTAATTTTATGGTTGGGGGGATCACTGCCACATGAGGGCCTGTATTAAAGGGCGGCAGCATTAGGAGGGCTGAGAACCACTGCTCTAAGTCATCTTCTGAAGGCTCTAAGAGCTTGGACCGTTTAGTAGAGTCATTTGTTGACTCTACCGATAGAAAGACACCTCTGGAATATTCTGTATAACTTTCCCAAGCTGTGAGTTTGATGACAGAGAGTCTGGCATCTTCCTTTAATGAGGGGGCATGGGTGGTTAGAGTATAGACCCTGGAATTAGCTTCTGCTAAGAGGAAGAAGTGAATGTTAGGGTAAAGGGCCAGGGCAGGTTGAATAGTCCCACCAGTCAAATGGCAGGCTTGGGCACCAAATTCTTCTGTCCATAGCATCGTTGTAAATCAGTTCAGGAGACATTGAGGGTAGAGTGATTGTTACATGCCTCTTTCTAGTTTGAGACATTTCACTTGTGGTGCAGACTCTGAGACCCTGATCCTTTTACAATGTTACGCCGTTGTATATAGGACATAATAATGTAACCATATGCTGCATTCTTAAGAGGCCGCTATAGAGAGATGGTAAGTATAAAGAAAGGGAGGCTTCGTCTGACCTTAGACTGGACCAAGTTTATTGCCTGCCAGGGGCATCACTCGCATGTACCGATGGCCTAAATGCTCACAGAGGAAGATGGGATGGGGCTCCTTATGGGGTAGCTTCTGTAGTCCACATGAGAAGCTGAGAAATGTCTGCCTCAGCAATGTTTTAATTATGGGAGCATTCCAGCCCCTGGGCTTTTTATGTGGATCTGGGTACTGAACCCAGGTACTTGTGTTTGCGGAGCACGGATGTTATGGGTGGAGCCATCTCCTCAGACCTATTGCTGAGTAGTAAGATCGATTACTCTGTGTATTTTGGGTGGCAGGCCTTTATCAGATACATTTTTGCAAATATTTTCTCCAAGTCTATGCTTATCTCATTGTTTTGATGTATCTGTACCTGTGTCAATATTTATATCTGAACATCCACCATCTGTTTTCTCCTCTGGGGTTGTGCGTATGCCACATACAAAACTTGCTTTATCCTAGAAACAGGAGACAAACCCGTGAGCTGATCTTGAAGAAATGTCTGTCTCCTGCTCATTTTTGACTTTGAAAATGAGGGGCTGGAAGGATGACTTAGCAATTAAGAGTTTTCAGTGTCCTGGCAGAGGACCCAAATTCAATTCATGTTAGCTCACACCGTGACTCCAGTTCCAGGGTATCAGGTACCCTCTTCTGACCTGAGAGGGCAATGCAGGCAAAATGATCAGAGGAGGAGGAAGAGAAGGGGGAGGGGGAGGGGGAGGAGGAGGGGGAAGAAGAAGAAAAGGAAGAAGCAGCAGCAGTGGCAGCAATAACAATGTCAGTGGAGTGTAAGCAGCTGGTGCATGGCTCTAGGAAGCTTGTTTCCATCTTCCTACTTCCCAATAGGCACTTGGGTTTATCGATTGAGTTGGTGGTCTGTTGGTTATTCCTAGTCACCACTTCCTATGCCCTGTAATCTTTTCACACTTTTTTAAGAGTGTGTGGTTGCTGCCCCTTCACCACTAACCTCTATATCACCCCAGGCACCTCTGTCATTAGAACTTAACTCTAGACCCTTAGGAAAGGGATTTTCGTGGTTGATGGGTGGACACAGGACCATGAGAAATTAGGAAATCTATACTTTTCTAATTGTAGTAAGGAAAACAAGACACCTGTCAGAATGACTTCCCTTCACGTAGACACTCTTGGCAGCACATACAGGTGCCTCTCGGTGTTTGCACGGTGCCCTTCCCTCTTCCTCCTCCAGCATCTTCTTTACTATCATCATTGCTCTGGGAAGGTTGAGTTTTGGTCTTTTCTTACCCCTTTTCAGATTTCTGCTATTGTTTTTCCTATCTGTCATCATCATCAGTGAGAGAGAAGCAGCTGACTTGAGAGGGCTGGGGAGTGTTGGGGTGCTTTCCATGAAGAGCACAAGCACACTGGACTGCTTACATTTTCCTTTCTTCTGTTTTTCTATATTTTTCCTTCCTTCCTTCCTTCCTTCCTTCCTTCCTTCCTTCCTTCCTTCCTTCCTTCCCTCCCTCCCTCCCTCTCTCCCATGATTTTTTTTCCTTTTGCACAGTTAGAATAGAAGACGGATCTATGCTGGCCCATCCGATATAAACAAGAGTCAACCAAGTGGCACGCAGACTTCCTTTCTGGGACAATTACATCAGTGTATGAAGTTAACTACTATTCTGCCATGACTGCCTCTGTAGTGGGATGGTTGGGCAGCTCCTGGTGCTGATGGGTTATTGGATCTGGTTGAGAGTGGCAAGTTAGCTGGGTGTAGTGGCACATGTCTTGATTTTCAGCACTTGGGAGGCAGGGGCAGGTGGATCTCTGTGAGTGTGAGGCCAGCACGGTCTACAGAGTGATTCCAGGGTAGCCAGGACTACATAGTGAGAGTCTGTCTCTGAAAACAAAAACAAAAACAAAAACAAAAAACAAAACAAAACAAAACAAAACAAAAAAACCCTAAATGTGTTTGTTTTGAAAAAAAACAAAAAAACAAAACAAAAAAAAACAAGTCGTTTTCATGCCTCCATTTTACTTGATGTGATCTTGGCCAGGTCTCTGGATTCCCTAGTTTTTTTCTTAGTTCTTCCTTTTGAGGCAGAGGTAGCGAAATGATTACACAGAATTTTATGTGTTTCAGGGAACATTTGAGAACTCACATGGGAGAATCATCGAAGTGAATAAAACCCAACTTTTTACCCAGAGAACTTACAGCTACTTGAGAGGCAGCAGGGAAAGGGAGGGCCACCAGGTAGGTATGAGTCATTATATATTTATTATGTGTACACATTCACATATTTGTAGTGACCCTGAGGATCAACCCCCAGTGTTCTTTACTTGGTAGGCAACTATTCTACCACTGAACTGATCCCTAGTCAGTTCTACATATGCCCATAATTACAAACAAATGTTGGGCAGAATAAGATGAGGGAAGTTACCTCCGAAAGCCGGGTCTACTCTGTGAAGTTTGCATAATATAGAAATTAGCAGCCGCGTTGGCCTCGAAACGTATTTTTCCCCATTTGCACACTGGTAACACATTACTATATATTACTATATATGAGGTCTTATCTATGTGGCTTTGGTTAGGGAAATAATAAAGCTTTTCCAAAGTAAAGCAAGATGCAGTCAGAGTGAAATAAAAATCAATGAGATAATTCTGTGTAAGTCATTAACAACAATTCCATAGACTAAGTTAAATTTCGTTCCCCTATTTTATAAATGCAACAAATGGAGGCTCAGAGGGCTCTAGCAGGGCTGCCTGGGGATGTGGCGCGGTGGAGGAACACTTGCCTACCAACCTGCTCCTGGTTATCGTTAGAGGCTAGGTTTCTGCAGTCAGTCTGCTCGGAGGTCTGAGTTCTGACCACTGCATGTGGGCAGGAAGCGAGAGACATTCTTGTGCGTCTTGGAAAGGACGGCACAAGCAGGCACAGTATACCTTTCCTGGGATTCTAGGCACGAGGTAGAGTCTTGATCTCTGTCACTGAGCCCTTAGAGCCTGCCTCTCTGCTAGTGTCAGGGGTTCCTGAACAGGAGAACAAACAGTGGGAAGTATGTTTTAGGGTTGATTCTACCGTGGCTTGTCGGTGTGCGTATCTAGTGTGTGTCCAGTGCCGTGATGGTGGCACCAGAAAAGAGCTGTGCCAAGCCAGCTCACACCTGGACACCTGAGGAACAAGGGTGTGTGGTGATGGTAGCTGTGACCCTGCGACTCGATTCATTTCCCAGTGAGGCGTCTGCAAGGTTTGTTTTTGGAAAGAAAACAAATGATGCTTTAGGAAGAAGTGCAGTAAAGTTTAATGACTGGCTTTAGGCAAATGACACTGCAGGATTAGGAAGCAGCTAGCTCCTTTCAATGAGAAGCGTTCATAGTTTCAATGGAAATAATGACTTAATTTTTTTTTTTTTGGATGGGGCTGTGTGTGTAGTTTGAGGCACTTGACTAGCACAGATGGAACCCTAGGTTCAATCACCAGCATGGAGGGGGAAAGATAGCTGAAGACGTATAGCCAGAACTGTCTACATATCTATGGTCTGTCTATCATCTATAGTCATTGCTAACCCCCACTTTTCTTTCACATAGTACACAAAAGGCTTAGTGCTATTCAGTGTTGACCATAATAGTTCTTTAAGTCAATGTTAATTCAAACAACTTAAAAGTCAACAGGATGCTTCGTTTCCTGAGTGAAAACCATAGGCAATCCAAAACCTGGTTTGTTGGAGACCGTCTTAGAGAATCGGATGAAACCTTTAAGGTTATTTTTTAGTTTTGAAGAGGCGAGTTAGTCATAGTAGGGACACAGCAGCAGAAGTTGGCTGAGGTCTGGAAGAGAACATGGAATAGGAAGAAGGAAGGTGCTGCCCCCAAAACATGGTTCCTGTAGCTACAGCACCAAACCGTGAGGGTGACAGAGGGGGTCAGGAGAGAATCAGATGCAGAACAGATTGTAAAAGAACAGTGTGACTCTGGATGGCTGTCTCCGTGCTCTGTCTACCTTTGTGTGTACAAAGAACTTAAATATTTATTGGGCCTCATTTTCTTCTCTGAGAAGTAATGTTTCTCTCTCTGTGCCTGCCTGCCTGCCTGCCTGTCTGTCTGTCTGTCTGCCTGCCTGTCTGCCTGCCTGTTGGTCTGTCTGTCTCTCCTCTCTCAAGCATATAAAATGCAGCAGATTTTCTCATTATCAATGAATATAGTCTCTTCAGCAAAATGTCACTCTAGTTACCAGCTTTGCCACCCAGTTTACTTCTCCAGAGCCTCCAGATAGGCAGGGGAATGCTATTAAAACAGAAGCAAAGAGGTACCGAGATTCTGAATCTGAGGAATTGTTCATTGAAGATTAGATGGCCTGGATTCTTAGTCTAGACACACCTTCTAGTTTATGGTCTTGTGTCTTGGAGGGTTTTGTGTAGTTCTTATAAGCCCCCTCTAGGGGCTGGAGAGACGGTTCAACTAGGGAAGCATCTGGAACACATGAGCACTGGAAAAATTTCTGAACAAAACACCAATGGCTTATGCTCTAAGATCAAGAATTGACAAATGGGATCTCATAAAACTGCAAAGCTTCTGTAAGGCAAAGGACACTGTTGTTAGGACAAAATGGCAACCAACAGATTGGGAAAAGATCTTTTACCAATCCTACAACAGATAGAGGGCTTATATCCAAAATATACAAAGAACTCAAGAAGTTAGACCACAGGGAAACAAATAACCCTATTAAAAAATGGGGTTCAGAACTAAACAAAGAATTCACAGCTGAAGAATGCCGAATGGTTGAGAAACACCTAAAGAAATGTTCAACATCTTTTTCAGGGAAATTTTTTTTTTTGAGAATTTCAGGTGACAGCAAATGCTGGCAAGGATTGGAGAAAGAGGAACACTCCTCCATTGTTAGGTGTTGCAGACTGGTACAACCATTCTGGAAATCAGTCTGAGGTTCCTCAGAAAATTGGACATTGAACTGCCTGAGATCCAGCTATACCTCCCTCTTGGGCATATACCCAAAAGATGCCCCAACATATAAAAAGACACGTGCTCCACTATGTTCATCCAGCCTTATTTATACAGCCAGAAGCTGGAAAGAACCCAGGATGCCCTTCAACCGAGGAATGGATACAGAAAATGTGGTACATCTACACAATGGAATATTACTCAGCTATCAAAAACAATGACCAAATGGTTGAACTGGAAAATATCATCCTGAGTGAGCTAACCTAATCACAGAAAGACACACATGGTATGCACTCATTGATACGTATTATTAGCCCAAATGCTTGAATTACCCCTAGATGCCTAGAACAAATGAAACTCAAGACGGATGATCAAATGTGAATGCTTCACTCCTTCTTTAAAAGGGAATAAGAATACCCTTAGCAGGGAAAAGAGAGGCAAGATTAAACAGAGACTGAAGGGACACCTATTCAGAGCCTGCCCCACATGTGGCCTATATATACAGCCACCCAATTAGACAAGATGGATGAAGCAAAGAAGTGCAGAAGTGTAGATCGCCCTGAGAGACACAGCCAGAATACAGCAAATACAGAGGCTAATGCCAGCAGCAAACCACTGAACTGAGAATGGGACCCCCGTTGAAGGAATCAGAGAAAGAACTGAAGAGCTTGAAGGACCCTATATGTACAACAATGCCAAGCAACCAGAGCTTCCAGGGACAAGCCACTACCTAAAGACTGACCTGACTCTGACCTCATTCTAAGAGCACCAGTGGAAGGGAAGCCCTGGGTAAGACTGAACCCCCAGTGAACTAGACTGTCGGGGGGAGGGCGGCAATGGGGCGAGGGTGGGGAGGGGAACACCCATAAGGAAGGGGAGGGGGAGGGGGATGTTTGCCCGGAAACCGGGAAAGGGAATAACACTCGAAATGTATATAAGAAATATTCAAGTTAATAAAAAAATAAAAAAAAAATAAAAAAAAGTCTTAAAGTTTGCAGAAGACCTGAATTGGGCTCCCATGCCAGCCTTGGGCGACTTATAGCTGCCTGTAACTTCAGCTGTAGGGAGGCTACCTCGTTTCTCTGGGTTCTGTGGGCCCCTGTACATGCCTCACACAGACACACATATGTACATAATTGAAGAATAATAAAAATAAATATTAAAACAAGAATCTCCCCCTTGACCAGTTACTCCCCCTTGACCAGTTACTCCCCCTTGACCAGTTACTCCCCCTTGACCAGGTACTCCAGGGTCTCATTTGCAGGTAGATGACTTGGCTAACACTTTGAAGATATTTTAGGAATGGGTCAAGACTTTAAATCTTTTCCCTACGCCAGGGATGGAGATTACCTCAGAAAGGATCCATGTGTTGGGTGGATTACAAGTTGATTAGTGTGAATTGACTTATTGTCCTATCAAGCAGCTAACAAGCTACAAATTCCAGCGCCGAATATGTAAATTAAGTATATCCCAGAGAGGTAGTATGTTAGTGAGTCAGGGGCGCTTTCTTCTCCGAGGGCGCCCATTACACCACACACAGAGTAGGGAGTGAAAAGCAGGCACGCTCTCGGTGCTCAGAGACACAGATTGCTAGTGCGATTAGCGAAGTGCACTGGTCGCCTTGGGTGTTGGAGCAAGAGAGATTGGAGCAAAAGTTGCTATGGCAGGGATTTTTAGGCTCCTGTCTGCCACTTGGTTGTGTGTTCGTGGACAATGTTTGCTGTTTACGCATCCTTGATCCTTCCTTCTCTATCCCATTTGAAGCTGCTGTTACCTTTGCCTGGATTTGGATGAACTGCTGTTATTTTCAACCAGATATCTTGGCAAACATAATGCTAAAATCGTTCCCCCTCTTCTCCAAACCACTGTGGTCCATCTCTGAATTACCTTAACGATAAGATGCTTTCTGATGGTTCTTACATCCTCTCCACCCCTCTTCTTCAGTGTTCCCTGAGCCTTGGGGACCGGGTCTTGAGGCACTCAGCACTATAATCTATTGTGAGTCTTCGTTAACTGCTGCCCACTGCAGAGAGAAGCGTCACTGGCGAAGGTCGACCGCAGCACTGACCTACGGGTAAAAGCAGGTTTTCTGTTTAACAAATGCAAACGCAGGTAGAGTGGAATAATGAACTTAGATCGTCAACGTTTTAGCAATGGCTGATATATGACCTTTCCTATGTCATCTGCACCTCTCTAATCCTCTCTTCCTTGGAATTGTGTTGAAGCAAATTCCAGATGCTATCACCTCGTCTGTAAAGATACTGATAGTGAAGGACTCTGTAAACTGATCCAAATAGCAGCATCATGAAGATGAACAGTTCTCGACATCAGACGGCCAATCAGAGTTTCACAATTACCTGTCTCATAATTTGCCTCACTGTGTAGCTCAGGCTGGCCTTGGATTTTTAATTCCCCTGTCGCTCTGTGTACCTTGCCCAACAGCTTAGAATTTGCTTTTGTAGTGTGCTGTTTTGAGTTGGGGTTCTTTAAGTGCGTATGATGAGGTTGGTTGATTTATTACTTGGGTTTTGACCTTTGGACTTCCCGCCCTTCTTTCTGCTTTTTATATTTTTTTTCTTGCTGTTTCTGTCACTGTTCTCTTGGTAAGGAAACTGGATCACGTGTCTTAGGCAGTTTCTTATGATCTGGGTTTTATGTATCCTCTTATTTTTAAGGAAATAAGAGTGAGTTATGTTTTTAAAGTGTTTTCAAGTGTACGCAAGGGCTTTGTTTTGTTTTGTTCTCCTTTACATCAGTCTAGCTGCGGAGTTTTAAGACACGATGAGGCAGGAACATTTAGACCTCCGGTAGCTTTGCATTTCCCTGTTTCCCACTCATTGGATCCTACCCTAGCTGGTTACACACAGAGGTGTCACTTACCCAGCTGAAAGGCTCTGAGCGGAACATGCCAGCCACTCCTTGTCAGTAACACCAGGCAGTTATTTTGGGCAGAGAAGGGAATGGCAGTTTTTCCTGTTGAATCTACATGGGAAGCTGGGTGACAGAGTGTCTGCCTCAAAGTCTTTGGCCCCGCACCCCCCTCTTCTTTCCTATGAAGAGCATTTCTCTAAAGACTACTCATTCCAGGGGAAACAGGATCACAGAATCATTTAGATTTGGAAAGACGTGCTGAGATCACTTGACCCCTCCCAGAAACCGTCACACAGAGCCCCCACCCCCCATCGGTACTTCCAGAACAAGGCTGTTTATGAGCACATCAGACACACACCCTCCCTCCTACATTCCAGGTCTCTTCTTCCTTAAGCAAGATTAGTGATTAACTGTGTCTCTTTCCGATGTGTATAGCTTACGCGTGTCTAGGAAGCTTTCCCCCACTTGGAGGATTTTGTTAGTTTTGCAAGAGTCTTGCTCTGTGGTCTAGCCTGGCACTCACTATGTAGCCTACTCCAGCCATATTTTCTCACTCAGCCTCTGTCATGTTGGGCTTACAGGCCTGTGCTACCAGGCCTGACTGGGGATCTTTAGGATCAACCTGGGTCCTCCTCCTCATCCTCTTTATCACACGACACAGAAACTGGATCCAAGTCTATATTGTGGCTTTCATGACAAAACCGATGCTTTTAGGGGTAAATCTGAAGCGTGAAGGGATTATTTGAGATGGCTTTTGAGCCAGCGTGGGCGTGGTGGCTAAACTTATGTGTCAGTTTGTCTGGGCCACGAGGCTCAAGATACATAATCAAACATTTATGGATATTTCTGTGAGATTGCTTTTTTTTAGGGGCTGTTGATGTGCCTCAGTGGGTAAAGGTGCTTGCTGCCGAATTGTGTGTGTGTGTGTGTGTGTGTGTGTGTGTGTGTGACACACACACACAGAAGGAACAAATACATACAATTTATGTTTTATTTCTTTAGGTTTCCTATATTTGCCGTAATACTTTGCAGTCACTCCACGAAGGTGGGTTTGGATGTGGTTGACATCTAAGACAGTGGACTTTGAAGAAAGCAGAGTAGCATCTGCCGTGTGGGTGTGTCTCCTCCTGCCAGTTAAAAGCCTAAGTGGATCAAACGTCTGATCTTCTGAGCAAGGAGGATATTTCCATCCCATCGCTTTTGGTGTCTGCTCTCCAGGGTAGAGTTTGAAGCTGTCAGCCTCCAGAACTGCAGAAGCTAACTCTTTATTATAAATCTCTTTCTAAATATACATACCTTCCTACTGGTTCAGTTGCCTTTGGAAAAACCCTGACTAATATAGTGTGGGGCTTAGGAGGGCCAGACTATGTCATAGATTAATCTCAACTCTCCTTTTTAGGGAGATGGGGTGGGAGTGTGTCTTGCTATGTCGGCTGGCCTTAAAAATCTCAGTCTCCCTGACTCAGCCTACCCATGGCAAGATCATAGGAGTGTGCTGCCACGCCTGGCCCTGGCTGTCTGTTTTTAAGTGGTATTTTGTATTAAAGGGACGTAATGGTTTTGGGCAGGATCAGTCAGAAGACAGAGATTTGGGACCTACCTCTTCTAACTTTCTGCCTGTTTGTCTCTAGCCCCCGCCATTGCTCTCTCGCAGCCTCCATTTGTTCTCATAAAAGCTGAAGAGATTTTCAAGGTCCTCGAGTCCGTGAAACATATTGCACAGAGAAGCCAGTTGCTAAGCGGGTGTGGGAAGCGCCTCCTGAGGACAGAGTAGAGTTTCTGTACATCAGGTAGACGGTTCTCATCAGTAAAACAGCCTATGGACGGACAGATGTCAGCATGAGCATGGTGAACGGTTTCATCTTGAGTCAGGGTCTCACTGGGTAGTCCAGGCTGGCCTCCTGCCCCAGCCCTCCAAATGCTGGAATTACGGTGTGCTTGTCCAGCTTCTCATTTGAAGGCAGAGACTCTAACTTTCATTTCATCTGTCTCTGCATCCCACTAATTCTTACTTTGTCTACAGGGGTTTGTACAGTGGTCACATGGTGGAGGCTTGGCAGGTGTGACAGGCTGCACACGCTAAGGGGTCCTGTCTGAGGTAATGGCCAGGAATGTTCCTAAGGACATTGTGCTGTTTTCCTGTGTTTGTCTGGGGTGCACGGGCTCTCGCACACATGCACATGCGTGAGCACATGGGTGAAAGGGCAGTAACTACAGATCAGAAACCAGATTACTCTGGCTTCTGTCTGGAGAGTGCTCAGTACTTAGTGGCAGGCATGGTTTGCTGTTCTCTGTCTGGAACTGAGGTCCACTTCGCTCAGCAGCCCCCACTCGGGACTCTGGCACTGAGGGCTGGGTGGTCTGTGAAAGCCAGCCAAGGTCAGGGTCCATTGCCCTCTTTGGATGTGACACATGGGAAGAGGGTGACGAAGCTGCTTCTTGTTCACCAGAGACATTGCCTGTCCAGTAAGGTGTCTGACTTATTGCCCTGTGAGCTGGTCAGTAAAGATGCAGGCCTCTGAGACCATCCTCCTCCAAGAAGCCATTGGACTGTTAACTCTTTGATTTGATTGCTGATGAAGATGGGCAAATGATTAACCCTTGCAGTCCCCAGTTGGATTTCACTTCCTCACTGCCTGTCCTGAACCCTGCCTGGAGGTTTTTTTTTTTTTTCCAAATCGGGTGTCTTTGCTTGGACCCTTGTACTATCCCTGGGGAGAGAGTGGTGGGCCAGGGCCGTGGGAAGCAGCAGGAAGAAGCTTCTAGATGCTGCCGCTGGATTTCTGGCTTACTCTTGAGGAGGTAAGGAAGGGGCCCTGAGATGAGTAGGAGACAGGAAGGGCGCTTCAGTCTGGAGGCTGCTGAATGGAGCCACTCCTGGCCTCCTGCCCAGAGAGCACTTCCTTTCCCTGACAAGACAGCTCTGCTGGCCTGGCCACTTGCCACTTGGCAGTGTCCTTAGCACATGACTCCTGTCCACCCAGAGTCTGAGGGAGTAGGCAGGAGGCTCCAGGATTAGCCTGCCTCTTCTGAGTCACAAGGCTTTCTTGCCAGCCGTCCCCATTTGCTGTGATACAGGTGAGTCTTAACTCTATCTAGGGGATGGGCCACATGATCAGTGTTTGTTTTCTGTTTTGTTTTGTTTTGTTTTGTTTTGTTCTGTTTTGTGTTTTTAGTAGAGGTTTCTCTGTGTAGCCCTGTCTGTCCTGGGACTCACTCTGTAGAACAGGCTGGTCTCAAATTTACAGAGATCCCCCTGCCTCTGCTTCCCGAGTGCTGGAACTAAAGGGATGCACCACCACTGCCCTGTGGTATTCTTAACACATGTAATGAGTAACGCATTTTCCTGATGGTTGTAGGGTCAATGGAGAGGGACTGGACCAACAGTATGGTAAGTTGTATAAGTCCAATCAAATGAGACGCTGCCTCCCAGCCTGGGACTATCATAGCTGGTCTCTGATTGCTATGGGGCGGGCGGAGCTGTCCCCGAGCAGCAGCGGGGCAAGCAAGAAGCGGGAGGGTTCTGGATGCCACTGTGGGGCTTTGTTTCTTTGTTGCTAGTGCTTTGTCGGTTGGTGCTGTTTCTGGCCTTCCTTTCTCTCTCTAAAGTCTGCGAGGGGGTGGGGGGTGGTATGGGCTTCACTGCCCATCTGTAGGAAGTTATATCTGGTCTATAAAGGGGCAGAACCCTGATCAAAGGACTAGTTTGCAGGTAGCTCTAGAGGGGGCTAAATATGTCGGTAAACTCAGGTCAAAGTCTGATTTCCAGCTTTCCTGGCTTCCTCTCCTCTCTGCTCCAGTCTTCTCCTCCTGTTCCTTTTTATAGAGATACGTGGTGGGCAGGAATGCACCCCAGTTGACTGAGTGCTTGTGAAGCATGCCTGACCGCCTGGGTTTGGGTCTCAGGGCTGCATAAGTCTAGCAGATAGTACTTGTAATCTCAGGACCAGAAACTCAGGATTAGTTTTGACTATGTAGGGAGCTCAAGGCCAGCCTTAGACACAGATCACGTTGTTAACATATAACACAACAGTAAAACCCCCAAAGCTACCTGATCATGTTTCCCCCACTCTAGAAGTATCTTCCAGGTGCACTGATGGGCGTTTCAGACATCTTTTAGATGAGTTAAGCTCTTGAGCATATTGCTGGTTAATTTAAGGATATTAACATTTTTAAAAGCTGGGGCCATAGAGGAGGAGCAAGGGGCATGGAAATATATAAATTTTAGAAACTTGGGTTTAAACAGTGTTGGGGAGGTGCCTGGCTCAGTCTTTAAGAGAAAGGCTGTATGAAGGTGGTGGTGAATTGACAAAGTAGAACTTAATTAGTGCTTCTATCAATCAACTAACCTGGTTGTCAAGGACTCAGACACATCCAAACTCTTTTTTTTAAATTATTTACTTTTATTGCATGTATGTTTGTAGCAGATTCCCTAGAAATGGAGCTACAGACATCTGTGAGCTACCTCATGGTTACTGAGAATTGAACTTGGGTCCTCTGAAAGAGTGCCAGTGCTCTGAACTGTTGAGCCATCTCTCCACCTGCCCCCCACCTGCCTTCCATCTGCCCTCCACCTGCTCCCCACCTGCACCCCACCTGCCTTCCACCTGCCCTCCACCTCCCACATTCAAACTCTTAGAAGCAGGGGTGGGACACACAGCACAGTGGTGGTGCTCGCTGCACCTGAGACTCTGTCCCATCAGCACTTGCTGCTCCTTTGCCTCTGAGCCCTGAGAACTAGATGTGGAGTTGATTTTTCCTGCTGGACGACTCCCTTTTCCCTTATTATCTTCCTCTCTGTTCTTATGGGGGAGCGGGCTCCTTTAGCGATAGTGCGAATGGGGCGTGCTAAGCCATACACCCACTCCTCCGTTTAGCTTTAGACCCAAGTTCTGTGCTCAAGATGGATATTTTAGCAACTACCAACTGTTCACCCTATATCCAGCTCCCTTCAGCAACACCCACAGCTTCGTCTTGTCATCACATGCTGAGTTGTTTATTAACAGCAGTAAGGCTGAGGGAAGTTCTACCTGACGCTGGATAAATAATGCATTCCCAGGGAGCATAGCCTGGACAGTGACTTTAGTTTACTGAGCAAATGTTTAAGTCAAGTACCTGGAACTTCGTAATAAAGTAATACATTATAAATTCTAAGGTGGCATCAGCTTTAACAAATGGTAATTTGTCAGGCTCTTAGAATGACCCTGCAAATAGGTGGAAACATCCTTGTTTTTTATGGACACAGAAGTAGACCACGTCCAAGTCATGTGACTCACAGGAAGTCAGGTAGCTGGCTGGGAGCAGACAGTTGAAGCATGGGTCAGTCTGACTACAAAGTGATCACTCTGCCCTGCTGCCTACTCATTATCCAGTAATGAGCGCTGAGCACTCCCTTCTCCCCCAGAAAAATGTTGCTAGTTTTTTGAGAATGAGTAGGAAAGGAGTTGGAACAATGTGGCTGAGTGTCTGCTGGCGACCAGCTGACACTCCAGTTACCCCGCAGTGAGTGAATAGACAGCATTTCTGAAAGCTAAGTCCTCAGGAGTGACAACCCCAGGTGTTCTGCTTGTGGTTTTGTTGCTTCTAGAATAATCACAGTTTTTTCATTAACATATTTGATTATACTGAAAATAAAGACAACTGTTTTTCTGGGTTAAAAAAAAATACGTGTTTACTGTAGGAAAAGCAGATGCATACAAAAATGGCGAGATCTCCCAAAGTACCAGCAGCTGTCTGAGAAGGTGGCCTGGATCTCAATCCACCTTACAAGGTGGACTAGGTGAACTACAGATCACCACTGTGGGGCCTTGCTTTAATCTCTTCTGTTCTTGTTTCTGGTCTGTGAAGTTGGACATAGCCTGTATGTGTCCTTGGGTTTTGGTAAGATAAGCATTAACAGCCAGAAGCCTCCAAGAGGTGACCCAGAGGTGGTTGATATTTTAATGATGAGCTCCTGACCTTTCTTTCTGAGCCTGTGTATATATGTGTTAACCTACACACTCCTCTATATTAATGAAAATGAGATATTTTAAAAACCAGCTGTAGCTTTTTACTAAGTAACATATCTTGAACACCTATCGTTACTTCTAAATGGCTTCGACCATTGCCTGATAGCTTCTTACAAGCCAGGATGGGATGGTGTGAGTGGAATTGAGTCTTGACATTGCAGGTCTGTGTGTGTGTTGGGAGGGTAAGGGGATGAGTGAGGGGGGATGGTGGTGAGGGCAGCAGGTATAGACTCCAAGTCTCCTGCTAACATAAGGCATTTTAAAACAAATCTGTTAACATTGGCGATTTGGGTGAAAGGGGGCTCTTCTCTTTTCCAGAGCCTTCTTAACCCTCCCTCCCCTTGTGGTGAGGATGAGGAAGGATTTCTTTTAGAGCTGCCTTGATTGAGTGTGGCAGTCCAGTGAATTCAGAGTGGCTCTCTTTGAAGTTAGAGAAACAGAGCTCCTGTATTTGATCTGATCTCTGGGGGCACAGGAAGTCACCAACCAGGGCGTCCTCTGCTTCCTGTTGTCCAAGAAGCCGTCCTCCTTTCTTGCCAGGTTGGAGCACCAAGCTCCACACTTCAAGGAGGTGGGCTGCAGTTGCCACTTTAGTTTTGGGATAAACCCCTTTTCTCTTGCTGCAGTCAGAAACCTCTCTTAACCCCCTCCCCCACTAGCAAACCAATAAGCCACATTGGCAAAACTTGCCTTGCATGAGCCCCATCCCCCACCACCACCCTCAGGTGCACTATATGTGCAGATTCAAGGGATGTACCTGACTGTTGAGTCTAACCTCCAGAAGGCGAAAGAATGATGTTCAGTGTGACTGGGGACAGAAGTCTCATGTGGAATTCACCTCTGAGAAGGTTCACGACTATAATAATATCCCTTTCTTCCTTTGAAACTTGGCAGTGTAGTGGGTCCCCCTTTCAAAGGACCCCACCCGCCCTGCATGCTGCTGTTGACTAAGTTTGGACACAGCAGCTTCTCCAGGGCATTTGAGGGAGGGGCTCAATCTTTACACGCTAAGGAGTGAGTATATCAGCACCACGAAGAAAGGTGTGTAGTGTGTCTGCCCAAATCGTAGTGAGCTGCTGTTTCTCCGAGAGGTGTGCTGAGGGAAACAATGCATACACTTCACAGCAGCAAAGCTCAGGGGCTGAGAGCACTAACGACTCTCTCTGATGTTTTCCAAAGTGCTTTTTAGTTTCCTTCTGATGCCCTCCCTGTGAGAAAGGTTAAGTAGCACTACCCTCTTTCCACTGATGAGACTGAACCTATGAGAGGCTAGTTGACGTCCCTTGGGCCCCCCTGACCCCGGGGAGGGATCTCTTCTATGCACAACCCCTGCTTTTCACACCAGGGAAGGCCTGGGTAGAGGAGGGAACCTCCTTGCCAAGGATGGGACACTCTTGCTCACCGCACCTTCCTTTGCTCTTTACGTTTTAGCATTTTCTGTTTTTGAGACATGGTCTCCCCTGGAGCCCGGCTGCCCTCTGACTCACTGTTTGACATTCTGATCCTCCTGCCTCCACCTCCTGAGTGCCGGGCTCACTTTTACCCATGGACACATCCGGTTCTGGGCGGTGCCAGGGATTCAACTCAGGGTTTGTGTTGTGCTTAATAGGCAAGTACCCCATGAAGATGTACCTGGGATTGGTCTCCAGCCACTCCTCCCTAAGCAAGGGATCCAGTCTGCAGCCTTATTCTTGCAGTCCTCTCTGGGGATTGCTTAGACAGTGGTGTCCTTCGAACCACAGATCAAGATCCTTGACTTTGATGTGCCTTTCCTTCCTTGAGCTAAGCTGCAAACATGATCGATGGCAGAAACTAATGATTTTGGGTTCAATTTCCCAGTGTTGACATGGCAGACTTTGCATTGAAATGCAAACCGGACATCCACAGGGGGCTTCAGAGTCAGATGCTGCTGCTGCTGCTGCTGCTGCTGCTCCTCCTCCTCCTCCTCCCCCTCCCCCCCCTTCTTTTTTGTAGGAGGATTACCTGTAGTCCCGGATACATGTTTCAAGTTTGTCTAAACCGACATACCACACTGAATACAGTTCAGACTGTGACTGTGGCTTGTAACACAGCAGGCTCTTGCTTCCAACAAGCCTGCCACAGTTTCCATTATCTTGGCTTTCTTCTTCTAAAGATACAGCTGAGCCTTGTCACAAAGCAGCTTGAGCAAGCCTTGGAAAACAGTGTAGTCTTACATAAGGAGTTGCCATATTGATGTTTGTCCTTCTTGTGTACTGAGTGTTCTTTCCCTCTGGCTCCCTAAAGGGCCTCCCTTAATGAGCTAAATACTTGTAAGAATGTTTCAGGCTTATGGAGGGCAGGCTTCCCAAAATGGAGGAAGAATGGGATAGATAGCAAAACTAGCTTCCTGTCTACACTAGAAGTTTCATGGACTAGGGAGAATTGTTATTAGGGCTTTTCTTCTTTCTTTCTTCCTTCCTTCCTTCCTTCCTTCCTTCCTTCCTTTTTTCCTTTCTTTCTTTCTTTTCTTCAGCCATAGAAATGGTTTTTCCTCTTCTAGGGTCAGTGTTTAGAGGTATCCAGAGTGGTCTAGGGTTTATCATGCCATGATAGCCTTTCTACCCCCAAGCCACTAGCAGGAGAAGCGCTGACGTTTTATACCAAGGAGGGCTGAAAACATCCAACCCCACATTCAGTGTGTGGCCAGGTAGGCATGGGCTGCGGTGGTTCCATGTGTGCAAAATGTGTCAGTGGCAAGCACAGAGTCAGGAAGCTCAATAAACACAAAGGATTCAGGAAAAATGTCACAGATCTAGAATCCCAGCCACTCAGGAGACTGATGTAGAAGACACAAAGTTCAAGACCTATCTGGGCTACAGAGTGAGTTCAAGGTAACTTAGGAAGCCCTTGCTCCCACATAATAACTGAATAGCTGGAGATTTTACTCAGTAGTCCTTTCGGTCCTAGGTTCAATCCCCCTGCACTGTGGATTAAAGTAAAAATGAAACAGACAAACAAAAAGAGCAATGTTTATGTCAATGTTAAGTCATAAATGTATATTCAGACATTTTCTTCATAGACTGAACTGATCTAGTTTTGGTCCCATGGGTGGTGGCATGTGGTCGCAGGATGTGGCCATTGTTCCTCCCCTACCCAAATGCCCTACGTTACATTGTTGTTTATTTTACCCTCAGTGTGCCTGTGACAGGGAGTGAGTTGACTTGTTGCTGGAACTTGCAACTCTACATGTTTTATTGGATGGAGAAATCAATACCGCATGTAGTAAAAGCGTGAGTCCAGGTTGATAGAACTTTTCCTTCTCTGTGTTTTGTCTGAGCAGGGACTCTTGCTTACCTCCTTGCTTGCCCTTCTCTTGCTGGATGGAACAGGAAGATAATCAGGGGGTGTGTGAATACCAGTCTTCCGAAGACAGAGGCATGGGTTCTGACTTTGAGAACTCCGAGGACCAAGAAGGAGACCCAGAAGAAAGAGGAGTGGGCTCTAATCCACAGGACACAGAAGAGAGAGGCCACCTGGAGCAGGAGTTGGACTCCAACCCACAGGATGATGACCTAAGAGGGGACCCACCAGAGAGGGACATAGTGTCCACTGTCTGTTCAGGTGAGAAGACTGAGTATCCTCTGAGGTTGTGAATTCACATGTACATTGGATTCCACTGGCATATAACCAGGGCCAGTATCCTGGGGACCTAGGGGCGGGCTCTCTGGAGGCCTTTGAGAAGGATTCTCAACTGACTTGGCTTTCCTAATGTTGATGCCATGAGTATCCGTTCCTTTAATACCACCACTGAGGCCATGCTGGTAAGTACAAGTAAAGGGACACTCGTGTGTGCTGCTCCTTGCTACAGATCACTTGTAACAACATTACCGTGGAATCGCAGGCAATACTGGGCCCCATCTCACAGATGTTGGGGTAGTAACATGATGCCTTGGATTTAAGCAGTGACTTAGGAGCCTGGAGAGATGGCTCAGTGGTTAAGAGTGCATATTGCTCTTGCAGAAGACCTGGGTTCAGTTCAAAGCACCCATATCATTCCACTCATAACTACCTGAATGAGTTCCAGGGAATCCAATGTCTTCATCTCTGTAGGTACCTGTACTTGAAACACACAAATTCATATTCTTACATATACATACATACATACACACACATATACATACGTGTGTGTGTGTGTGTGTGTGTGTGTGTGTGTAATTTCAAGAGTGACTTAGCACAGTGCTGGGTGAAGTACATTGATACTTCTAGTTAAATCATCATTTTATTCTTTAGATACTCAAATTTAGTGGTTAAGTGACCTACCTGTGTTCATGAGGCTGATTACCCAAGTGCCCTAGTTCCTGGTTACCACCCTTGCTATTTCTGACCTGAAAGCAAATTCTGGGTCTCTGGTCACTTCCTTGTTTCTGCCCTTGGGTATTGGTTGCTTTGTCCTGTTCAGGATTCACAGCATGGACAGAAAGAGAGCTGAAATCCTGTCCGGCCAGGAGTGTGTGCTTACATTCCTTTCCCTATGACAGTCCCAGACTCCCTGCTCCTCTCCTCCTCCACAGTAAACAAAAGCCCTCTGCTTGAGGAGGAAGCAACCACAGCCTAACAGGTATATGTCTTCTGTCAGCTTCTAACTTGGTCTTACCTGTTCTGGCTGCTTGTCATCCCTTACCTATCAATCATCCCTCCGTCACTAATGCTGGGTTCAGTTTGCTCACAGGTGTGTGTAACCTACTACTGCGAACAGCAGTGAATGCTCTAACGCACAATTATAAATGTAATTAAAACCTAGGATTGTGTGTGCACGTGTGCATGTGTGCGTTGTTGTGTGTGTCAGAGATCATCCTTGGCCATTATTCCTTAGGAGTCATCTAACTTGAATTTTGAGATGGGGTCTCTTTGTCCTAGAGCTCACCGAGCTCGGCTAGGTTGGCAGACCAGCAAGCCCCAGGAAGAGCTGCCTCTCTGCCTCCCTAAGAATTACAAACACGAGCCACCCCACTTGGCTTTTTTCCCTCACATAATATTTTTATTGACTGTTTTGGAATGTCACATCATGTACCCATCACAGTCACTTCCTAGTTCTCCCATGTTTGTTCCCCTACCCTTGTGACCTCTCCTCCTCAGCGAACAAAAGATGGAGAAAAGAAGAGGGGCCCCATTTTGTAAGTTCTGGGCATCAAAATTTGGTTCTCATGCATGTACATTAGTGTAGCCCAGTGATTCTCAACCTGTGGGTCTCGACCCCCGGGGGTTGCCTGAGACCATCAGAAAACCATCGGATATGTACATGATACTTCACGACAGTAGCAAAATTGCAGTTATGAAGTAGCAAGGGAAATAATTTTATGGTTGGAGGTCATGACAACATGAGGAACTGTATTAAAGGGTCACAGCATCTGGAAGGAGAACCAGTGCTTTAGGGACGAGCTCTCCTGATTCTTTCCTTAAGACTTGACTGCTTCAGAAGCACAAACTTTGTAGATGATAACAGTGTTGCAATGTCAAAGGTTGGACATGCTCTCAAGCTGTTCCCAGATTGACCAAATGGTCTTTGTTTTTGTTTTAGAATCTGTCTGGGACCTTATGAATCTACTGCTCTGTGTTTTGAGGCTCTAGCTTTAAAAGTATGGGAGGGAGGGGGGAGGGGGGAGGGGGGGAGGAGAGAGGAGAGAGGGAGAGGGAGAGAGGAGGGGAGAGAGGGAGAGGGAGGAGAGAGAGAGAGAGAGAGAGAATATCCCCCGCCCCATTTTCCTACACATTTCCATCTGGTACAAACCGGCCATTTTCAGGCTTCAGGCGATTCAGCTGAGCGGAGCCTGGGCTGTCTAGTAGGCGGGGTCTGCCAGAAGAGTTGGCCATGGGGCAGAGTACGCTGGTCCTTTAGTCTTACCGAGAAAACTAGTGGGGAAGAGGCTGGAGTAAAAGGTAGGGTAAGGAAGCTGGGGGAAGGGCATTACTGCTTTGGCTCACACACCTTGTAGGGCTGGTTGTTCCCTTAGCATTACCTTTGCACGTCAGGTCTAGTTGACCCCCTTGCCAACTTGTCTGTTGCAGAGGGGCTGCTGAGTGAGGAAGAAGGGGCTATCCTCCGTGAAGAAGAGGACGACCAGCCTGGTGTGGCTGACATGGCGCTGTTCCCAGGACTGTCAGAATCTGACAGCATAACCCGGAGTCCCCAGGGAGAGGAAGAGGAGGAGGAAGAGGAAGAGGAGGAAAGCGCTGGGGAGAACCGCTTGATAGAGGAGGAAGAGCCATTGCCTACTCCGGTGCTTCCTTGGAGGCGTCACCTCTCCCTGGGCGGTCGACACCGGGGTGACAAGCCTGCTCATCGCCGCTTCCACCGGCTCCATCACCCCATGGCCGTGGACCTCGGGGAACTCGACAGCCTCATGGCCAGCATCATGGACGCGCCCACCATCTGCCCGGACTGCGGGGAGAGCTTTAGCCCAGGCGCCGCATTCCTACAGCACCAGCGCATCCACCGCCTGGCGGAGGCCGCGGCCATGGCCAGCCTGGAGCCCTTCGGTTTGGCTGGGGAGTGCGGAGGAGTGGTGGGGATGATGGGCGTGGGCATGGGCGTGTCCGGCGGCTTCGGGGCGGGGCCGACGTTGGCCCGGCCCCCTCGCGAGAAGCCCTTCCGCTGCGGCGAGTGCGGCAAAGGCTTCAGCCGCAACACTTACCTGACCAACCACCTGCGGCTGCACACGGGCGAGCGGCCCAACTTGTGCGCCGACTGCGGCAAGAGCTTCAGCTGGCGCGCCGACCTGCTCAAGCACCGGCGCCTGCACACGGGCGAGAAGCCCTACCCGTGCCCGGAGTGCGGCGAAGCCTTCAGCCTCAGTTCCCACTTGCTCAGCCACCGGCGCGCGCACGCGGCGGCAGGCGGCGCGGGCTCGGCAGGCTCGGCGGCGGCGGCGGCGCGGCGCTGCGGCCCTTCGCGTGCGGGGAGTGCGGCAAGGGTTTCGTGCACCGCTCGCACCTAGCCAACCACCAGCGCATCCACACCGGCGAGAAGCCGCACGGCTGCGGCGAGTGCGGCAAGCGCTTCAGCTGGCGCTCGGACCTGGTGAAGCACCAACGCGTGCACACGGGTGAGAAGCCCTACATGTGCTCCGAGTGCGGCGAGACCTTCAGCGTGAGCTCGCACCTTTTCACGCACAAGCGCACGCACTCGGGCGAGCGGCCCTACGTGTGCCGGGAGTGTGGCAAGGGCTTCGGCCGCAACTCGCACCTGGTTAACCACTTGCGCGTGCACACCGGGGAGAAGCCCTTCGGCTGCGGCCAGTGCGAGAAGCGCTTCAGCGACTTCTCCACGCTCACGCAGCACCAGCGCACGCACACGGGCGAGAAGCCCTACACGTGCCTCGAGTGCGGCAAGAGCTTCATCCAGAGCTCCCACCTCATCCGCCACCGGCGCATCCACACCGGCAACAAGCCTCACAAGTGCACGGGCTGCGGCAAGGGCTTCCGCTACAAGACGCACCTTGCGCAGCACCAGAAGTTGCACTTATGCTAGGGCGGGCATCTGAACCTGGTGGCAGTAGGAGTCATCTGACTACTGATCTGTAGATGTCGGGGAAGGGGCGGGAAGGACAGCCTGAGAGTATCTGGGGGAGCCTTTTGGTGTTTGGGGGCCCCCAAGGGAACGGTTAATAAGAGTTGTTATTTCGAGGTGCCTACCTCCACCATCGAAGTGACTCTTAGAGGTTCTTGACTTGATAGCTTACTTAAATACACACTGCAAGGAGTGAAGAGCTTGGGTGAGCAGACGCTTGGAGGACCCCGAGGAAAGGCACTTGGGACTGTAGAGAGGGTTGGGCTGCCGTGCTTGTGAGAACCGGGATAGGTAATTTGATTAGAGTTACAGGGGTACAATAAGACGCAGGTAGAAATAAGGCTGTCACACTTTCGGGGAGTGGTAAGCCTGCGTTTGTCCTGAAACCTCTCACATCAGCTCTAGTACGACCCTTTTCATCTCTATAGAAAAGGTTCCCTTTCTATGAGCCTCAGCTGCTATTTTGAGACACCCAGGGGAAACTGAACAGAAAAACTACACAATTACTTCACAGGGCAAACATTGAGTTTAGAAATTGACATAAATTGGTCCTCAGATCTCTTAGGAACCCCTACACCTGTTTCTTCGCTAATTCCTGAAACTACTCAAGCTTCGTGTAGGGTCCCGAGTGCCTAGGGATGGCCCCAAGGGCAATGTAAGTCAGGACCTGCCTGCCAGGTCTCAGTTCAACTTGGAGAGTAAGATTCAGGAGAACAGTAGACTGTCAATGTCTGCCTCAGAAACCTGTTCACAAAAGCCAACCAGCTAGCTCAGTTTTGCTGGCTTTGTGTAGAGCAGGAAAGCCCAGTTCACAGGATGGGATGCCTTCATTTGCATGTGTGTGCCCTGACCCTACAAACCCCAACTTATCCACAAATTAACGAGGGATGTGATCCAAACAAGATCCCCCCGCCCCCCAATGTACCAGACACTATGTACATGTGGAATGTACAGTTAGGGAGAGGTGGAAACACAAAATTGCCAAATAGCACAAACAGTGAATGTTTTCTAGTTATCTGAGATGCCAAAACAGCACTTTTGTATTTAACGGAGTGCTTTATGCTTTTTAATGATTGTTAGTGTTTCTCACATGCGTGTGAGATAAATCAGTATTGCAAACTGTGATTTGGGAAAAGTCTGGGGTAGGAGTGTGGCAAGCCTTTCAAAGAAAGGCTGAGGACCATGAATGGTGGAGCCTGACCTTTTGTGTTCTCAAGCTCGGTTGCTAGGATAGCTTACGTACTCTGATTTATGTAATAAAGCAAGAAGACTGAGCATTCTTACACTTGATGGAAAAATTAAAGCCTAGAAGGACCAAAGATGTCCTTATTGACAAAGCTGGCCTTTGTCACCTGATTCCAGTGTTCTCACTGTGCTCTATTCCAAGTAGGGAACTGTAGTCAAATGACTTGTATAGATTTGGGTTACCTACTCCGAAAATCTCTCCCCTAGATTAGCCTTTAGAAGTTAGTGTCGTGGCAGGCAGTAACGTTTTCCTCACTAACATTTATTACCCTAGATTGTTCATAGGAATCTTGAACTGTCGGATACAGGTGAAGGTGGGGTGGGGAAACTATACAATTGTTTTTACACTTCTAGCCAAGTTTCTGTGAATGCTAGCGATTTATACTTGATGATTTGTATCTTAGTGATGAGCTTCTCTGGGGACTCTAGGGAAGCATTTTTGTTTTTTATTTTTTAATTTTTTTTTTCATTTTAGAACACTAAAAATCTGGAGAACATCTGGGCTTTTGTATATTACCTGCTGATTTTGTCCACATAATCTGTGTCCTGTTGTTCACAGTTGGAAATAGGGGTAGTTTTGAAAAGCACTAATTCCCTTCCAGTTTTCCTGAGTGAAGATTTACACATGCAGACTCTGTGCCCCTTATTTATTCTGACGCTTGCCCTCTGAATGCCCAGTGTATGAGACCTACTTAAAACAGCACAGCCAATTTGTAGGCAATCTTAATATTCTCTCATCCCTCCCTCCCCCACCCCCCAAGGTTTCTTTACATAACCCCTGGCTGTCCAGGAACTCACTATTGTAGACCAGGCTGGCCTTGGACTCAGAGCTCCGCCTGCCTCTGCCTCTGGAGTGCTGGGATTACAGGGAACCCCACCACGACCCCACCACAACCAGCTTTTTTTTTAATATATATATATATTAAATGCACATCTACCTCCTCCCTATTTCAAGTTCTCTCAAGTATGTGCCAATGAAATCTAATTCGACTTTTAATTCTTCATATATTTCTTAGCCACTTGATCGGCTCTTTGTTTTGTTTTGGCCTTTTGTCACCATTATTACAGACGGTATAGCCATTATCAAACGTTTTACAGAACAGCAGCTTTAGGGATTGGGTTTGGTGGGTTGTGGATAGCCAAGCTGGCATGAAGTGATGGCCGTAGAAACCCATGGACTTCTCTCTCTCTCTCTCTTGTTCTTTCTATTGCCGGGCATGAGAGAATCAGCTACTGTGTTATTCCTTGTCTGAGCCAAACCCCTCAGCAGAAGAAACTGTCCAGCCACCAACGTGTGCTCGAACGGTGTATTTAAAATGTGATTCCATTTCTCTTCTTCAGGGAATATGCCTGCATTACATGAAATTCCATGCGCCCAGGTGGCTATTCCTTGTCTTCTGTCTTAGAAGAATAGCGTTTCTTCAGGATACGCTTGTGACTGTGGTTCATGCTCAAAAGGTTAAAGATTCCTTGATCCAGCGGATTGCTGGGTTGGAGGTCTATGTACTATTTATTTCCTGGGGAACTTGGTCAAAAGCCGGCTTCATTTGCTGTCTTTAGTAAGTGAAACTTAAAGATGTTTATGAGCTTAAATGACTTAGTTCTGAGACAGAAGGAGGTGGGTAGTTCGTCCTTTGAGCCACTCGGTCTCTTTTACAGTCTAGAGACTGTACATATATGTGAAAAGTAAATGGAAAATTATAAAAAAAACCACGATGTTCATAGACAATCTGCACTGTTCCTGAAGTTTGTGCCCACTTCCCATTTTAGAGTGATTTTTACATCTCTTCGTTAAAGTAGTGGTTTAATGATCCCAAGAGTTCCAGAGTCTGTGAGTGTGCTCGTGTGTGTGAGAACTCTGTTTTCAGGTTGTTTTATTTAAGGATGGTTCCTTGGACAGCATCCTGGTGTTCAGCAACCAATATGGGCTATTCGTCATTAAATTCCTACCTGCCTTTTATCATATCATCAGCCTCAGCCTTCTTTTTGATGTGTCATACATTTGACTCTCTGTAAGTAGAATTTTACTAGGATGCAGCTTTCACCCACACTGTCCACACAAACTCTCTGCAGAGACGTTTGTGCAAAGCTGAAAAATTGTGACAGAAATCAAAGGGCCATAACCCTAAAATATTTACTCTCATGCTTTTAAAAGCACAGTCTAGTGGGGGTTGGGGGCTGGGGGGGGGATGCTACAAGAGGCTGCTATGGTTGAATACTAGGCTGGGACTAGCCTGGTCTATGTAATAAGACACAGATTCAAAATCACAGATTCTCTTTATCTGCATATGTACGTATGCACACATGTGTGTCCTAGTTTGCTGTCTATGGTTGTGATAAAAAAACACCATGACTAAATACAGCTTGGGGAGGAAAGGGTTTATGTGACTTCCTTGTTTTAACCATAGCCCACAGAGAAAGGAAATCAGGGCGAGAACCTAGAGTAGGAACTGACACAGAGGCTGACCATGGAGGAATGTTGCTTACGGGCTTGTCTCTGTGGCTTTCTAACTCAGGACCACCTGCCCTCGGAGGGCACCAACCACAGTGAGCTGGTCTCTCCCCCATCAACTGTTAATCAGAAAAATGCCTCACAGACTTGCCCACTGGCCAACCTACAGGCATTTCCTCAAAGTTCCCTCTTCTGAGGTGTCCAATAGGAAAAACAAAAACAACAAAAACTAACCGGCACAATCGATCTCTTGTCCTTGATACACAAATGTGTTTAAAACAGCATTTTCCCTCTCGTTTGTCTTTAAGTGTGTGTTAACGCCACAATATACACCCGTATAATTTTAAAGGCATTAAGAAATTGAAACACTTTGAAAATTTCCAGCTCCTTAAAATCTCCAAAGCCTCTCAACGGTGTACACTCTTTTTCTAAGTGGGAAAGCCCAGGGCAAGCTTTCAGTTAGATCAAGGCAAACTCAAAACCACCTTGGACGCCTGGGGCTCACTCATGATCTGATCTCCCAAGGGCTTTAGCTCACACATACGTGCATGTCCGCTGAAGTTGACTCCTGCACTGGAACGTTAGGTAAATCCCAGATCACCCTGGAACTGGTCCATGGCTGAGGTGTAAGTAGTTTGCACACTCTTAGCAGTGACTTGGTGCAGCACAGCGAGCCGTACCTTTGGACAACTGGCAATGTTTTCACACTCAGCCCTGAGCTCCATCCCCAAATGATGGTGGGAGGGGCTTGAAGGAAGGTCCAAGAAGAAATAGTTACTGAGAAGGGAAGAGACTGTAATATGTACTCCCGAATCTCCCGACAAAATTTCCTTCGCCTCAGTTCCCAATAGTGTGTATTAATGATGGCTGATGACACCAGCAGGCACTCACCAGCTAGACTAAACTTTTGCTGAAATGTCTTAGCGGATCTGGTCCTAGTCATATGAAATCAGCTCAGTTCCCAGGGAAGAGATCTTCAAGGCAGAAATGGAATTAGGAGAATTTATCGCCTTATCTTTTTACATTCACAGTCACCTTGTTCGGACAACCCTACTTAGCAGGGCCATGGGAAACTAAAGAGGAAACAAGAGAGCTGTGTTTGTCACCAAGCCTGACTCAGCTTGGAGCATTACCCAGAGCAGCTGCTGCTCCCACAAGCAGCTCGAGAAAATGAAATCAATCCCAGAGCTTTAGCATAGGTGAGCCTAGTAAAGGATGACCTTGAATGACCTTGACTTTCTTATCCTTCTGGCCTCTAGCTCCTGCTGGGGTTAGAGCAATTGTATTTTCTCACTGTGGTAGTAGAATCACATATGGTTGTAGGCAGTGCTAGCCCTCAAGCCCAGGGCTTCACATAGGCTAGGCTAGCACGGTACCAACTGAGCCTCTCAGTGGAGGGCAGCAGGACCGGCTAGATAATGGTGGCTATACTTGTAATCCCAGCACTCAGGAGGTTCGTACAGGAGGTTCATGAATTTGAGGCCAGCCTCAATAACAGTTTGGAGACTGAAAAACAAACCCAGAAAATTGGTGTGTTGCTTCCTGGGATCAGGTAGGAGTTGCTCAGTGCTGACTGGGCAGCCTCTGCATAGTCTAGGCCTACTTTGCACTCGAATGGGATTCTCAAGTTTGATGAGTGGAGGCTAGGCATGCTTTTAGCCATGAAGAGGTTTTTGTGACTTCATTATCTAAATCTGGATATCAGTTTATCCAGGGGTGAGCCGGGTGGATTTTTGCCAGCTCGTAGCAGGTGTCTCGAGCAAGACTTACTTGACGTTGTTAAGAATCTGTTTGACAGGGCTGAAGAGATGGCTCAGCGGTTAAGATCTCTGCTCTTCCAAAGATCCTGAGTTCGCTTCCTAGCAACCACATGTTGGCTCACAACCATCTGTAACAGGATCTGATGCCCTCTTCTGGTGTGTCTGAAGACAGCAGCAGTGTACTCATATACATTAAATAAATAAATCTAAAAGAAAAGAAAAAGGAATCTGTTTGACAAGCAGATCACCATTATTGGCTTTCCCTTCTAGTAACTGTCAGGGCTTTGGTCCCACCTGGGAAACCCCAGAGCTCAATGTTGGAGTGATAGGACACCCTGCTGACCTGAACAGTCAGTGCGGCCACTGAAGAGGCTGCATATGTGATGGTGGAGTGGCTCTCCTTGCCCTTCATAGTCTGTGGAAGAGTATGATGACCCTTTACAAATATGTATGCCCATGGGGCTGGAGAAGAAGTGGGAAACTATATTCTCATGTCGCATCATCTTCATGCAACACACCAATCTACAGACTCAAGACTGCTACCAGAATCCCTGAGCTGCAGAAGTTTGGAAGAGGCAGAATGGGTAAACCATCTTTTGGTCACGGAGTGCCATGGAGGCCTTCAGGAATTAGCTGAGGGGCTGGCAAAGTCAGCGTTCTAGGTGGGATCAGAATTCACTGTGGAGAGTCTCACCAGACAGCTTCTGAAGCATTTCCCAGCATGCTGTTCATCCCAGTCCAGTGTCCCTTGCTTCTTTCCTCCCCCACGACCTTACTCTGGGATAGAGTTAAGGAAAAGCTACTATGGGTTGCCAGTGCAGGCGTCCGGGGGTGGTTCCCTCCCAGAACCCACAGACCAGGAGGCTGACAGGCAAGTTAGTAACCACACTCACTGTCCAGAGACAGGTGCCTGGCAGAGAGAAGCTCCGGCCTCACGTGGTGCCTGAAGACTCCCTGTGGGAAAGGGAACTCAAGCAGAGGGGTTGACATGGGGGCTGTTGCATGGAGACATGGGACGAGTTCAGACAGTGGCAGTTCTGGTGGAGGACTGGTGTGTCTGGAGCATGTTTCAATGTTGGTAACAACAAACACACAAACAAACAAGGCAGATAATGTAAAGTAATTCCTCAGCTTCTGGCTGCGTTCCATCCCCAAATCTTTGTGTTCCTAGATCTGGACTCACTATCTATGCTCCCCCTTTCTCATCTGCAGCCATGCTGGCCTTTAACAGATGGGTGCAGAAATTGGGATCCAGCCCAATTCTTCTGCCCATGGCTTGGGTAGGCTTAGGCCAGTTCCTTCATCTCAGAATCTGCAGTGTCCTCATTGGTAAATAGGGACTGGCTGGGAAAGGTGATCACAGTCAGCACTGGTGGCACATATTGATCACTAAATGTAAAGTTAGGTCTGGGGCCTGTATAGACAGACCCTTAAGCAAGCACTGGACCCTGCGCACTGAGCCTGTGCCCACGAGAGTGTTCTCCTAATGATTGCATAGTGATTTCCAGACTCTGGCCAGTAAGGACGAAGTGCTGTAGAGACTTCCAAGGATTCTTCTGAGTTCATGGTCAGTGTCCATGACAGAATACCTACAGGCCAGAGGCACGCAGGTTTCTCCTGCAGGCCCCAGCAACCACGGTGCCTGGGCTGAGTTCACTGTTGCAGGTCTCTGTAGTAACAGGTGAGGAGCCACTATGCTTGTCCCTGAGAGGGGGCTTTAAGGCTGCAGAGCAGGTTCATGGCAATCTACAGTAGCCCAGAGTCCCCAGCCTTTGGAGACAGTGAGCATTCTCTTTGTAGTCAGTCCCAACCCCTTTCCCCCCACTCTTCAGGCCTCAGAAAATTGTATTCCAGGCCCACTACATTTATGTGAGATCTTGGCTGTTAAAAACAGAAGGGACTTTCGGGCTGGTAGTGTACATCTTTAATCCCGGCACTTGGGAGGCAGAGACTGATGGAGCTTTCTGAGCTCAAGGCCAGCCTGGTCTACATAGCAAGTTCCAGGGTAGCCAGGACAATATAGAGACCCTGACTGGGAGAGACTGGGGCAGGGAGGGGGGACTTCTCATTCTCTCCAGAGCTCGTCCATACTATGCAAAGTACGGCCATCCCTGAAGTCAGTTCCGTTATCTGCAAGCATAGGTACATCACACTTACACCTGTGAGTAAGCGCTTCCCTTATCCTATGACCTCAGACTGCAGAATCCAGGGGAAAGAAAAAGAGGTTTTCCTTGAACGGGGCTGCTGCCATTCTTTCTGGGCCTTTACTGCCCCCTTGTGATAGTTTGCATGTACTGTGTGGCTCTTGTTTGAGCTCTGCCAACCTCTGTGTCCAGGTTGTCCACAGCATTCTAAGGCCTTATCCAGCCAGATACACAAACCAGTTCATTCTCCTTTCTCTCCACGCACCCTTGCTAGAGCTTGAGAGGCTGCTTTCCTCTGAGAAACTGGCCCAGTGGATCAATGAGGGATTTGAGTAGGCTAAAAATCAAGATGTAAGATTTTTCTTGTTCCCCACCAGTCCCGTTTCCTTCTGCGCTTGTGGAAGGTGTTCCGATTCCCTAGGGCAGATAGGCACCCACGCTGTGCAAGGTGCCTGGGGATGTATGTGCTGCAGCTGTCAGCAGCCCACAGCCTGGATGTCCAGGGATGAGCTCCACTTGAGCCATCGTTGGGGATTCCTGAGGATTCCCCTTCCCTTTACAGACTGCATGCTGGAGCTGTAACCTCACTGACTGCCCAACACAAAGAATTTACAGATGGAGGAGTCAAAACACAAATGTGTAACAAACTGTGGCTAGAAATCTCCCTTGGAATTTAGTTTTATTCCCAGAACCAGACAACTCTTCCTTTTTATACCATAGAACATTGTCCAATAAGCGAAAATAAGGTTTCTTGGTATGACAGGGGCAAAGAAAGGCAGATTCTTTCCAGATGGTCTCTTGGTAAATGAGAAACAAAGTGAATTTCCTACTCTGTTCACACCCTAGGTGAAATGGTGATGTTCTCTCTCTCTCTCTCTCTCTCTCTCTCTCTCTCTCTCTCTCTCTCTCTCTCTCTCTCTCTCTCTCTCCCTCCCTCCCTCCCTCCACCCCCTTTTCTCCCTTCCTCCCTCCCTCTCTCACTCTTGCTCTCACTCTCACTCTTGCTCTCTTGCTATTGTAGTGATCAGGAAAGTACTCTTAGGTTTGGTTTGCTATAAAGAACTTCAGCATTGTTTTGCCTCCTGACTCTAGTGTGGGAGCTCAAGCCCCACCTACAAACATTACTTCCTATAAACATTACTTAATATGGGGTAAGTAAGAAAGAAGAAGTTTTGATGCCGGCTGAGATCCTACTTCTGTTTGTGATACCACATGGCAGGTGAATGAACACCCAGGTGTCACAAGAGGCAGGCAGTTTATTCCTTCTACATGATGTCCCCTGCACATTGTTCAGGTGACTGGGCCAGTGACTCTTAAGGTTTCTGGTGACCTGAAGACCAGTTGGAGAGTGTATAAAATAAAACTGTAAGAGTTGGGTTATTTCTGAGTTCCTGGCTGGAGGACCAGGTAACACCCAGGGCCATGTCCCTGCCCTCTTCCCATCATTGAGACGTTGTGTCCAGTGTCTCCTTGTGCTGCTCCACTAGTGTCCCGATCCACTCCGAGATTTTTTGCTTGGCTTCCTCCCAGCTGAAAAGTGGCTCATAGCCCAGTTCTCTCTGAGCTTTCTTGTAGGAAACGGTAAACACGCTATTTAAGATCGTGACCATGAAGCGGTTAAAGGGTGGCCTATTGTTGTAGATTGGACGCAGCAAGAAGCTCACAGTTTCCAGCAGGAAGGCAAGCCAGTAGAGTAGGGGTAGAGGAAGGCTCCAACTGGAATCAAGGCGGAAGCCCCATTCTTTGCTCAGGGTATAATTTAAATCATCATAGCTTTGGTGAGGGGTGTCATCTGAGATGTAGTAGAACTGTCCTTGGATGCTTTGTGACTTCTCGGGGTCTCGAAGGCCCCTGGCAGCCAGAATGTGTGCCCAGGCTGCATTACTCACATACACTGGGTTGACTATGGAGAATGTGGCATGTCTCTTAATTATGCTGTTGTTCTTGAGTGCTCTATTTACCACGGTTGAAATGACTTGACTTTCTTCCCCATAGATGAATGGGAGTCTTAAGGCACACGTATGCAAAGTGCCACCATTTTTCAGGAAGCTCCCATTGGCTGCCAGCACTGCCTTCTCGGCCATCCTTTTGCTGTATGGGTATGGATCAGGCCATGTGCTTTCACGATGCTCTTCCTCACGGTCGTTCAGGATGGTCTCCTTGTAGGAGTTTGGTCCAGCCACAGTTGTTGAGCTGCTATAGATGAAGGCTGGCACGCTGGCTTCCACACAAGTGTCCAACAGGAGCTGAGTACCTGCTCATAGGAAGCTCACTATCAGTGCTAGCTAGGAAATAGGACAAAGGGCCCACTGTGGCCATGGGGTCGGAATCATCTCCACCCCAACTCCAGTGGAAGAACGACTGCAGACCTAATGTCTCCTCACCTGATCTTGACTCAACGTACCATTCTGTAGCCAGAATAACCCCAAAATTAATAGAGGTGACACGTAGATTCTGGAATTGAGGGATTTCCAGATTTATAAATTGAGGTTTCTTAATTTATATAGTGTCTCTCTCTCTCTCTCTCTCTCTCTCTCTCTCTCTCTCTCTCTCTCTCTCTCTCTCTCTCTCTCTCCCTGTTGGTCTGTCCATGTTAGCTAAGGCCCTGACCCCTGAGACACTGTCCTAATTAGCTTTCTCCTGCTGTGATGAACACCGTGATCAAAGCGACTTGGAGGAGGGAAGGGTTTCTAGGGCTTATTTATCTAAATCACAGTTCGTCACAGAGGAAAGTCATTGCAGTAACCAAAGGCAGAAGCCACGTCCCGTGACACTCATTCCCTTGGCCGCTCACCTTGCTTACATATATAACCCAGGTCCTCCTGCTCAGCCTTGACACAGCCCAGTGGGTGCTGTCATATCCATTCCAGTCCTCTCATATCCATCATTAATCAAGAAAATAACGGACATAAACACCTGCATGCCTATCTGATGGAAGCAAGTCCTCAGTTGAGGGTCCTTCTTTCTAGGTGACCACCATGTGTCAAGCTGACACAAACCAGCCAGCATTTTCACTTTGAAAAGTGTGTCCCTAGATTTTTTTTGAAAAAGCGTTCCTTTATGTGCTCTAAAAACTGACATCAATA